>NC_142263.1:2367403-2672703 GCF_052056855.1 Sturnus vulgaris | reverse complement strand
AACATTGTCTGATGTGTCAGTTCCTAGTTTAATGCTGCTTCCTCAGTTGTTGCCAGCACTGGATGTAAAATCTGACATGGCTTTTTGGGAAACAATTCTCGTGCTGCACTTGGCACTGAGCACAGAGCAGATCAGTGCAGGAACAGGGAATCAGGCCACTCTTCCAAGAATCCTTTCCATTCTGACACTTTCAAAACAAGTCTGCTGGCTTATTCTCCTCAAGGCCATTAAAGGTTTTTCACAATTCTTTAAAAACAACCCTTAAAAATAGTAATCATGATGTGGTTCTGTAGGAAATAAAACTATTATGATTAATGACTCTAAATACTGGTTTTAGCAGCACATGTCTTTTTCCTCAGTCCTGAGATGTTTTCTGTTGGTGGTAGATGAAAATATGAACAGCATGAATCACCTCATTACCAGCAGAGGATGGCTGAGGGTAACTCATGAGGAATTTTTGGTGTTTGCACATCTCTGAAAGATCTTTAGTGCCGAAAATGAATGAATGAGGTGGCGGTGCCTGAGGGCTGTGGAGCAGGGGACAGTAGGTGGAGTGCTGGGTTGGGATCATGGGCTGAGGCCATCCCCACCCAATGCTCTGCCTCGTGCTTTGGTTTCACTTCAGTTCTGAAAAACGAATTGTCAAAAGATGTGACCCAAAAAAAAAAATGTGCTTAAAACCAGTGCTTGAGGGCGCGGTACCATCCCCTGTCCCTGGGGAGGTGAAATCCCTGAAGGGATGAATGGCACCGAATTCCTCACGGCTCAAAAGCTCAGGGTGAGCTCTGCCTCTTTGCACTGTTGGTGTTTTTGTTGCTTAAATGTGGATTTTTAAAATTTTTTTTGTGGCTGCTGGAGCCGAGGGGGCAACTGCTGAGGGGGTTTGTGCTGGTGGCCAGGCCCTGGGCGAGCACAAACAGGAAATGTGAGGTACAATAGCAATGGTTGTGCCGAGCTCCAGCCCGGATATTTCAGCTGGAATATGTGAGTTTGTCAGGAATTCTTACAGGGCTGCTCGGCAGCAGAGTGGAGGAGGGCACAGCAAAATAAAAAAAGAGCAGAAATGTGCTTTTAAAGAGAAAAGTGAATCAGAAAGACAGGGCCCTTAATGGCAGTGCTGCCCTGAGAGAGCCAGGCTGGGTTTTGGGTTTGTCTGCTTTGAGGGCTCAGCATCTCACTTTCATTCTGAATTGGTTCCCCTCAACCAGGGGTCACATTCTGGCCTCCCCAAACAGTCCCAGTTTGCAGCTGAAATGAGCCCTGTGTTGGCCCAACCCAAACTGGTTTAGGTTAGAATTTGAAGATTTAAAAGCCAGACACTTGTGCAATAATGAGTCCATTATCTTGGAAAAAAAGATGTTGGTGGTGTAAATAATTTAAAAAAAAAACAAACCCACACAAATAAACGGTTTCCTGTCAGGACTACTGAAAGGTTTTTAAAGTCAGACCTAATTCCTTTTAGTTCTCTTGTTCCAGGAGCTGAGCTTGTAAGATGACTTGATAAAAATTACTGAAGTCCTTCTTAAAAGAGAAGCTCACAAAGTAGGACTTAGTCCACTTTAATGAAGTAGACAGAATAATTTAGAAACCCACACAACTTATTCTCATATTTTTTCTCCATTTACTTCCTCGTGAGTAACACAGGAGTATTTTCATAGTAATTATCAGCTTCAGGACAGGTTTTGCTCTTTCCTCGCAGATCATTCAAAACTATTGTGAGTAACCCAGAAAAGGATGGTTCTGTGTAAAGGAAAAAGTGAGAAACAAAGGCTGAGCTGCCTCAGCCAGGTGGGAGGTGCAGCAGTGCTCCCCTTCCCAGAGCTGAATTCTTTTTGTGAAGTGAGGTGTTCATTTCCAGCCCTCGCTGTTCTCCAATTCACACGTCAACTTGCAAGCCTAAAACAAAGGAAATAAAAAAGGTTCTGTCTAATACCTGTGCTCACGTTACTGCTATTGAATTGCTGAGGTGGTTGAAAGAAAAATCCGTGGAGGGTGCAGAAGGCAGAAATTAATTCTAAAATAAGTTGAAATGGAGCCTGTGTGTGAGGGTCGTTTTTGTCTCTTCCTCTGTCCTTTGTTTCTTTCCTGTCTTTAAATTACTTCCTCCAGCTGTCCTAAGCTTTCTACAGTGAATTGAAATATCCTGGACTATGTGAATGAACATAAAATTTTTTTTAAATCACTTTTGCAATTATCTCATCAGAAATTCCTGCTTACATCACACCTGGGCTCTGTTCTGCCTGAAACTGCAGTATTGATATAAATAATGCACTGGTGAACTGGGAGGGTCTGAATTAACTGGACACTGCTGTTAAATCAGTTGTGCAGGCTGGGTGTTCCTTAAATCTTCCAATGACTCGCTTGCATTTTAAAAATCTGAGATGAAAAGTGATGTTTTCAGGGAGAAAAACGTTCATTTGAAATCTTGGTCCCTCTGTGTGCTCCTGGTGTTGTGTCTGTAGATATCTGCAGAGAGTAAACCCAGCACTGCTGGCTTAGCTCAGCGAACAGTGCCGGGGTGATGGAGGAGTTAATGGGATGGTTGGAGGATTTAATGGGATGATGGCTGCACCCTTTTCTTCCTCCTGAAGGTTGATGGACTTTACCTTTTAGAAGCTGACGCCCTGTTTTCATTATCTGCTCTCCACTTCCTCATCGTTTGTTCTGTCAGATCTCTGCCGGGAGGGCACACGGTGCTTTCTCCTCATTTGTCCCTTGGAGTTTCTACGTTTTTTGTTGTTTGTTTTTTGTTTTTTTTTTTTTATGCACAGCCTGAACTTTATACCTTCCACGTCCTGCTTCCTGGAACAGCTTGAAAATAACGATAATTGTGCAGAACGATCTCTAATTGGAGATTCTAAAGCCAATCACCACTGCTGGTGGCAATTTGAATAGACACTGAGGTTTATTCTTCAGAAATGGGAAGGGCAAGGAGAGAACACTGACAGAGCATTTTATTATTTTATTAGTGATTTTCTATCAGCAGCAGAAGATAAACTTGAATTCTTGCAATTGTGCCTCCCCCTGACACGAGTGTATCTGTTCCTACAGAAAGTAATGTAGGCACACCCTTAAAAAAAATCTGTTTTTCATGTTACTGCTTAGAGCAGCACCGTGGCCCTTTACACAGGCAGTGGTGCCATGTGCTGCTCCCTCAGTGGCTCTTGTTTAGTCAAATTCAGAGTTTGTGGCCGATCATTTGGAATTTCCATCAGCTCTGCTCTGTGGGGCAAGGCTTGGCTGAAGTGGGAATAGAAACTTAACCACAGCCACGTGAATGTAAAATTAAAACACAGCTTGAAAGGCTGTGAAGGTCTTCTAAACCCAGCCCCGAGCACTTGATGGATGTTTGTGTCACTTGAGGATGCTCTAGGTACAGGATCTTCCATCCCCAGCCCAAATTTCCAGCCAGCACCACATACCAGACGTTATAAAATCATGAGACATTTTAATCTGGTAACACAGACAGACACACAAACTGCACATATTTACCAGCCACCTCCAGACCAAGCTTCCCCCTCTTTAATCACACAGCAGTTCTCTCTGTGAGTAGTTGGCCACCTCTCTCTGAGATAAAAAGGATGCTGTGAGTGTGGTGTGACTTTCTGCAGAGGTGTAATGACTTCGTGGATAAGTATGGGATGAGTCGTGGCCTGAGGCACCACTCAGAGGATGTTTCCCATGAGAAGCAAGCTTTTCTTTTTCCAGTTTATCTCCATCAAATACATCATGACATATTCCCCACCCTGTGCAAAGGCTGAGTCTTGAACCCAGTGTGAAAAGCAGGCTATCCATGGAGGGAAACAGATTTTTAGTGCATTAAGTTCAGCAAGGAGTTCAGGGTAATATTTTTCTTGCTGGCAGACATATCACTTTTCTTTGAGAAATGTTTCTAAATTAAAGCCAGTCTAAAATTATGTCTTCCCCCAAAATAAGAGGTTAAAATTAGATGTGGTTGTTCCTGTATCACTTGAGCAGCCTGGCTGTTCTGTGAAGGGCCATGTGAGAAACCAACACTTGATACAGGATTTGTTTGGAGCTTTAATTGACTTCCCAGTCCAGGTGCTCAGAATGATTAATAATGTGAAAATATGATTCATTTTTAATTGGATATTCGGTCACTTTTCCTTATGGTAAAGACTTTCTGCTGTAAGAATTATACAGATCAGCATGTTTTTAAGGATTTTAACTCGTGATTTTTTTTACATGTGGCTGCTGTCTCTTTCTACTTCCACTGCTGAATTTCCAAGCATAATTTATAGATTAAAAGATATTTACTTTCCAGAAATTTCATAATGCAACACTTTAAGTAACTTATTTCTGTGCCATTCCAACTCGGGTGCCTTCAATCACTGGAATAAAACTCCTTTGAAGGCCCGTGAGTTCAAGAGTTCAAAGTTACCTTTTCTGAGACATTGGTGTTGTGCAGACTGGGATTTCCAAACTCCCCTGAACTACTGTTGCTAAGAAATAGATTTATGTTGAGTTCATCTCGATGAGCAAATCTTGTCTTGTTTGATTTGCAAATTGTACAGATATTTCTAACACATCACATTCCGGCCTGACCACAGGCTCCTGCTGGTCTTCAGCCGTGGCAAGCAAATGTTTCTCACCCGAGTCAGCAGAATGCTCAATTTCTCTTCTGCTGTCCTTTGTTGGTGCCTCTTTCAGCTTAAAAAAGAAAAGAAAAAAAAAAAAAATCATGGGAAGAGGGTGAGGGAAAGGCAGTTGGTGTTCAGGATCTTACATGCCTTGAGTTTTAGTGACTTTTCCTGGTTTGGCAAGGAGCACATCCAAACCACCCGGGATTTAGTGTTTGGTGTGATGGGGTTTGAAACAGTTTTTTGTCTTTTCCAAAGGTAGAACTGCAGTCACAGTCCAAATGGGACATCTGAGAGGACTTCCCCAAGTGTTGAAACAAACTGAACTCTTGCAGGGAGGCAAAACACTCAGTATTTCCTGCAGCCCCACGCAGAGGAGGAGGAGGAGGAGAGGGTGGAGGAGCTGTTATTTGTGAAGAGGATTAAAAAACTGGATGAGAATGAATCCTCCTGGCTGTAGAGTCAGGGTTTTCCTAAGGTGGCACCTCAAGCCTGTTTGAAGCTGCTTTGTGCTCCATTCAGAGTTAAACCATCACTAAATAGAAATTATCCCCCCAGTCCTGCTCCTCCTGCCAGCCCTGTTCAGCCAAGTGTTGTTTGGAGGTTCTTGGTGCCCAGGGCTTTGGGGAAGCTCCAGAAGCAGAGGTTGGGGGTGTTGCTCTGAGCCTGCCAGGCCTGGGGCAGAGTCCCTGTGGCCCACAGGACACCTGGACACAGGAGGAGGACACTGGATTGCTCTGCTTCCCTTGGCTGGCTCTGCTTCCATCCCACCCTTCATCACTCTGAACGAGCCATTTGCACTTTATTCCCCATTCCAGTTCAAATGTGCCTTCTGTGGTTTCCACCACTTCAACTTTTTTCCATTATAGAATTGTTTACATTGCTCTGGGAGAGTTCTGTCCCCTTGGCCTGGCCTTCAGGTGGCGTTTGCAGCTGTTTTGTGAAATGCCTTTATTTATTTTTTTTTTTTTTCCATTGGCTACTCCCTGTGAAATTTTTCTTTTTGCAGACATTTGTTGAGACTGGGAGGGCTCTCAACAGGAGGGTTTTGAGGTTTTTCAGCCACTTCCAGGGTGGCAGCTCTGCTGGGGGGAGGCTCCTGCAGCATCTCCAGTTGGGCATTTTGTCCTTGTGTGCTCCCCTGGGATTTTAGGATCTGCTTTCTTCCACTCTGGGAGGAAATTTGGGTGATGCTGAAGCCCTGCAAGGACTGGGGGCTGCTTATCACTGCTGATAGAAGTGATTAAATTTGTCTAAATAAGCTGGCTCTAGTTCCTCCGTGCCATGGTGTGTATTCCAAATTTTGTAGAAGTGAAAGCCCCACCTCTGGATTCTGTATCTCATCTGTGGTCATTTACAACTCAAACACGGGGGAATTTCCTCCATGCAAATCTGCTTTTCAGGAGAGTTTCACTGCAAATTTCTGCAGATGAAAAGCATTAATTTTAGGATGATGGCTTGACACTTTTGGTTTGTTTTTTTTTGTCCCAAAGTAGCTGTCAAACCTAGGGAGGGACAAGCAGGGGATGGGATTAAATTCCCCAAATTTCAGAGTGGAGAAAGAGGTTACCAAGTTTGCCATAAATGTACTTTACAATTTTAGGGAAGTTTCAAATCTCTTTGCATCTGCCCTTGATGAGTGAAATAGAGAGATGTTATTTATTTAGCTCTGAAGCTGCTGTGGAGATGATCCTGCTACAGGTACCAAGAAGTTTATTGCCATTAGGACCTGTAAAAATATTAATAATAAAAATTATTACTCATTGGTTCATTCTTCCAGTCTTTGTTCTCCCTTCCATATCAAAATCTCTCTTTTATATCAATTTCTGGATTCCCTCTTATTGAGTTTTATTTCATTGAACCTTTTTCTTCTCCCTTCATTTATCATCTCACAGGTTTTGTATTTCTACAATCCAAAATACACCCAAGCACTTGAAATAAATAAAAGATTTTTCTTGCTATCAGAGCAGCTTGTCCTTTACCAGTTACATGCCAGAAGAATGGGTTTATTTTGAATTGTTTGCATATGACAACAGTAATTGCAAAAAATATAATTGATATTTTATTTCAACATTCTTAATTCACTGCCACTGAAAAATTCCAGCGTGGATGTCATTGCCTCAGTCCAGTGCTCTGAAATGTTGGTGAGTGAAGCTCATTTTCCAGCAAATGCAGCAGTGCTGGAGCTTCCCCTTTAGTGTGGGCCCAGGATTTGAGCCTTTAATGTGCAAATGAAACTTTTGGGGGCTGCATTCACAGGCAGCTCCGGGATCCCTGTGCAGGGAAGGGCAGGGCTCAGCTCTGTCACACTTTCCCTCTGTTCTGTAAGAAATTGAGCTTTTGAGGAGTACATCAAACTCCCTTATGGCTCTAATAAAATGAAAATAAATGAAGATTGCAAATAAAAACGTGGAAGAAAATTGCTGGCAATATTTCCCAGCACGATGTCAAAAGCCATCAAATAATGAATAGAAGAAGTTAAGGTTTGTGTAATTTGTTCTGCACTTAATGAAACTTTTAGCTTTATTTAAATCTAAATTTTACATAAAGACCTCGTTTTAAATTTTATTTATTCCCCTCCCTCTTCCCTGGACAGTGTTTCCATGACCTTTGTTAAGTGATTGTTTTTTAGCTACAATGTCTGGTGTTCAGATTGTTTGAATTGCTTCTCAATTCTTTTGTATTAAAAATAATGGCAATTCTTTCAGGTTTATAAACTATGTAGCAGTTCATTCCTTGAATAGAGTTTTATGCTCGTTTTATTTGGAGGTCTGTCCAAAAAAATCTTTTATTGTAAGATGGAGGCTAAAATTAATTCAGTTAAATAGGATTTAAATAATGTTTAAGTTTTGAATTACATTTCAAACCATTTTTTAGCAAAAAGCAGTGAGGTCACTTTCTTGTTTAGTCAGAAAAAACAGGCACAAATTAAACAACTGGATGTTGGAGGAAAATACAGAAGTTAAGGAAGTCTGCTGCAAGATGTCATTAAACCCAGTCATTAAAAAAAATCAATATGTAATTTAAATGCCTAATCCTCTAAAAGCAGCAGTAGGGAAAACACCTCCTCTAATAAAGCTGTAGGTCATAAATACCTTAAGGAGAACATTGTAAAAATTTGAAAATCCCTGTTTTGCTTTTTTTTTTTTAAGTAAAGATTCTAATTTCTCCTTGGCAACCTCCTAAGTGGCAGGGCAAAAGCTGAAAGGCTCCCTAACATTTTAGTGGATCAAAAGAAAGATTTATTTTTTTTTTAAAGTACATTAGTAGCTCAACATTGTGATTCAGATGGTCTTAGAATAAACTCCAACAAACAAGAATTTTACATAAATAACATTTTCAATGGCCAGAGTGAGAAGCATTAAGTTTTAGCCTAGGGACAAATAGTGGGGGGGAGCTAATTTTAATTTTTATTCTAACTCACATAAAATACAATTGAAATTTCTTTTTTTTTTTTTTTTTTTTCCCAGGGTCCACACATAGCCTCAGTCACTCTTGCTGCCTATGAATGTAACTCTGTGAATTTTCCTGAGCCTCCTTACCCGGATCAGATTATCTGCCCTGATGAGGAGACAACTGAAGGCTCCATCTCTTTGTGGGCAATCATCTCAAAAGTCAGGCTGGAGGCCTGCATGTGGGTAAGGCTTGTTTAAAAAAAAACAAAAAAAACCCCAAAAACCTGCAATTTCCATTCATGTATTTCATTTCTGTGACCAGCAATAGACAAAAATTCCTCAATTAAAAAAATAATGATGGGTTACACTGCCCAAGGTAATGTGAAAAGTTGCCTTCCTGGTGAACCTTTTAGCCCTGATCATTTTAATGCTTTTTAATAGTTTTATTCCTGGGATATTTTTAGCAGCTGCAGTGCTGTTTGCTAAATACCAGCAGAAAACTTGAAGGCTGTTGATGTAAAAAGTAAATTTTAGGAAGGGTGTCTGCACCCCAGATGATCTGGCAGCTCTCAGGTCTAAGCAAGAAATAATTCCAAAAAGTTTGAGCCTGTAACACGAGTGAAGCTGCAGTTCCTCATCTCACAGCTTGTTCTGGGCTGCATCAGTAAATTGGATTAATTTTTTTTAAATTATTTACCACATTTTTACATATTTTCTTTCTGGTTTTCTGCCTGTTTCCACTTTTCTCTTAAAAGCTGATTTGCTTTTCCTGTTGAAGTGAATCAGGGTCTTAGGAAACGCTGTCATTGGAACTTCCTTTCCCTTTTCCTCTTTTTTTTTTTCTCTCTGCAGCTTCTTGTAGAAGTTTAATTTTTGGAGGATTTTGGTCAGCCAGGCTGTATTTTTCATTACATGTAGATCATTTTGAATTACAGTTTACACAGATGCATCTGCTGTGAACTACATGCCAAATTAACTTTATTTTGCTGCTGACTTCCTGTCCTAGCTGATGATTTAATTACTAAATTCTTGGTTGTCTAACTCAAATGCAGAGAAAAGGAAATTCTAAAAACGGTATCTGATGCCTGCCCTGGTATTCTTTATATAAGGCAGCTGGTCACTACAATTTTTTAAATAACAGCAGTTGTGTTAGTTACAAAAAATTCCAGTCAGGTTGTGTGAGTTTAGAGACTAAAATCAAAATAGTAACAGAGAAAGTGGAATCACAGCCCTGTCAAAAAGCAAAGTACAGCTTAAATTTCACTCCTAATGAAAGACCAACACTGCCTGAATGCTAAGTAGCTAAACATACAAATACTTTCAAGACTATAAATATATATATAAGATTTCTTTTTATTTTCTTCCTCATCCCCCTGTGCTGAAATCTGTTTAATGGAGACAAGCAATAAAAATGGCATTTACAGCTACGTTTCTAGGGTTGCAAAATAAAAATGCAGCTGAGGGTAAACATCTCTTGCTTCATCTGCAGGATGTAAAAACTGAGCTATGAGGAGAATTAAGTTTAGAACAGAGCTGCAGCCTCTGGAATCTCGTGTCCTCCAGAGCAGCCATGAGGGAGAACAAGCAGTGCCTTCGTGGCCTGAGTTCCTTGGATTGGATTAGGGAAAGGACAAGGGGAAAGGAACATTTATATCCCACTTTTTTCACCCTTTCCCCTCCTTCTTCAGATTCCCTGTCAGCTACCTTTGCTCTGAACTCTGTCTCCTCTGGCTTTTCCCTCGGGAGCATCCTCTGTCTACCAGTGGTGTCTCATGTCATGTTATGCTTTCTTGGAATGTTTCATGAGTACATAAACATTGCCTGCTAATTTCCTGTAAGCCAAATCAAGTTGGCAATTGCTGCTGCTGCTTCCAGAGTGTTTCTTTTGTCCTAATTCCAGCTCACTTCTCATGGAAGCTGTGGAAGAGAGTTATTTTGGATTCTGTCACTCTTAAACTAAACCTCCACTTAGCAAAGATAATGGTGACTTCCAGAATGTGGAATCAAAGAACACAAGAAGATTTTGCAGATCATCCCAGGATGACTTTGCCCAGGCTGAGAGTCCTGTGGGGTGAAATGTGAGCATTTATGTGCACAAAGGTCACAAAACCAGCAGCAGCCAACTTCAGCTAGAGATTAAAATCATTCCTAGTCCCCAGCATGTCAGTGATGGCCATTCCTGCTGAAAATGAGCGTTACAAGGATTAAATATCCCTGTGCCCAAAGAATTATTAGGTGGGATGAAAATGATGCTTTTTTCAATCCCTGTAAAAGTTGGCTCCAGCAGCCCTGGCCTGCAGAAAGGCTCAGAAACAATCTCTTAGGTGAATGCCAGTTTTCACAGCCTCCCATCCCACAGGGACAAGGAATTCAATAGTGCCCTATATTTTTAATGTGTTGCAGCCTTTTTAGTTTTTTACAAGAAATAAGGGGAAAGAATAAAAATGTTTAATTGCTTGGGATTAGCAGAACAGGCAGCCTGTGTCCTGAGCAGGATCAAATCTGTTTAAAAGACTCTTTCTAGTGGAGTCATTTCCCAGTTTCCTTTTCTGGATGTAAAAGAATTTTGATTAGCATTTGCCCTTCCAGTTTGTTATGAGTCCAAGGAATCTCCATGTAAAACTGGCATTCAGTTAAATGGTGAAAATATCTAATGTTACAAAAAGCAGTTAAATAGTTACTGGTTTGGAGCCCTTAATTGCTGCTTTTTTCTTGGGTTTTTTTTTTTTTTTTTTTGCTTTTATGCACTTAAGGAACCTATCTCCAGCAGACATGAAATCATATGATTTTTGTTGCACTTCTGAAATGTTTTGTAATAATGAGCATGTGACTTATCCAATTTAAAGAAAGTTCATGTCCAGTACACACATGCAAACCTCTTCCTCAGTTCACAGAACGAAGCCAAAGCAAATTGGCAGAGCCTGGAGGAGCAATGTGACTTTTTCTTCTTGCATCACCCTGAGAACATAACCTCAAGTTAATTTTTCTGAAGTGTTGTTGCTACTGTTTTCAGGCTTATCTTCCCCTTGTGCCAGAAATATGCAGATTAATGAAGTTCAGCTTGTTGCAGTCATTTAAATTTTTTCTTCTGTGGAAAACAAGGGCATAAACATTTGAGGCCGTGCACTTCGGGTGCTTAAACTGAGAATTTAACAGCTTGGGTAACTGCGGTGGTATTTAAAACCACAACCTGTTGATTTGGAATATCCACAGCAGCTGGAATTCTTGCTTGCAGCTGTGTATAGAGCAGGAACAAAGGAAATTGAAAAGCTTTCACGTTGCTTCAAAGGAGGAGAAAAGCGTTTGTTACTCACTGCTGACCCTGGGAGAGAAAAGCCATCTGCAGGGAGCACATTCCCGTGCAGTGCCCAGCTATTGTCTCTTACCTGCCCTAAATTTAAACCATCCTGAGTTAATTCCAAGTTCCTGTTCCATTAGCCTCTGTTTATCCATATGTTCAATCTTAGCTTGTCTCTCTTTTTTCCCTTGGTTAAGCTAAAGCTGCCTTTACCCACAAGACTGAAATGAGTCATTTGATGTCCTGAGAAAACAAATACAATTTTCCTGCGGTGAGAAAGCAGCCGTCCTTTCATCTGGGGCTGGCTCCAGCTATCCCAGCTGAAGGAGAGGGAAAACTCGAGCTCAGGCTTTGCTTAACCTTTTTTTTTCCTTGCTGTAGTAAAACCTGAGCCTGTTTTCTAACAAACGCTTGCCCAGAGTCTCATGACTGAACAAGCAAACTCCGGGACAGCACTTGGGGAGGAGCTCCCGGATTATTCCGGAGGCCCCTGGGGATCCAAGGGCTGTCACATGCTGGGGAATGTGTCTGGCATCATGTGGTGGGGTGAGACACAGCAGTGCTGACTCAGGATGTGTGGGATAGGGACGTGGGGGACAGCAGGGACGTGGGGGACAGCAAGGCCACCAGCTCCAGCCTCCCACGGCTCTGGCCACACGCCACCCCACGGGGCCCCAGGGATGCACAGGTCAGGTCTGCTTGACCCTGCAGCCCCCAGGCTTTCCCCTGCACAGGGAAAAAAAAAAAAAAAAAAAAAAGGGAAATGGGGATTCAAAGGGAAGAGCATTCTGTTGGAAATGATGGGAATTCTGACCTGGTGGATGAAAGCAAACTGCTCCAAACAGCTGGTCTTGTCTGCTCGGAGAATGGCCACGGGATTTGTGTGTGTCACATGTTTTGTGTTCGGGAATAAACAGGAAAATAAATCAGGATTGTTCTTTTCCCAGGGTGCTGGTACAGCCATTGGAGAGCTGCCCCCATATTTCATGGCGAGGGCAGCCCGGCTGTCGGGTGCTGAACCTGATGATGAGGAGTACCAGGAATTCGAGGAGATGCTGGAACACGCAGAGACTGCACAAGTAAGGACAGTGTGCAAAACAACAGAATTAATAAAACACAGAGCAACTAACAGGGAGTAAATAACCATTCCAATTAAACCAGAAAGGGCCAAAAAATCCGTTGGTGTGAGTTCACAAGAGACTTCCCAGGGATGGAAAAAGATCCTGCACTGGGTGATACCTGTGGTGATGGCAGGACAAGAATGCAGCTTGTTGAAGCAGATAAAAAAATGCAGCCAAGTATTTGCTACAAGTACTGCAATTATTTAGAGTTCCAAGAACAGCACAATAAAGGTAGGGAGACACTGGGCTGGGAAAACAGGGGTAGAGGAGCTGCTGTTCCATAATCCTGGCTGTTCTGGCTGCATTTAAAGCCTCCCTGGGCCAGAGATGATTTTCAGCCTCAGCTCATCCTTTTAGATGACATTTACCTGCCTTGCCACTGATACCCTCAGGGACCAGCGTGTGACCCATTCATCAGCCTGAGGAAACGTTTTTCCTTGATGTGGAAATGCAGCAAAACTGCTCCAAGTCCCTTTTTGTTACTCTTGTCATTTCTTTTTTCCAGGGGTTAAACATTGCACGGTGTGCAATTGTTGCTGCACATCAGTCAGGTAGTGCTGTGGATAATTTTTCCTTCAGGTCAGGAGTTTGTATCCTGGTCACAAGTTCCTGATAGTGTTTTCGACGAAATTAAACATTTTTTCCTCATGCTGCTTGCCACCAAATTTTTCCCTCTATTTTTCCTTCTTATCCTGTTTTGTCTGCCACTGAGTTGAAATGGGTCATGAGACTTCTGTTAAAAACCAGCAGATGCTATTTACCATGCACTGATGTCTTTAAACTCCTCTGCCAGGGTATTTTCTGGACATAAATATATACTTTTTTTTCCCTCCTTCAAAAAAAAAAAATGAAGCTTTTCCATGAAAGTGGTTTGTCTGGAAATACTGAATGCAATCTAGTAATTCTAACAGTAAACCCTGTGTTTCCTGAGAGCCTCCCCCTGCTAGAAGGTTCCAAAGGGTTTTTCTGCTATTATAAATAGTAAAGTCTTCTATTTTTTTAAAGATGCAGCAGGGGGGGAAAAAAAAAAAATCTACTTTGTTCTTTACTCTCCCATCAATCTTTGCTTTGCAAAGTAATCCCTTAACTGTACAAAAATCAAGTTGTGGTAAAAAAAACAACAACGAAACCAGTTCAATACATGACTTCAGTATCTGTGTTTACTGAAACTCTCCCAGCAAATGATATGTGTGTACAGTTGTGGGAGCAGCCAGAGATGGTTTCCAGAACGCACAGTGAGATTCTTGGGAAGAAAATTTTTGCTAGAGAGCATTTTGTCAGGCCAGGCCAAACTATAGCTGTATTGACTGCCTGGAGTAAACAAATGGCCTTGTGGAATTAATGAAGAAAAATGATGCTGTTATTTACCAGTACTTTTGATTTTATTTTCTTGGCAATTGAGTTTGGATTGAAGCGTGTTGTTTTGTGGATGGATAGCCAGGAAAAGAAAAAAAAAAAATCTTTCAAACTCCACTTGTGGTTTGGTTTCTATAAACTCTTTTAACATGAGGCTTTGACAATCTGATTAAATTGTATTGTGCTCATAAAACTGACAGTTCAGTTTTTTCCATTTGCTAATGTGACTTCCTTTTTGCTTTTGGCTTCAATCATGTTTTCTCTGGATGTCTGTGGGAGACAGGCCTGCCTTTCCTATGACCTCTGTAAATCCCAATCTCCAGCATAGCTTATCACTCTTTGCCCTGTAATTTGTATTCATGAGCAGTGCTGATGTCTATTTTTAAATTGCTCATTAACAATTGTTATTACCTCCATCAGCTTTCTCCCACTCTGCCGAGTTTGAAGCCTCACACGGGGGCTGTGACAAGTGTCCTGTGCCTTGGGGATGCTACAAATGCTTGATGTCGAGTGACAGGAGCATTTTTTCAGTATAAAGGTCTCTCTGCATCCAGCTTTTTTGGAAAGGTTTGGCAATGGGTGTTGGATTTTGAAGGAGAGCTGAGCTGCTCTGTGCCTACGAGGCAGAGCCAGCTGCTTTGACGTTTTAGCTGCGTGTGTGTTGTTCAGAGAGCTCGTTGCTGCTGTTTCTCAAAAACAATGGTCATTTGGAGAAACAGATGAGCATCTTCTCTGGTGAGAATAGATCGTGGCTACAGCATCCAGCCTGAAGGATCTGGGAAGGGGGGAATGTGTTCCTGGCTGGGCCACAAGAAAAATCGGCCAAAAAAGAGACCTAAGAGGATTAAACAGCGTAAAGGTTTAGTGCTCCATTCAGAGTTACACAGACTAAAATGCCGTTTACTTTAAGGAGTTTATTGATGGATTTTCTGTCCTGAGTCTCAGATCTGAGTGACCTGTCTCCTTGTGCTGCCTTTTCAGAGAGCTCATTAACCTGCAGCCAAAGTGTCTGTCCTGTACTTCCCGTGAGCACACTTGAGAAAAAGCCCCTTATTTTAAAGGAACATTCACTTCTCCTTCCTCTGTGTCCCTTTGTGTGCTCACCAGTGAGTCCCAGTTCTGTGCAGGGAGGGTCAGAGCTGCCTTGTGGCCATGCCCTGCACAAGGAGTGGTTTTTCTTTGTCCCCGGAGCTGCCACAAGGCAGAGCCCAGCAGACAGACAGATTTGTTCATACTGGGATTTGTTCATACTTAAGGCAGCATTTAAAACCCACCAGCGTTTCAAACAGGCATCTCAGCTGCTGTTAACTCCCTTGCAGTGGAATTCCAGAGTGAAGGAGGGTTTTATCAGAGCTCCCCTTTTAGCCACAGGGAGTATCTCCAGTGCAGCAACCTTTCAATTAGGGGAAGTGAATGCACTGGGGCAGCACTTTGGTAATGACACAGTCACAGACACTCGGTGCAGTTTTGTGTCCCCACACACACATGAGCAGGGACTCTCTTTTGCCAGTTTAATAGTTGCTGGTCGGTATTTTTTCTCGGTTCTCTGTCATGCTGAAACACTTCAAGCTGAAGAGTGAAAAAGCAGCTTTTGGTGCCAGCTTCCCTCAGGGTACTCGGTGCCTGAGCCTTGCTGGATCCTGGTACTCCTTGCTAAGAGGGGAAAGTACTGCTATCTTTGCATATCTAATCCTTAATGGCTCTGAGTGTTTGGCTTCATTAAGTGGCATTTCTGTAAGAACTAATGATTTACACATCGGGGGGTTTGCTTCTGTGCAGCTTCGCTGCAGCCAAATTTCCATATAAAAATATTTTCTAAGTTGCCTATGTTACTATCAGCCACTGCTGTTTGTTTACTCTCCAAGCTGTGTCCTGCCTGGGGAAGAATACAGGCCTGGAGAAGGGTTAAATCCATAGAAGTGCCGGGATGCAGCAGGACTGGTTTGGAAATGACTGAGTGCCATCTGCACACTGGCTGTCAGTTGTTGCTGGGACCTGTTTTTGCCTCCACTGAACCTTTACTGGTTGTGGTTTGTCTGGCCATCACATGACTTCTCTGAAAATTCCCCCTCCCCTCCATTTCCAGTAAACTGTTTGAACAGGAGTGACTCAGACTGAAACCAGCTTCCCTGTAACCACAGGGCTTGTTAAAGAATTTGTCAACGTGGACTCGAGAGGGTTTGTATTAAACTGAGCAGCAACCGCCTGCCTTTGGTTTGGTCAGGAGTTCCAGTTCCAGCCAGCCCCTCGCTGCTCCCCAGGGCTGCAAGGGGTTAAACCCGCGGTTCTCTCATGGTGACACTCACACACGTCCTTTCTAAAAACCGGCATTGCTCCTCCACATCTTCACTGCTCCGTGCTGGAGCCGAGCAAAGTCCGTGCCACACCCGGGGGAAGCCAGCGCTGTGTTCTGACACGACACTGACTTCACTCGCGGGGAATGATTAGGCACGACTAATGAGTGAAATCTCACTTAATTAGCAGCGTTTGAGATGGCCAAATTCAAAACGGATCTCTCCCGTGATTAAATTAACAGCTCCCATCTGATAAGTTCCTGCTTGAAAAGGCTGCTGGCTTGTTTAATCAACAGCGTTTAAGGGTGCTTGGTACAGGAAAAAAGAAGTTAAAGCAGACCACAAGCAGGTTTTTGTAAAGCATTTATCATAAAAATGGAAGTGGAAGGGTTCATGTACGATAACTGGGAAACCTTGACTTCTCTTTTATTCCTTTTTTTTGTTTTCCCAGAAATAATTTGTTAAAACAGAACATCAAATTCCACTCATCCTTTCTCTCACTCAGTCTTCCCTTTCCTCATCAGCTTCCTCTCTTGATTAATTGTGCTGCACAAGGAGGTTGCTGCTGTGGGTGGTCACCAGAGGCTGCTCCTCACACCCTGCATTCCTCAAGTTTGATGCCTGGATTTGTTAATAGCTCTAGGGGAGGTTTCTTCCCTCTTTTATGGTGCCCTGTAATTAAATAGAAATTTAGAACTGATCAAACCTTGAAGCTGCGCTTTAGAAACTCCCCACGAGTGCTGGGGGGGGTGAGGTGACAAAGTGACAATGTGTTTTCACAGACAATCTAACAGTGAATACACCGAATAACAGCTCCGTTTTGATCTGTTCTCTAAAATTACCGAGTTTAAAACAAGTTTTGGAATGAGTCAATGACAGCTTTAAATAAAGGAACTTGATCTTGAGCACTTCCTGAGAAAAGAGGTAGCAAAGAGTTAAAATAGGCAGAGGGAAGACAATGAGAGCTGTGAGTAAGGAATGTGTAAAGCACCTCCTGGTTGGATTTCTTTGGCCACTGGCAGGAGAACGTGCCCACATTGTTCTATTCATTTGCACACCTGCTCACAGATAAGGAAAAAAACAGCACAGGGCATTGCACTAATTACTCATGGTGACTGGAGATGACTTTTTTGAGTTCTGCTTTGAAGGGCTCTTTGTGTCTGTTCCCTAAAAAAATTATTTTAGTGTTCAGTGTGTGAATACATAAATCAGAAATCACCCATACAATGAAGAAACCTAGGTTACTTTGCAACATTTTCACTCGGTATTAGGTCAGGAGGATTTTCTCAGTAACAAATTTCTCACTTTACAACAGAAATTAGAAAAAATGTCACCAAGTGTACTGGAAATGCTGGGAGCTGCATTTGCACAGGATTGTGGAGAAGCATGTGGTCGAATTCTATCACTGGATTTTCTTGCCCTGTTCTATGTGTGTTGGGAATGCTCAACACAAGTTTCTAAGGGGAAAAATTGTTCCTAAATGCTTGATATTTCACTCCTCATTATTCTGAGAAAGATCAATAAATGATCAAAAGCTGGGTCAGGAAACCTGCTTTAAATATTTTTTAAGGACAACCTTCAATAACTGATAGAAATTCATTATAGTATCATAATCAAGAAAATGGCTGGGTTTTTTTCCCCCTGCTCCAGACACTGTTTAAATATCTGTGTTGTACAAGAGTCTGGTATGCAGAGCACTTCTCTGAGCTGTCTGGGAACCTCTGTCCCTTGCAGGGAGAACAGGGGAGAGGTTGCACATCTGGGCTGAGAGGGAAGCCTTGTGTGTGCTAAAGGCTTTGTGTCACAAGTTCCTCACTTCCATTTTAATCCTTAACTTATGTCTCAGTCCTGTGTGGAGGAACAGTATTTTTTTCGGTGCTGATGGCTTTGAGTTGTCAGGTTTATCAGAAATTGAAAATGTCAACTTTCGTGACTGGTTATCCAAAATTCCTTCCTTACAATGTCTGGATCTTAAACCACCTCAAAATAGGGCTTGATTCTTTAGAATAGATTTTTTAAAATTAATAATATTCTGGAACTGGCAGAGCTGTGGCCACAATAACTGATTGCAGTGGTAGCTTTGGGATAAATGAGCAGCTGCAGTGGGGTTTTGGGGAGTGCTGGATGTGCCTTCACTCATCTCCCTGCCTGTGGCTGTAATATCTTGTCATGGAATCACAGAAAAATTCACCTTGAGAGAGACCTGAGGCAGTTTCTAGTCCAATTTTTTTTTTTTCCCCCCTAGTCCAGCTCAGGTTCCTCAGGGCATTGTCTGGGCTGGTCCTGGAGCCCTCCAGGGCTGGAGGCTGCACAACCTCCCTGGGAAATCTCCCCCAGAGCTGCTGACATTGCCACTGACAGCTCCCTTCCCTGAAAATGGACTGCAGGATCTGCTCTGCCAGCTCTCCTGTGACATGTGAATAGAAAGTGGTTGTTCAGCAAGGAAAGAAATCAGTTTATTTCAGGGTTGGTTTTTTTTTTTTTTGCAGGGCTGGAAAGCTGCAGAGTGTCAAAGTGGACACGTTGCTGCTCTGAGGAGCAGAGGTGGCAGGGGATGTGGTTAAAGGGGCTACAGCTCTGCAGGATAGATCTGATAAAGCTGAAAGGACATGCTCCTTCCTCTTCCTTTTGGCTGTTTCCTTGCATTGTGTCTCATTCTTTACAAAATTTCTTTATTCTTCTAGTGTGTGAAGCGAAAGGATTTTTTACGTAGAAGTCTGAGGGTTTCAGTTCTAGCTGTGGGAAAAGCTGGCATTAAATTGGAGTTACAGAGCTCAGTGATCCCTATAATCTGTGTTCCTTCTGCTATTCCCCTTCTGAACCTGAGTGTGGATTGTGACAGGCTGAAATCTTGAAATTAAAGCTCCTGAGATGAAGTTTGTTGTAAAGAAACATTTGCTGGTCCTTCCCTCGAGAAGGGGGGAGGGAGAAAGGAGGGAAATAAAAAGTTCTTCCCATGATCCAGATGATTAATGAGATGAAGAAAATACCTGGAAGTTTCTAGAGGAACTAATGGGCTGATCCAGAGCTGGTTGATTTCATTCCTGCTCCTGTTATTGGGGAGATCTTATTTACCAGAAAATGGACCCATAATTTGAAAGTTTCACACTTTTACTCCGAGACATGCTAAAATTAAATGACCAGGGAAAGCCAAGCCTGCTGTTGGAATGGACCCTTCACTGTTGTCTCTGCTCCCACAGGACTTGCAAAAAATTCAGCTCCTCACACAACCCTGTGGATTCTTTTGTCTGTCTTTTCTAACATGGCTTTTAAAATCTGGTAAGAGGACAATAGGTTTAATTGTATTTTCTACAGAAAAACTTAAGGTTTTCTGACCCAAGAACTAATTGTAGTTCCTCATGTTTGAATTTACAAAGTCCCTAAAATGAGCATCCTCCTGATTATCTCTGGATTGCAGCATCACCCCTTAACCTTAACATGCAGCCAACCTCCAGAACTTGAAGACAAAGAGATGTGGAAATAAATCCCTCACAATGTGTGTCCAACATTCTGCTCCTCAGAACGGCCACTGGAAGAATCCACCTGTAGATAGAATTTCTTGTTGACTTGGGTTTGTCTGTAATATCTACTGTATGTTCATCCCTGCTTACAGATATTCTGAATATTGAAGCCTTACCAGTTTCAAGCCCTCAGATCTCCAGCACAGTCTGGTTAAAGAGGCTTTGTGGGTGCTGCTCCCTTCTTTGCACAGTTCTTTGGAGAAGCCAAGGCTGTTTTATTGCTGTTTGGTTGCCTTCATCTTGTACTTTTAAAAACTGTTTTCATGTTCAACATCTATGTCCTTTTCTCTTGCAACTTTTCCATGATTACCCAACTCCTTTTCCAGAATTTAATGTCTCAGAAAACCCAGACTTTTCATGAAGTGAAACTTATTTAGAATCTGGAATGTCTGTTCTGTGTCTGTTGTGTGTAAATCCCTTTCTTTCATCAAACTGAGTGCTTGCTTAGTTCTGCCACCATCCCATCACTGCTTTCAGTAATCCTTGAAAACTTTTCCCAGCTTCCTCTTTTGGGGCTCTGATTTCCCAGCCAGGACCTTTCTTTCCCAGATTTTTGGGTGATAAGGAAGTTTAAATTTTACCCCTCACACCCCCTGCTCTCCAGGCATCAAATGGAAATATCCCCTTTTACTTTGCCCTTCTGCATTTAACTGGAAATATTTTGGGAGAAAACTGGAACAAAGATCCATGAGCTGCTATCACAATATTCCCATTTGTAATTTACTCATGGGATTTGTTGCCTTTGATATTTTGGGGAGGGTTGAGCAGTGGCTTTTGGTCAGTGAGTGCTGAACCATTTGCAGGGATGTGTTGTGACCTCCCAGCCTCGGGTACCTCTCTGAGTTCTTTGCAGCTGCTCCCCTGCAGTCAATGCTCTATTCCAAGGAGTTAATAATTCCTCCCAGTGCTCTGAAATCCTGGAATCCATTGCCTGACCACAAATGGTCATTCTCCCATAAGTTGTGTTTGATTCCATTGTGTTGTAACAGAAAGCCAGAAGAAACAAAATACTGTGCAGCTCATTTTTAACATAACTCAGATTTTTACATAAAGAGGGACACTGTCTTTGTAGGCAGCTCCTTAAATGTTAAGGACTCTATAATTTTGGTGATCTAAATGGTGGCTTCATACACAGTCTTCAATTTTGGGGGGGAAAAAATGTTCTCCACTTTAGATTATTATCTGGATAATTAAATTTTTTTTATTGTAACAATAATAGAAATAATGCTCAAATCTTGGAGGGATTGTCCACTCCACCACACACAAGGGGCCTGGGGAATCTGCAGGAGGAGGAACTTCCCTCTCTCCACTGCTCCAGAGTTCTCCTGGAGAACCTTCAAGGTGTGACACATTCACATCTCTCTCTGTGTATATTCTGTATTCTCTATTTAATTTTTTTTCACTCATGCTCCTGTTTTCTGTCAGAGTCACAAATCCTGTGTAGCCTCTTCCAGACCTTCTAGAAATTGTTTTAACTTCTCCAGGCCACCATGTGCCAGGTGAGGAATATCCATGGCATTGAAACATCCCTGCCTTGCCCTGCTCCCAAAGCCCTGTGTGCCCTCCTGGGCAGGGAATGTGCACCATGACCTTGGGATGGAATTGGCTCCACCTTTGTGTTAAATTTGCCAATTTTCCCAATGCCTTTGTGAAGTGCTTGAGGTATTTACAGCAGAAAAGAAACAGGAGAGAAGTTTTTCCATGCCTCAAATCCCTGGAATCTGGATCTGGATCGTGTTTTTCAGACACTGAGCTGGGATGTGATGGGAGCTGTTGGTTTCTCTGTGCTCCTCAAATCTGATTGCAACTGTTTGAAAATGAACTGTCACATTGCATAATCAGAGAACAGAGCTGGGGAAGTGTTACAGGTTTTTTTTTTCTGTGGGATTCAGTCCAACTCTGATTATTCAGAGCTCTTTGGATACCTCCAGCTCACTCCTGTGGATCAATCAACCAGCTCTGCACTTACAGAGTGAGGGAAAAGAGGCTTCACAATTTCAGTGGGAACAATTAATTGTGACTGTTCTGTTACAGAGGGAAAAGAGGAAAAAAAAAATACTAAAATTATTTTTTTCCTTGAGCTTGTTAGTTAAATGTGGTGAGGTGCTTGTTCTCCCCTCACATTCAGAGGAGCTCACCAACTTTACAGTGAGAGGAGAAAGAAGAGAGATTAAATTATAAATGGAAACCAAATAAAACAGAGGGATGGGACAAAACTTTGTAACTTAGACAAGGTTGTCCATTTTCTCTTTTTCAGAAAGGCTTTTCCAGGGATAAAAGATCCATTATTTACACAGGGCTGCTCCACAGGATCTATTCCAAGGAGGAAAATGTAAATTCTCTTTACACCCCTTTAGGTTTGGAACTTTTTTGTCCCGTGGAGCCACTGGGATCAATGAAATGATAAAAAATTCCATTTTTCCTGAGATCTGAGCAGATCCAACAGAATTCCCCCCAGCCAGAGCTGCCAGCTGGGGAATCATCCCTGACCTTTGTGTGCCTCTTGTTCCAGCCCAGAAGTTCTTGGGATCTGATGATGAAGCCAGTGAAGTCATGTTTAATCATTTAACCTTCCTCTGCCTGCACTGGGGCACTCACAGGAAATCTATTTCCAAACCCCAAAAAATAAATCATCTTTGAAAGGGACACAGTGAGCTAAAGAATCCTGAAATGTTATAAAGAATGAATCACAATTAGCTGAGAGGCCAGTCCAGTCTAGAAACTTTAATTTGGGGGGAAAATGATTTGCCTGTAAGTAGCTGAACTTTTGTCTTTTTTCATATATATATATATAAAATAATGCTATATTTTAAAGCAGAAAGTTATTTTCTTTTCTTTCAAATGCTTAAAAACTAGAGAGAAGATTCCCAGTGCAGGCTTTAGAAAAGAAAAAAAAAAAAAATTCTGTTGTGAAATAGGTAAAAGTTGTGAAATTGGGGATTGTATTCTCGGAGAAATGAAACTTTTAAGGCTTTTTTATTGTTGAAGATGTTGCAAAGATTTGTCAAACAAAATTTAAGGAAGGAACCAAAGAGAAATAATTCTGAACTTGTTTTCACAGAGTAAAATGTTGAGGCTGGAATTCATAATTTTCTTGCAACCTTGGTAGGTTTATTACCCTGCAAATTATTCATAGCTGTGATTCCATTAGATCATAGAAAATAGGTACAAAAAAAATCTTTAATTTGTCTTTTGGCTTATTTGAAAAATTTGGAAAAAAAGGAAGACAAATGATAAGTTCTTGAGTGAAATTTTTAGAATTTAAAATTTTGCTTTCCATGAAATAATTTGTGATAGACAATGTAAAACCAAAACTTCACAAAGAAACAAGCTGAGTAATAACTTAAAAAAAATAAAGTTATGAATTAATAAGGTGAGAAAATTTGCTCCAACATTAGTTTTGGTTTGGAGTTTTGGATTTTTTTTTTTTTTTTTTGAGACAAACTTGTTAAACTTTTTTTAAAGACCTTCATTATTAGCTTTTTAATGTTTTATATGTTTTTAGCTGGAAGGAAAATTCTAGCTTCAAGGCAGCCTTGAATTTTGTAGTTGGGAAATGTGGGTGAGAGAAGCTGGTTCTTTTTAAGAAATTTGGTTTAAAATGGTGCACTGTGCATTTTACCCTAAGTTAATACAGTTAATTTAGTTATAATTATAATAATATAGTTATTAAATCAGCTGTGCTGTAATTATGAGTTTATAGGTCATTTGCTAGAGAGTTTATTTCCAATTCCAGCTTGTGAAAATGAATACAACAGTGCATTAGCAACACAGTAAAAGATAATGGGGGAATAAATTAAAATCAGAATAGAAACAACTTCATGGAAATAAATCCCAGAACCATTTGAATCATTGTCTTGGAGTGTTTTATTTTAAAGGTACTTTGCCCTCAGATTTATGGAGCTGCAAGGAAAATATATTTATTGGATTATAAAAGTGAAAATATTGCTCCAAGCCCGTGGCTTTGGGAAATGGGGGAGAAAACAGGAACTGAAAATGTCCTGGCCACACCAAACTCTGTTCCAGGAATCCCAGGGGAGGGAATTAATTCAGGACACCTTTCCCAAGGACAGAATCTGCTTTTGCACTTTTTTAGTGTTAAATTCATTTGTTAAGAATGAAAATCAAAAGCTGATTTTTCACTCCTGTGTTTGGCTGGGGACACTGGCAGAGCTCTTGTTTTCCTAGAGGAAAATGCTGGATATTTAATTTATTTATTGTCAATAAATATTCAATATTCATCCCTGGCAGCTCATCCCAAATGCTGAGGGTGCCCCTGGAGCTGGGATCCCCTTTTTGGGTTCATTTTTCTGGGAAATGACCACGAGGGAATTGGGGTGGGAGCAGGAACTGCCCTGGGATGTTGCAAGATTTTTGGGTTTGGTCGTCAGGAAATTGTCATGTTTTGTTGTTTGTTACAATTTGTGTCACAATTTGCTCTTTTTATGAAAAAAAAAACCAAAAAAAATATTTAGTTTTGCTTTCCAGATTGTTTCCTATCAGAATAAACTCAAGGTTTTGGTGTCAGCCTCACTGGGAGCAAATTTAATCCCTTTAGTTCTGTGGGGATCCTACGAGGAAAACAATGGGAAATATTTTCCTGCAATGGGAAAATTTTTATTAAAAGAATAAATATTTGATCTCTCCCATTTTGTAATCATGAGCTCAAGGTGTTACTCCTGGTCAAAGTGTGGAAATTCACCTTTCTAGGATATTCTAGATGATTTTTATATTCCCCTGTGGTTAAAAATGTCCCACTGAAAGTTTTAGGAAATCTCATTTCTTTGGTATTTTTCTTTCAGTTTTAATTTGAGTTATTTTTCCAGGCATTAAATACAATAAGTAGAATTATTCTGACTTGAGTAATAATTGGTTTCTTGTTTTGTTTTGATTTTTTAAAAATGAGAATTTGAACTGTCTGAAAGCACAGTAATGGAGAAAAGTTACTACTTGAAAAAAGGGTGTAAAAAGAAGCAAATGCTCTTAGCACAGATTTATTATTTTTTAATCTGCCACAGAAAAATTTATCAATTCTTCAGCTCAAAATTTAAATAATATGCAAGAACATTGTAAAATAATTGTAGTTTTCCTTCTTTAGTGTGTAGTAGTTAAGGTTTCAACAGAACTGTAACAACGTTAAAATTGCATAAATGTAATTTTCCTGGATTACCCTGCAGTTGCTTTAATCAAAAATTAATGCTATTCTAAATTCTACAATTCAGTAGTAAAGGGTGGAATTTAGAATAGCATTAATTATTGATTAAAGTCATTTCCTTGTGTAATTTATTGCATTGCTCCTGGAAAATCAGAATTTTATTGCTTATTTGTAGGTTTTTAAAAAGGAATGGATAATTATTTTTTAATGTTTGCTATTCCCAAGGATTTCCAGCTTTCTGGAACTGTTGTGGCCAAGCCTGAGTAGGGAGCACTGATCTTGCTTTTATTTTTCTGGACAGTTTTGCTTCAAAAGAATTTTATCTCCTGTAAATTCCCTTCTCACATTCAAAGCAAGTGCTTGTGAGAATCTTTATTTTTGGTTTTTTAAGGGGTTTCTTGGGTGTTTGGTAAATTTTGAGGCTCAGGAGTAAGGACTGATCACAAAATAAAAGGGAGCAGCTTTGTACAGAACAGCTCCAGTCACAGGGGCTGCACCTTCCCTGATTTTAAATTAATTTAGGCTCAGCTTTCTGGATTTTAATGAATTTTTACCAGTGTGTTGTAGGCAGTGCCTGGAATTGGTTATTTGGATTGAGATCCTGGCTTTGGGAGAACAGATCTAAGGGTATAATTTGGATTATTGTGCTCTTTCTGTTCTCAGAAAGTTCCTTTGGACCACTGGAAATGGCATTGGAGCAATTAATTCCCTCTGCTTGTTGAAGGAATAAGGTAGAAGCAGCACTGGCATTGCAAAGATATGGGGAAATAAAATCTAGAAAAGCTTTTTCCATAGCAGGGGCAGCTTTGTTCCACTCTCAGGGTTTGAAAAACAAAATTCAGTGCCTGTGGGTGCTCAGATTTCCACCACCATTGTCCCTCTAAACTCTAAAGGGTTTCAAACTGACCTTTCTGCTTTTAAATTTCTCCCAATTCCTACTTAGGAAATCCTGGAAATCACAACACATTCTGAGCTCTGTTCAGGTGGGGTTTTCTTCATTAATAATTTTATTTTTCTGTTTGTAGGACTTTGCTTCCCGGGCCAAACTGGCAGTGCAGAACCTGGTGCAGAAGGTTGGGTTCTTTGGGATCCTGGCCTGTGCCTCGGTGAGTTTTCCCCAGGAAAAGGGGGATTGATTGATTGATTGATTGATTGATTGATTGATTGATTGATTGGCACAAACTGCAGCTTGCATGTCTTGCCATGGGATTTGGGGGTTTTTTTTTTTGCAGTTTCTGTGATCTCTGTGATGCTCAGGGAAACAAAAGCTGCTGGAATTTGTGTTATGATTTCTTTAGGTGTTGATGTATTGTATTTGACATTCTTGATATCCTCAAATCCAGAGGTGTGCATGGGTTGGAGAGTGGAAAATCACCTGCAGAAATCCTGATGAGGGTGTCCATCCATTCCAATCCTCCCCCATCTGCTCCTTGGGTCATTAGGAACCAAAGAGGGCAGAAAAAAAGAAACAAATTTCAATCGTGGCTGTGGAGCTACAAACTGCTCCTGGCTTTTTTAATCAAGAGGTGAAAGGTTCATCTCCAGTGATGCTATTTTAGGTTGTGAGTAGGATAATGCCCTTCTTTCAGAATAAAAAAAAAAAAATAATATTGGAGGTTTAAATCTCTCTCTGGAGCTGATGTACCTTGTTCTTCATCCCACACACAAACTGTGGGACGTGATTGCAGTGAAGGGGGAAGAGTGGGACCCCCCCAATCCCATTTTTCTGCAATAACCACAGCATTACCCAGCTGCTGAGGCTTTCACTCCACACTTGTCCAGCATCTCTTGGTTTCCTAAACTGTAAAGATGACACAGCCAACTGCTTGCTCAGATGTGGATAACCTGTGTTACAATTAATCTGATTAGAGCTGCTGACATTAAGCTCCTGCTCACTAATCCTTTAAAAGCTCTTGAAGTTTAGAGTGGAGTCGTAGCCTACAAGCTGCTCCTAAAATCCTCCCAGCCAGGGAGCTCTCAGGAGCTGCTCCCTGCTCTGACTCAGTCCTGGGACACGTCCCTGCCCCAGCTGTCCCCTGTCTTTGTCACCAGCACAGCTTGGAGGTGGCAGGGATGAGTGACTGGGCAAGGTGGAGGAATGGAGGAGGAGGAGGAGGAGGAGGAAGAAGGAGTTGGTAAACACGAGAGCTGGCTGTAAACACCCCGCAGTTCCTGCTTAGTAATATTTAAACATTTGTTTAACTTCTTCCCCACTTTGCTGCCCGAGCCTTGCTCAGGCCCTGAGCTGCAGCTGGGCTGGGGGAGGGATGAGGATGCACCAGGGCACACCTGGGGGTTTGTGAATGTGCTCACACAACAACTGCAGGAGGAAGGCACAGCTGGAAGGTTCCAGAGGGTTGGAAAAGCAGGAATGCAGAGCTGTCCCTTGCTGTGGCACCCCTGGGTGAGCAAGGGGGAGGAAAGCAGCCCCCCATGTGTGCCCAGGGGCTTTGCCTCGGGGCTTCTCTGCTTCCCTGTGCTCTACCAGGTGTCTTCTCTGCTTGCCTCCCTTGTAACTGTGATCTTCCTTCTGAATTTTAGGCAGAGTTTTATTTGATGTGTTTTTTATGAGTGGAGAACTTGCTGGTGAAGTGGTAATGACTGTCCCAGCTGTGGGTCCTTGTCTCTCAAGTGGTGGCTTCTAAATGCTGCATAAAAACACCATCAGATGGAAATTAGAATTCTGCAAGCTTATCCAGTGAAGTCAACTGACTGTCATGTTGTTTAGTGGCAAGAAGGAAGTCAGGATTGTCTGGAGTTTATTTCTATATAAAGGCAGCTCTGAGGAAGGAACAAAGCAAGAATCAGCCCTGAATTTCCTCACTGTGACTTGTGAGAATTTGCCCTCTTGCCTTTGTGGGCTTTTTTTTGGGCAACTTTCAGTAACAAGCACAGTGCTGGCTGCTCAGACACCCTCCTGGGGGGTGCTGAGTAACTTCTGCCCGTGGTGTGCTCAGAGATACCCACACACCCTGGGCCAAACTCACTGCAGGGCTGGGAACATTCTGTGAACCGAGAAAACACCCTGAGAGCAGCCAGGAACAGCCTGGAGCAGCCTTGGCTCCCGGAGCACAATGCTGAGCAGGCAATCATTGACAGCTCCTGGGGCCAGGACAGCTGGCCCAGGTGAGCAGGGACTGCTGCAGCCCAGGTGAGCAGGGAGTGCTGCAGCCCAGGTGAGGATGGAGCTGCTGCAGCCCAGGTGAGGATGGAGCTGTTGCTGCAGCCCAGGTGGAGCCTGCTCAGTGCTCAGGGACTGTGCCCAGCCATGAGCTGAGCCTACTTCACATTTCTTCCTCTGCAGGTGCTCACAAATCTGAATTGCTGCTCTCCAGCTATCCAGTCCAACCCTTTCTCACACATTGCAGGCTTGGTGGCAGAGTGTCCTTTATTCTTTCCCACTCTTTGTTCCTTTATTTAAGTCACAAAACACCAGCAGTGCTGCAGTTTGTCACCCCAGTACCACACACTGCTCATGGGAGTGACCCTGCTCACACACTGCCCCTGTGCTCCAGACTGAGAGGGAAAGGTTGGAATTCAGACACTTTCTTGGTTTCATTTCAAAAATATTTTACAGATAGTATCACAATACCAAAAGTCAGGCCAGCAGTTTAATAATAATAAAAAATTCTTTTAATTTTAAATGAAATGCATATGCTTAATAAAATCTAATCAGTGCTTTTAAACTGGATACATATGACTATAAATGCCAGTTTTTAATGTAGTTTCTCAGCTGGAAATCACTGGGGATCATTTGGAACTCTGGCTTCCAAGAGTGATGTGCTTGTCAGAGAGAAAATTTGATAAATCACTCAAAATGGCTTTGCTGTGGTTTCCGTGCACTTCACATGGAAAACTTTTCATGAGGTTTTTTTCAGGATCCAGGGGTAAGGAGGGACCATGAGAATGGAATTGTCTGGGACATTGTCTAGCTGAATCCCAGCTAGACATCATAACTTATGTGGTGCAACATCAACATTTTTGTAATTATTAAGACACAAGAGTTTGGGGTCGAGTTGGAGAAGGGGAAACTGCTCATTTTTCAGAATTTCAGACTCTGTCATGTTCCTGTCCATCCAATGTGTGCTGCAATTCCTGAACCTCTTTTCCCTTGCACTCCACAGATCCCAAACCCCCTGTTTGACCTGGCTGGGATAACTTGTGGCCACTTTCTTGTTCCCTTCTGGACCTTCTTCGGTGCAACCTTGATTGGAAAAGCCGTGATTAAAATGCACATCCAGGCAAGTGCTGCCCCTCCCTCGGGCCTGAAACCTTTGATTCTTTCCCTGCCTGTTCCACTGTGTCACTTGGGAACGAATCCTGGAGTCTCCTTGCCCGACCTGAAGTAATGGAAATTAATTTGGTGCAAGGGATTTACAATAAAGCAGCTGCTGGGCTCCTCCAAACTGTGGCAAGTGAGTAATTTATAGCTGCTGGCCCGTTCAGGAAATTGGTGGTTAGCCAAGGTATTTACCTATGGCCTTTACCAGACTGCCAGGGCTCCTCTCGCTGTGAACTCCCTTTTTGGTAACCAGCACTCATTTGCACTTTGAAATGTGCCTTTTTTAGCTCGGTGAGAAAACCCCAGTGAGCCCTGCTGGGCTGGCCCAGCCCCCTTTGGGCAGATTTGCTGCACTTTTGGGGCTGGGGCAGCGATTTTTGGTGGTGCAGCCCTTTTGGAAAGGGCCTGGCTTTGCTGGCTCGCTCAGGGCCGTGCCAGATGTGCTGAGTTTGACAATCCAGTTGTTTTCACAAAATGTTGGAGTTCTGCTTGGAAACGCGTCACCCTGGTCCGAGGAGAGATGAAATTTGGATTCCCTGGAGGATTTTCTGGTGTGGTCAGGGCTGCAGCATGAACTACATCGCTGTGTTTGGGATGTTTTCAGCTGAGTTTGGGTTTTTGCACTGCCTGTGCCTCTGTTGTTTGGAAATCTCTGCTGTGACTCCCATCAAAATAAGCTTTTAGTATAAAATAATTCGTGTTCCAGCCTCATCAAGCTGCTTTAAAATCTTTATTTTGCTCTAAACACAAGTTTTTTTTCTTCCCATCATTTTTTTAATTGGTTCTTTTATTTTGCCCAGTGCTTAAACAGAAAACAATAAATAGATTTGGAAATTCTTCCATTTCTTGGGAGAGAACAGCTTTTTCTCCACACTTATTTTTGTATTATCTAAATTTTCTTCTGCTTTTAAATCCGTGTGTTGGCTAAAATGTGTTCTGGCAGCACAGAAAAGTGAAACAATATTAGATCAATATTCCTTTTATTATTTTAATTGCCTTGTTCAGCTACCACAGTGTTTGCTGTGTAATTTATAGTGCTCCACACTCAGATCCCATGTAAGTGAAAAAACATTTCCCAGTGCCTTGTACAGTTGGTAAATCATCAGATTTTGTAATAGGCTCAGCTTTAAGAATTCTCTTTTTCAAGCACACCCTTGTGCAATAGCCTTGATTTTTTGGAGTGATCTGGCTGGACATGGAATTTAGGAAATGTGAGAGTCATGGAAAAGGCTTTTAATGCAATGTTCAGACAGGAAGTGAGTGACTGGTGCAGTGACCATCCCAGGACTCCTTTTATATTAACCTCCTTATTAAAATTATGTCCATTTCATTTCTTTTTTTAAAATTCTGATTTGCATAAGAATGACAATTAGAGTTAATAATTCTGTGGTTAGTAGGAAATTAAGAGTCATTCTGTTTTATAAAATTATATCAGATAAATCATGGACTTTTTTCTTGTAAGGTTGAAATTGTATTTGAGGTTTGTCTTTTAATACATTTAATAGTTTTTAATATGATTAAATCTTTTATTTGGAATTACAGCTTCATGGGTACAGGTTTGATTTTTATTTAGGGGTAAAACTTGCTAGGTTAGATTTCCATATTACTGTGATAGGCTGTTTTTATGCAGAGTTCTTGGATACATTTTGAAATAGGGTTGGGACTGTGATTATTCTGTTTTATCACAGTCTCTCAGGTGCCCAAAGGCTCTTTCTCTGTTCTTCACTGGGTATTTTTTTGTTGTTTCTGTCTGAGTCAGGGGACTAACACACGTTATTTTCCCCCTGTGTGATCTGGAAGGCCACTCAGTGTAAGGGGCTGTGAATTTCTCTGGCTGTTTTTCCACTCCAGCATTGTTGATGAAGTTAAAGTGACCTTGGAGCTTCTGGGAATGGGAGTTTGGGGAGGATGAGAATGGGCAGCACCAGGCTACAAAAACACTGCAACAAATACAAACTGGGAGGGAACAGAGGCAGAAAGTGAACAGTTTGTTTTTTTTTTTTCCTCTCCTGCCTCTTTTCAGAGGAGAACGTTGAAAAATAAAGAGGAGAAAAATTTAAAAAAAAATTAAAAAAATAAAATAATAATAAAGCTGGGTTGGAGCTGCTTGGGAAGGAGCACAAAGTGTCCCCCATGGTGCTGGCTCCAGGCTCTCTGTGACTGCTCTTTTCCTTCCCACAGAAACTCTTTGTTATTATCACCTTCAGCAAACACATCGTGGAGCAGATGGTGGCCCTCATCGGGTGAGTAATTCCCCAGCTCAGTAATTAATACCTGCACCCATTAATGGAAAATTACTGGAGGAGGCAGCTCAGATGTGCTTTGTTCCAGCCTTTGCCCCACGCAGGGTTCAGGTCTCACTTGCAGCTCCTTCCCCTCCAATCCTTGGAGATTTTTCCTGGCCCTGAGGCTCAGGGTTGTGGGATCAGCACTGAACCTTCACCCCAAACCAAAATTCAGCTCCTCCACTCCCAGATCCCTGCACTTACAGCTGCAAATGGGATGTTTGCTCTGGGTTTTGTGCAGTGGTGTGGTGGGATCCTATGGCAAAAAAAAAAAAAAAAAAAGATAAAGTTAAAGAAAGTTATATTTATAGGAAAAAAAAATCATCAAATTCTATGATTCCATATTAAAAAACGGATATTTTATGCAGTGTTTCGGGTTGACAATAAAAGTCCTCCTTAACTGGAAGTACCTTAAACATTTACAACATCAAATCACTCAGAAAACATCAGAATGAGAAATTTGGTGTGTGGAGTTTGATCCCCCTTCTGTTAAATTCACTAGAAATGGATAAAGTGTCTTGATTTTGAGAAGGTTTGGTTTGGGTTTTTTAAAAACTAAAACTAATCCAACCTAATGTAAATCCATAAAATAAATTGTAAGGTATTCCTGCTTTTCCAAGGTTTCTTCTCTGGGGTAAATGGGTATTTGGCTGCCCAAAGTGTAATAAGTATTTTCACATAAAAGCCACACTCCTCAAGAAAAGTTCAGAGGGGGAATGTCTGGAAATAATTCTTTTTGAAACAAAACTCCAGGCAGTGATGCTGTACAAGGAGAAGGAGTGTCAGAAGAACCTTGCAGGGCATTTCACTGATGAAGCAAATCCTGGTTTTTTTTATATTCCTGATCTTCTGCTTGAGCATCTGCTCTGTACCAAAACTCAACATTACTTTGTTGCTGTGAACATTGTTTTAAAAAAGGGAGGGAGAGAGAGAAATGTGGTTTCTTTTAAGCATCCTGAGTTTTTTCTCAGCATCAATCACTGCAGACAGTTTGATCTGCCCCTAGCTCAGGTACATTTCCAAGGATTTACTCTCCTGTGGATGTTTGGAGCCAAACCCAGTAGATTTTTCCTACTTCATCTGTCTTGGAGATAATTTTGCATTGAATTACTTCGAATGCATTCACAGGAGCTCTGCTGGACTCGGGTTTTATTGGAGGGTTGATGTCAGAGTTAAAAAATGTTCCTGGGAGACAGTGAGAATTTGGAATGTCCTGGTATCCTTGACTTTTCTCAAGCTGTCTCCAGCATTACCTCATCAATTTCTGTTAGAGGGGAGCCTCAAACATGTTAAACAATACCTTGCCTAAAAGCCCTATTATTGAATTAAAACAGAGCTCTGTTTAATGGTCAGTAACTTTATTTTAATCAAATTCTATCCACCACAATGACTTTTAGACTTTCTTTGTCTGGGCTATTGCTTTTAAACAATAGGAAATATCTGAGCACAATACCTGAAAATAATGAGCATACTGATATCCAGGATAAATGGAACCTAGACAGAAGATTAAGTTGTGAGATAAAGTCTGGGAATATCTGATTTTATAAGCCAGGGAGAATTTCTTGACAATTATGTGATTTTTAGTCAAAAGGCAGAGCTTTTTCATGTGCAGACCTTGTTCTTTATTGTCACTGGATGCTGCTGGGTCCCTCACTGAGCCTGCCATAACCAGGCTGCTTGAATGTCATTTAATTTGATTTTACAGTTTTGTCTAGGTCTCCATTACAAACAGATCATAAAATATTTTTTTCTATTAATTAAACTAAAAAGGAAACTGAAAAGAAAACATGGCAGGAAATTAAGAAGCTGTTTACAGAAAATTTTAAATTTTTGTAGAATTTTTTGAGAGCTGGAGAACAAAAACAGGCCAGAGGGTGAGTGGTGGCAACAAAACTTGTTGGGAATGAGGGAAATAAATGGGTTTGAGAAGTGGGGTTGGTGTGAGGTGGAAATCCAAGATGAGGAGGATTTCCAGGAGGGAAATGGGGCTGGGAATTACCAACCTGTTCCTGCTCTGAGCTGTTCTGTTGGTCCCTCAGTGCTGGGAGAGGATCCTGCCCTCCCTGAGCTTTGGTGGGGGAAGATGCTCTGGAGGAGTTCTGTGTTCTGTCACTTCAACCAGAGTTTATTGCTGATTTTATTGAAATATTTAATTATCCTGTGTGTTGTGGGGTTTTTGGCTCCTCAGTCTCTCTGTTCCTGTATTTTACCTGCAGCTGCAGGGCTGTTGGTGAAGTCACTCCATGCAGAGTTCTTCAGAGCAGGGTGATGTTTTCTGTTTGCTGGGAAGGGGCAGTTTTAAACGTGGATTAAGAATTCCCAGAAAACTACTGAAGAAGTAATTCTCAAAGCACACAGCATCCACTAAACTGTGGCCATCTATTCTGGTGGGAAATGGTCAGAAAGAAAAAAAAAGAAAAATTATATTTTTTTTTTTAGGGAGAAATCCCAGCCTGCCCTGCAGATTCCCTGTGGCCGTGGTTAATGATGGGCTGGAGTCTGCCAGAGGTGCTCAGGTCCAGGCTGGATCCTACAGCAAAATCAGAGAATTCCTGACTGTAAATGAGAATCCCAGAGGGGTTTGGGTCGGGCTGGGGGGGATCCCAAAGCTCCTCCAGTCCCATCCCACCTTCCCCTGTCCCAGGCTGCTCCAAGCCCCTCCAGCCTGGCCTGGGCCTCTCCTGTTACCTCTAAAAGACTCATCTAATCAGTTAATTACCGAGTGAATAAACTGATTTGGAGTTAGAGGCCAGTGAGATTTGGCTACTTGAATTTTTAAGTCTTTTCTCGGGGGTGTTACCTCTGAGAATCCAACAAATTCTGCAAAATCCACCCCAAAAATATCAGTGCTCCTGAAGTGCCTTAACCCAGTGGTTTTTGTGGAGCTGCTTCCCACCCTTCCCAGCTCTGCAGGGCACTGAGTGATTGCACAGCTGAAAGAAAAGCAGATTTTTGGTCACAGGTACTGGAAGCATTGCCTGGACAAACCAGTTTGCTGCTATTTCTTGTGCCATAATTCTTTGCTTACAACTTAATCTCAGTTGATGCTGGTAAAGGGAGCGTGGCGTTCCTTTCACCAAAAAAGCACAAATGAGATCATGGTGACTGAGGTAACTGGAAAGTTTGCTTAAAGATTGTTGGGGTTTTTTTTTTTTTAGTCAAAAATAATTTACAATACAGGTTGAGGTTATTTCTTTAGAACACAAGGCAAGAAGTGATAAAGGGAGAACCAGAAATCTTTTCCTGGGGTGGAAAGAGCTGGGCAGTGGCTTCTCAACATCCTGGGAGGAATTTTGGAAGGTTAAACCAATACCCCTGACATTGTTAGTTCAAAACTCAACAATCTTCCTGGTACATCAGAAACCTGGGGATGTGTCCTGAGCACAACAGAGCAGCTCCACACAAAAATGGCTTTGGTGCCCTGAAAGGGACACAGATGGGGCTGAAATCTGAGGAGCTTTGGTGTTGAAAGCCTTCCAGTGGATCACAACAGAATTAAAAGAGTTTATTTGCAAAAGGCTTGAAGGATTTAACTCTGAATAAGCAAAGGTTTTTTTTCCCCTAAATTGAGTTTTTAAGAAAGAATCTTTTAAAAGCAAGCCGAGGTTTCCTTCCAAAGAGCAGCAGTGAGCAGAGCTAAGGACGAGCAGGTCAGAGATGTTGCAATTGCTCGTTTTGAAAGCATTGATTTCACATAACAGAATGTCCCAAGGAAAAAAAGCCCTGGAGCCTCCTGGGCTGGCCTGGCCACTGGAGCGTGGCTCAGGTGGAAGCCACGTCAAAGCTGGGCCATTTTAGCTTTGGAACCTCCACCAGGATCTTTCCTTTCCTCATCCCAGGAAGCAAATGAAGCTGCCAGGGAGCCTTTTAACCCCAAAACCTTCCTGTTGATCCTGACCATAAACCAGATTTCTTTCCTGCAGCTTCAGAGCTCTGGACACAAAACCAGCTCAGCTCCAGAGCTGGAGGTGGGGGCTGGGGGCTCCTCAGGGGCTGGGGAGCCCAGGTTTGGCTGGAAAAGGAGCTGGTCCAGCTTTGGGAAGCCCCAGGATTCAGGTTTTGGGCAGCTCCAGGTTTTCCTAAACCTAATCCAGGTTTTGGGCAGCCTGAGCTCCCAGGATTCCGATTTTAAACAGCCCCAGCTCTCAGGATTCAGGTTTTGAGCAGCCCCAGGTTTCTCTAAACCTAACCCCAGGTTTCCCTAAACCTAACCCCAGGTTTCTCTAAACCTAACCCAGGTTTTGACCAGCCCCAGGTTTCTCTAAACCTAACCCAGGTTTTGACCAGCCCCAGGTTTCTCTAAACCTAACCCAGGTTTTGGGCAGCCCCAGCCCCAGATTTGTCTAAACCTAACCCAGGTTTCTCTAAGCCTAACCCAGGTTTTGGGCAGTCCCAGTCCCAGGTTTCTCTAAGCCTAACCCAGGTTTTGGGCAGTCCCAGTCCCAGGCTGAGTCAGGCTCAGGCTGAGCCCTCTGAGTCACTGCAGGGTCCTTGCTGGTGGTGGAGCCTCGGGGAAATGGATGGTTTAAATACTGTGAGAATCTTTATCAGCACAGGAAATGACAGCTCATTAAAATACTAACCGTTGAGCCAGTTTAGATCACTGTCTGGAAAAAAATTAACCATTGAAGGCTCAGAGGGCTCACAGGAAGAAAGGTGCCCTGTTGAGACAAGGGACATGTTATGCAAATGAATCAGCTTTGCTAATTGGCCGGTGGCAGAAAAATATTTCCATTGGAATTTATTTTTCAGTGGTTTTTAAAATACCTGAATTCCAAAGAAGTCGATATCACCGTGTTGGAGTGAAACTTCTGAGGGAGGGGTGGCTAAAATACCCTAAAATACTAAAATACCCTAAATATTAAAATACCCTAAATACTAATATACTAAAATTCGGTGCCTGCTCCTAAATTGAAGCTGCAGGATGGATTTTTCTTGTGTTCTCACAGGGGAATGGAGAAATGGGGATCTCCTACAATTGGTGTTGGTTGGATTGTTCAATGATATTTCCCATAAATGTTAGGAAGGTGAAAGCTTTTGTGTTCCCTCTCTGGCCTGGCTGTCAAAAATCTGATTGAAATCAAGGATTTGGAGGGAGCTGAAGGTCCGGGCAGGGAGGAGCCCATCCCAGCACGTTCCCTTTCCCTGTGGGATCCTGCAGTGCCCCTTCCCTCCCTTGTGTGCAGGAGATAATCCCTGCCCTGGGCACATTGGCTGCTGCTGTGCCTTTGCTCTTCCCTGTTGTCTTCATTTGGAATTATGGATCCATTTCCTAAAGGATGTTTTTTCTCAGCCTAAAAAATCCAAATCTGGGCCAAACCTGCCCTGAGTATGTGGGGTCTGAGGGAAAAGGGATTTTCCAAGCTGTGAATATTGGAGGGATTATCCATAAAGTGGGGCTGTGACTCAATATTGCATCACCTTCCCCAGGTGTGTCCAGCCTTGTTGGCACCTTCTGTTCCCTCCAGCTTAGAATTTCCCTGATTAAATTCAATTTAATTATATAAACTCCCATGTTTGGGACACCCCCCAGTGCTCCCAGTTTCCTGAGCATCCCACTGGGGATGGATCCCAGTTGTTCACACTCTGGGCTGGCTGCACTGGGGTTCTCAAGCACATTTTTAATTTTTAATTTTTAATTCCATCAGGATCAGTTTAAGAACAGCTCAGGGCTATTAATCAGCTGCTTCAGCATCACTTGGTGTTTGAGGCCTCTAATAAGTGGGAAACTTTTATAAACTTTCAAATTTTCATTCATGAAAAATCCCATGGTTTTATTCCCAAAATTTGAGTCTACAGTGGCAGCTTCTTTTTTTTTAATGGAAAACTCCTGCGAATTCTAACATTTCTCTATGGAAAAGTGAACAAATATCACACATGCTTCGATAAAAAGGGAATTTTATATCCTAATTTATAATGTGACAGATTTCTGTGAGGTATTGGTGCAGTGACACTGAGGAGCAGCATTTGCTAGAGACTTTCAGGATTTAGCAGAGTTGGAATTAATTCCCTGAGTGTTCCCAAGCCCTCCAAGCACAGGCTGAGAGATTTCAGTCACTCAAGAGCAACCCAAGCTCCTAAAGATCTTTGAAGATGAAAATTTACACCTTTCAGAAGTGCAAATATCATCATTAAATAGTTACAAATAAGTGGTTTTAATATTAGTAAAAACGCAGATGCCTGGAATATCAAATAACTTCTTAATTTTTGTGAGCTGGCCCAGGGAAAATTCAGTTTTTTCTCCTCTGAGTTTGGTGCTTCATCCTGGTGCCTTTGAGAAAAATCTTTCTGTAGTTCCAAAGGTTCTGTTAAAAAGATTTAAAGTTTTGCAAAAATCATTTAACAACCAGTGAAAGGCACTTGAGGTGCAACTGTTGACAGTTGTTCTTGGAAAAGCAAATTAATAAATTTAAACACAGATTTGCTGTAACTGGCCTGGAAATTTTTGGAGTCAGACTCTGCAGGTTCTTGGTGTAATTTTTAAAATAATCCTTGAGCAACTTTGCTGAATCTCTGTCATGTGGAGCTTCAAACAGTTGGGGAGTTTTGTTTTATTTATTGGAAAAGGAGCTTTAGAATTTGTCTTTTGGATAGAAATTGTATCTCTGAATTTTTTTTTTTAAGAAGTGCATTTGTTTAATTACAAAGACCAGGTGATTGTTGTGAAAACAGGCACCAAGTGTTTTTTCAGTGACTCCAAATTTTTAATGGGAATTTGTGTTGTAGTATTAGAATGGAAATCATGGTTTTTTGACTGAAATGTTACAATTTTAATGAATTCAGGATTACCAAAAGCTACTGCAATTTTGGGAAGCTTGTTCTCAGTTTCAATTCCTTGTGAAACATTAAAATTGAGCAGAGAATCAGGATGAATCCAAACGAAAATTTAATATTTAACTTGAAGAGTTTCTCAAACAACTTCTGAATGAAAACAAGTTTTGAATCACAATTTCTCCTTCCACATTCTCCATTTGAAAGGAAATTGGCTTTGGATTATTCCAATTTGGATTATTTGGATTATTATATTTGGGTTATCTTCCAGCATCTTCCTTCTCCATCCTGTGAAATTTTCGGTTTTTTGGAGGTGCTGAGTGCAGGAATTGTGATGCAAATCTGATCCCACCCGGATCCCACAAAATTCATCTTGAATTCCCCTTTCCTCCTCGAGGGAGCTCCGAGGTTTGCAGGGATACAGAACTCCCTTATTTCTAATTGAATTAAATTCTTTGTAAGATTTGTAGATTTAAGATTATGCCTTTGCATATCAGGTGGCACATAACTGGGTGATTAAATGATTTCATTTTGTCCAAAAAAGCAGCAGTAACTAATAGAGTGCTGCCGAGATGGGATTTCAGGAATTTCATGTGGATTCCTGATTTTCTAGATTTTCTATTGCTTTTTTTTTTTAACTCCTTATTTAAATCTGTGCACATTTTCTTTCAGAATTAGTCTTTACAAATGTCTTTTGTAGTCTTTACAAAAGTCTTTACAAATGTACAAAAAATAGGAGCTGAGGTCCTCACATTCAGGATCTTGCAGTTCTTCAAAATTGCTTTGATAAAATTAATTTTGTGCACTTAAATAATAGTAGCGCACAGAAAAGGAGATTAAAAGTGAATTATTTAGTGAGAAAAAATTTGAAATATTGTTTTGATGCACCAGGAGCTCCTCAAGCCTTTTTTGTCTTTGTTCTTTGTTTAATTCGATTTGGGCACTGACCGAGTTCAGTTCTCGGTGAGGAACGGAGTCATTCGAACACCACCCAGTTAATCATTGATCCCTCACCATTTAAATATTCCTCATTTCATAATCATGCACAAGTTCAAAAGTAAACCATTACCTTGCAAGTCACTCTTCAGGGCTCCCAAGAATTGTTTGAGAAAGAAAAGAAACCTCAAAATGTCGCTGGTGCTTCGTGCCTGTGCCAGTCCCTGGAGAGCTTTTCCCAGGAGCTGAGACACCTCACCAGGAATCCCTGGGGACACGGACACAGCTCGTGGCAAAGAAATGCATCAGGGATTTGCTTTGGGGCTCCACAGTTTTGGGTTGGGTTTCTTTTTTTTTTTTTTTTTTTTTTCCCAGAATTTTTCCCAGTCCGGGCACAGAATTTCCTCACCCCGGTGGTGAATCACGGGGGAAACGACCTTTGCTGGGAAATGGGTTCAAAAATCCTCCTTTGCCCCTGGCCATGAAGGAAATAAATAGATTTACTGGAGGACAATGAGACACTTTGTTTCGTGCTTTTCATAAATTCCTAAAATTAGAAAGCTGTTATTTTTTAATTGGGCTTCAGCCTGGAGAAGGGAATACGGTGTCAGATGAGGAGGGGAATGGTTTGAGGCACTGGGACAATTGTACAACTCCATGGATTGACACCTGGTGTGCCTTGGGTCTGCAGGCTTTCACTAAACCCTCCCTGGAGCAGCAGCAGGACAGGTGGGTTTAATAAAACCAAATAACCAAAATTTAGGTGAGTTTTTTTTAATGTAGAGGACCACGTGTATGATAATGTATAATGTAGATTTCTTTAAAATTAAACAAAACTCAGAATCTCCCTTCCCTTTGCAATTCGAGTGGTCAGTGATGGGAACTGGAGTTAGGGTGGGCTGGATCCAGCTTTGGGAATGTTCTCAGCTCAGGCCGTGGGGTTACTGCTCATCATTGTGAATTTCTACTTGAATTTTGGGAGTTTCATAATGTGGAAGAACACAGTGATTCCTTGAAAATTAAACAAAACTCAGAATCTCCCTTCCCTTTGCAATTTGAGTGGTCAGTGATGGGAACTGTGCCGTGGCTGGAGTTAGGATGGGCTGGATCCAACTTTGGGAATGTTCTCAGCTCAGGCCGTGGGGTGGCTGCTGATCATTTTTAATTTATATTTGAATTTGGGCAGATTTTGAAGAGTTTGGGGTCTCTTGCTGAGCAGGATTGAAGGAAGAGCTGCTGGAGGCTGGGGAGAGCCGGGGGCTCTCCCGTTCCCATCCCGGGACATTCCCAGATTTAGGAATTGTTTTGTGTGAACCTGGGGCTCTCCCATTCCCATCCCGGGACATTCCCAGATTTAGGAATTGTTTTGTGTGAACCTGGGGCTCTCCCGTTCCCGTTCCCATCCCGGGACATTCCCAGATTTAGGAATTATTTTGTGTGAACCTGGGGCTCTCCCGTTCCCGTTCCCATCCCGGGACGTTCCCAGATTTAGGAATTGTTTTGTGTGAACCTGGGGCTCTCCCGTTCCCGTTCCCATCCCGGGACGTTCCCAGATTTAGGAATGGTTCTGTGCGCTCGGAGCGCTCCTTCGCTCCTTTGTTCCTTTGTTAATGCCGGCTCGGGGGAGGCGCTCCAGGATCGCTCCCGCATTCCTTGGGGAAGGGATGACGCACGGATTGTCCTAAAAAGGACTTGGCCGGGCAGAGGGGCCGGCTCGGAGCGGGAGAGGGCGAGGCTTGGGCCGGGCAGTTTCTTTTTTAACCGAGGGATGACACAAGGCGCAGTCATTTCCTCATTAATCGGTTCAAACCAGTTCTTACAGGAACTGCCGCTGATAAATGTGGGACTTCTCCGAAGTCATTCATTGGGTTCTCGGCGCTGCTGCCTCCCAGGAAATGCTCCAGCTCCCGGCTCCGCCGCTTCCCAGCGCTGGCTTGCTCAGAAATATTTTTCTTTTTAAGCATTTTTTTTTTTTTGAGGATCTGGGGAAATGCATCCCTCCCGAAGTATCAGATTGAAAGATGAAATGTGTTTTATTTCGTGGGTTTCTGTTTTCTCGAGTAGCTTCGAGTTCCCTGCTGAGCTGTGCCTCAGCCTGAACTTTGTTCTGATTAGGTAAAGTGGTAAGTTTAAAAAAAAAAAATGTTTTTTGTTTTTTTTTTTCTCCCCTATTTTGTCTTGTTCTCTGGGATGAACTTTCCATCAGTGCTATTCCGAGTATAGGTCCTTCTCTTCAGAAGCCATTTCAAGAATATTTGGAAGCTCAGAGGATAAAACTTCACCACAAATCCGACAGTGCTGTGCCACAGGTAAGACCCTCTTTGCCTCCCTCCCTCCCCGGCTCACTTTTCCTTTCCCTGCCTGTCTCAGACTTGTAGTTTTTACAAACTCCCCATTCTTCTTTTTCACTGACCCAGGAAATAGATAAAAATCTCATTTTAAAAGCAAGCTGGGAATTAAAAATATCAATTGTATGCTACTGGATTAAAATCCTTTAGAGAATAAATGAAAGTATAAATCAAAACCGGTGGCTTGCCTTGCGTCTGCATTAGCTGCCTCTTTGGAAAGTTTAATTTAAGGAGAAAAAAGTTGCCTTTCCATGTGAAACAGTAACAAACCGGGCAGCACCGATAGTTCAGAAGCCACTGGGATGTGTGGCTCAGTGAACAGAGAAATAAAATCCCCAATCCTTTAGTCTTTCAAAGGAAAGGAAATTACAGAGTTCCGAGCAGGTACAAGGGGCAGAAGTGTCCTTTGATATAGAAAAAAATAACTTTAAAAATTTTAAGAAGTATTTTTAAAAACTTACCCTGAATTTGCAGTGGGACAGGGCAGCTTTGACATAAAATTCTTTAGGCTGAGGCATTTTGAAATAAAATCCATGGATCCAACTCCCATTTCACGTGCAGTGCTCGTAGCTGTTGGCAATGTCCCTTGGCCCATTTCTTACCACAAAAGAGCCGGAGCCGGGTCTGGCTGCAGTCAGGAAATGTGCCGTGATTTCTGGGCAGGGGTTTGTGAGCAGAGCATTGCTGCCCTCCTTTGACAAAATGCACAACTCGAGAATTCCCGTGAAAAACGCTGAAACTTCGGGGACACCAAAGAGTGGGATCCTAACGGGGAGATAACCCAGAAAAGGCACTTTAGGGGGAAAAAAAAAAACCCACATTGTTAACCAGTGACCCGATTGTTTTCTTTGCGAGGAACGTGACAGGCAGGGGCTGCTAATTGTGAACTGCACGAATTGTTAGCGAAGCCCAAACAATACTGGGAATAATAAATCACTTTGGGAGCACACTGGCAACGAACAGGGATTCGTCATCTCCCCGCCAGTGGATTTGGCAGCTCCCCCTGCATTGTCTTTCAAGGGACTAAAGTCGACTTTGCAGAGGGACCTGCAGGAATCCTGTCAGCTCGCACTTGGTTCCTGCTTTTAATTTGATTAATTGCAGAATAAAGACACGGTCAGGCTTTCCCCTTTCAGCCAGAACTCTCTGTTGTCCTGTCTGCTAATCTTCATTCTTCCCCTCTTTCTGTTTTGTCTCTTCAGGGGGAAAACTGGCTATCCTGGATATTTGAAAAATTGGTGATTGTCATGGTTTGTTATTTTATCTTGTCTATAATCAACTCCATGGCCCAGAGCTATGCCAAGCGACTGCAACAGAAGATGTACTCGGAAGAAAAAACCAAATGAGCTTGGAAAAAATGGGAAAAAACCCCTCAGGATGGGTTTTGGCAGACACAAGAAATGGCACATCTTTTCATATGTTTAAAAATCAGCATTATTCAAAAGGGGGAAAAAATTTTAACACCCATTTTCAACTCTTAACAAGTTTTTTTTTGTTTGATTTTGAAAGTAATTTGGATATTAGAGCAACGGTTTCATTGACAAACTTAAATTCTACGGTAAGGTGTAAATGTTCACGTTGTGTTTTACAGGATGGACAATGGGATGTTGTTAAATAGAGTTTAACACAAATGTTGTCCATCCAAATTACTTCCAAAACTGATGATATAATACTCTCCATCTCCTGATTTAACTTCAGACTGACCTGAGGGTAACGTTTTCTTTTGAAGGGTGGCTGGTTTGCTTTTTCCATAAGTTTCAAGACCATGAAAATGTAAATAACTGAGTCCAGGTCGGGTACAAACTGTTGCATGTCCCTCATGGTAAGGCTGTTCTGTCTGAATTCCCAGTGTCCCATTGCATTGCACGCTGGAAAAGCCACCCTCTCCAACTTCATGATGTTAGCAGAGATGGTTGATGTCAAAATGCTGAAGCCAACATTTTTTATTCTGTATATTTAGAATGAAGTTAAGATAAAAACTTTATAAAGTCATCTTATGATCATTCCAGAATTTCTTGTGTCAGTCTTTTTAAGCTGCTTCTTTTCCTCTCTCACTTTTGGATGCTCTGTGCATGTTTGCTCATCCTTCCTGCACTAATGGTGCTCAGACCCTTTGTTCTCTTTTTGTTTTGTTCTTTTTTTGTTGTTTTTTTTTCCTTCAGAACTTCTGGCTTAGTGCAAAGGGAGGAGGAAGGCTGTGCCTTGTTTGGAGCACAGTCACTGCCTAAATAGGTTAAATGGAGAACGGAGATTGGTTATCCTAAATTCTGCTCAGGTGTTTGCCCCTGAGACCAGAACTGTGGGCAGTGGAGGAGAAGAGAGAGGGAAGAGTTCAGTTCCAGCTGAAAGCAGATTCTGTGTCTACCCAGTAATGGTGCAGAGAACTTCAGAGAACCTTTAACCTCGTGCTTTTAGTCAGCTTTGTTTTGGTCAGCATGTGCCAGTTGAGATGTACAGGAACAGAACTGATATTAAAATGCCTCTTTTCCCTCTTCAGTGCATCAGTCCCCACTGCTGCTGTACCTGCATTGCTCTCATCACTTGTGAACGATTGGTTTTTATTTTATCCTAGCAGGGTAAGATGAAGAATTAATTTGCCTTTCTAATTAGCGTTGTCAGGAGGTGGCCCAGAGCCCTGAGCTGCAGCTTAGCTTATCTTAGGCTGCTCCTTGGGCCGGGTTAGGCAGGGCTGGGGGTTTTGCAGCTGTGTTGTGTTGGAGCCTGTTGTGTTGCCAGCGTCGTGCCATGCCATGGCTGTACCATCCTGTCGGATAGCTTATCAGACTGATGTTGACTGTTGGATCTCATGGCAACAACAGTCGGTAGGCTGTCTGACATTTTGGTATCTCTCATCTGACCGTTCCTCATCCATCCCCAGCTGTTTCCATTGAGCATCAGCAGCTCCTCAGTGTCTGTGCTTGGGCTGGGATTGAGCTCCGAGTGCCGCGGTCCTGCAGAACAAAGCCCTGGAAAAGCTTCCCCTGGGCGGGGCTGAGGTTTGTGCCCATTCCTTGGCTTCCCAGGGAACTTCAGTGCTGGGAATGGCTGGGGAGGATGTGCATGGACTGCTCCAAGAGATGAAATCCCAGTATCTGAAAGTCCCAGCACAGGAGTTGGTAGCAGGGAGTTGAAAGCACAGAGGCCATTCAGCTGCTCCTGGTGATTTTTAAAAGGTGAGCAGTATTTACTAAATCTTACCATTTTTTGGCCTGAATACGGCCTCTGACAATAATGTCACAAGGAACTTGTTCTGGTACAATTCCAAACCCCACAGCTGTGTTTGGAACTTCACCTTTTCAGCCTGCAAACTCTCAGTGTTGCACTTTGTCAGGGATCACCTCAGAGTTCCCTTTCCTCTCAGGACTCTGGAGCAGTGACAGCCCTTGGCTGCTCTCCCCACTTCTAGTGGCAGCTTTTTGGTCCCCAAATCTGTCACCTGAGGGACACAGGTATTTATTAACCTCTCACACTTCTGGGAGGGGACAGCATTGATGCCATGCTGGGGTCCCTGTGTGCTCTCAGGTTGGAATCAGGACACTGCAACAACTGAAAGAGAAAAAACTCCTTTTTCCTAGAGCCTGAGCCAATAAACTGACCCTTTCTAAATGCTTTAGAGGTCTCCTTAAAATTCTGCCTCTTGCCTGCTGGAAACCACAAGAGAAACTGAAAACTTTCTCCCACTTTTGGTTCAATGTGTTTACATATTTATAGTGTGAAATATATATATATATCTATTGTTCTTCAGCTTGTGTTTCCATGTATCCATTCCAATAAGCTCTGCTGTTATTTTGAAGCTTTCTAACACTCTTTAAAGAAGAAAGTGATCATTCTACCTGCTTCTACCTGGGAGATAAGAATTGGTAAAAGGTAAAAAAACCCCAAACTAATAATAGAAAGAAAAGTGACACTAACCTGATGAGACTTGCAATGGATAGTTCTATGTTTGCTTAAATAAACAAAGAAATAACGTTTCCCAGTGTTTATTTCAGCTGGATTGTTTCCATTCTCTGTACTGAACCCTCTTGGTAACACTGTGACATTTGCTGTCCCAAACATTCTCCAATGTGAACACAGAAGATAATTCAGCAGTTGCATTTTATGCCAACAGAAAGATTCAGCCTTTAGCATTTGACCTGAAAACATGGATTTTGCTCCCTTAACCCAAAGTTTCCTTTTATTGCACATATCTTCATTACACATTGCAAGCAGTCAGTCAGTTCAGTGTGTTAGGGACAAATCCAAAGGCAAGAGGAACAATCTTGGCACAAATCTCTATTTTTAGCTGCTGTTTCTTGCAGTTAGACACTAAATAAAGTATCTTGCTTTTTTTTTTTTTTCTGGGAATGACTGGAAATTACACGGAAGTAAGAGGCCTGTAAAGAACAGCTAATGACTAATGTGACAGAGCCTTTTTTTAGTCTCATTATCTGTGAAAGGAGGTCAGGTAGGGCTGCAGCTCCTCCTCTGGGTTCTCTCCCTGATTTCCTGCCTGTCCCGAGCCTTGTGGCTCCCCACACCTCTGAGAGGTGGCAGTGCCTCAGCAGGCCCCAGGAATTGTTGGTGTCAGCAGAGCTCAGGTCACAGCGAGCCAGGTCAGGTCACCCCCTCCAGTTCCAGCCTCCCCTCCATCACAGGAGGCAGAGCTGCTGCTCCCTGTCCCTCCACGCTGTGTTTCTGTTCAGAACTCCCCCAGCTCTCTGTTCCTGCTAAAAGATACTTGTCACTAACACTTGACAGTGGCTTGATGCTGTTCCAGAAAGTCCTTCCCTGCTGAGCTTTTGGCCTTCATTATTGAATTTATTAGAAGCAGCCTCCCTCTTGCTGCAGGCACTGCTAAGTGCAAGCAAAACACTCTGGATGTTTCCCTGATTATCAAGCAGAAATAGAAATATTAGTGAATTAAATTGATGGCAGGTGTAAAGAAAGGGGGGGGGGTTGGGTGTGTTTTTTGGAGGAAAAAATAATCAGTTTTCTTTGAAGCACATGGTTAAAAATACTTTGTATTTGTTATTAGAAGTTAAAAGGCTGAATGTAGTTATAGATAAGGTAATTGGAATTCCTCTTCTGAGATTTAAAATTCTGCTCTTTTTTTGCTGTAAATTTGGTTGGGTTTTTGGAGAAGAAGGAAAAGCAGTAAGAAAACAGTGAGTATTTCATCCTGGTGTCTCCAGACTGCAGCAGCTGGTGGAGTGTGGGAGTGGGAGGGAATCCTGGTCGTGCTGGGCAGGTGAGGGATCAGTGCTGGGTCACTGTAACCTCGGCAGAGGGGAGTGGAGCAATTCCTTGCCTGTGGAACAACTCTGCTGCACTCAGACAGCAGGGAAATATTTGCACATGCTCTTGCAAAGTCATTTTTAGAAGGATTATGCTGAAAAACTCTGAGCCTGCCGTGACTTTGTTAATTCAAGTGCCTAATTGGAGGGCATGAAATGCTGGCATGAATTTCTTTATTCATTTCACTGCTTATCGATGCATCCACTCAAAAGCAGCAGAACGGTGCTGTGGCAGAGGGAGAGGCTGGAACAACCTGGCTCAGTTGTCACAAGAGGGGAAGGAGCTCAAACACAGAAACTCAGCGCTGTTATGTCACCTCCCAGCAAACTGAGAGAGCCCTGCCACCAGTGACTGCTTGGAATGTGTTCAGAATTTAGGAAAAAAACTGGTATTTTGGTTTAAAAAGGTGATTATTACAGCATTTGAATTACGAGTGAAGAGGTTGAGGCCACTCAGCCCCGTTCACTGCTGGTGGTGTCCAGGTGTGGTGGAAACAAAGGTGCAAATGTGAACCTGTGGAGCGAGCCCAGCTTGGGTTTAGTTTGCTTTGGCACTGCTGTGCTGAGGAGATTTTATTAATTTATTATTATTATTATTATTATCATCCGTGGAATGAGTGAAAGAGCAGTGACTCCATTAGCACTAAAGCAAAGGTCACCTTTCTGTAGAGCTCGTTTGAGGGGACGCGGCATCTGCCGTGATCGGGGCAGTCACTGCCAGGCCATTGTTCGCCTCTTCCCAGAAGCTGCCCGGGGTTGGCAATGAGGAAACGCGGCCAGAGAGGAGGTGGCAGCTCGGGTATTGTTCCTGCTCTGATAAAGGCCACACCCGGCTCCTGGAAACGGCTCCGAAATGGCTTCGTGACGCTGGTCTGGTGGCTTTGGTATCACCTGTAAGAAATTCTTAAGACAGCCAGTGCCTTTCCAAAAGCTTCTGCTATCCACAGAGTGACCTTGTGGTGCCTCTTTGCTTCTGTGCTGTCAGGAAAGAACCTGGCAGTTCTCTTGCAGGAGCTGCTGCTGATTAAAACATCAATATCTGGTTCAAGGCTCACACTTTGAGGGACTGTGGCTTTCCTCAGAAAGGTTATGAGGATCTTTCCATCCTTTGATGGGAAAACACAAGTTTCTGTGCCCAGCGTTTCTCTGTCTCTCAGAGAAGACACACAATCAGATTTACAACACCGTGGTCACAAAAAATCTCGGGGCTGGTTGGAAAGCTCACTGCTCTCAGTGCCTGGTTTGCTGCAGCTGTTTTCTGGAGAGCTCTTAATGTTTAGGATACTTTCATAACAACACATTTCATTTCTCAGATTCCTGGATTTGTAGGTCTCTCCTCAGCCCAGCTGACCTCTTGTTACACAGGCAGTGCATTCCTGGGTGTTGTGTAAGGCTCGAGGTGGGGAGCAGCAAGGAAGAAACTTTTAAGATGCCTGAAGCCAGTATTTACTTGACTCCCAACTAATGGGTGCCAAAAACATTTTCAAAGCAGTATTTTGCTACTGCAAGTGGTGATTTTAATTCTGTTGTCTCCTTTATCTTCTGTACAAAGTGTCTGTCCCACTTCTGTGTGTGGCAAAGCCCCAGTGCAGCCCTGGAGCCTCGTGGCTGCCCAGGAGGGTCCAGGTGTTTGTGGGGGAAATGAGGCAATCTCTGCTAACACATTCCTCTTGTGCCTGAGACATCCTTCCAGTTCAGTGAAGAAGGAAAGGGTTTAAGTGTTGTTTGGCAGAGCCTGAGAGCCCTTGCTTGGAAGTGTCACTGCTGTCCCTCCCTCGGGCCTTGGAGCCCCCTCTGCCCTCGGTGTCGCTGGTTTTGGCCAAGTTCAAGCCCGTTCCCTGCAGTTTTGTTCAGTTTGAACACAACCCCACGTGCTGAGGTCCCTTCCTCGTGTCACTGAAGAGTGAGCTCTCCTGTCACAGCACACATCAGGTTTGTGTCTGTTTTTAATGTGAAAATACTGGGTTTGAGGGGAAGCCTGACTAAATCTTTATAGAGGAAAATAATGTGAAACCCTGAGCTAGTGGCTGGGTGGGGGGAATGGAAGCTTTCTTCTTGGGAGCAGAGTATTCAACAGGATTTTTGGTCTTTCATTGCCAAATTTATAGTTTTGACTGTTTTATCAGTTACATTTGGTTTCTTCACCAAAATTCAGCCTATAAAGGAAAGATTCACAACTTCAAATCACTCCATAAACACAATTGCTGACTTCAGTGACTCCCAGTCAGCCAACACAGGCTGGAGTTGCCCAAAGTGGGCTGGGGAGGAAACTTCCCAGTGGTTTCTTTGCAAGTGGCAGGAGGACAGGCCAGCAGCAGCAAGCACTTCATGGAAAGATGGATCCTTGAGCTCAGGATTGCTGCAGGCCATCTGGAAAGCAGAGCTCTGAATTAGTGCCCAGCTCTCTCCACCCTCACTGAGATTCCAGCAGCAGCCACAGCTGCCCTTGCCAGCCAAGTGCAGGCAGGATTTGATTCCACCTTGAGCCTGTGGGATGAGGCCACTTCCCCTTGGGCTCCGTGGGCTCTGCTCTCCTGACGTGCTCCTGTAAATGATCCATTACATCTTGGAGATTGCTGGGCAGAAATTCAAATCCAGTCCTGCCATCTGCCCACAATTACACCATTCTCAGGACACTGAAGTGTATTTTGTGAGCCTTAAATAAACATGACATTGTCCATGTAACCAAATATGCACAATAATCATTTTTGCAGAACACACCAATTCCAGTGCAAATCCAACACGGGGCTCCTTTCTCCTCACATACAATCAGTGAAACAAAAGCTCAAGCAATGTTTTTCTCTTTTTTCTTTTTTTTTTTTTTTTGTTTAACCAGTATCTCGTTTTAGTTTCTCCACTTAGTGCTTTTACTTTTAAAATAGGAATTTTGGCCTAGAGAACACTCTCAGTTTACTAATTTTTCTAACTTAGGGTGTAACATTTGGGATTTTAAAGTTTGGTTTAAGACAAGAAGGTTTCTAGCACCTAAATCACACAGGTAAGTGTGACTCTCTTGGGAGCCACTGTTTGATTATCTCTCAGGCTTGTATGAACATGGGGTTAAAATTTACATTTCTTCCATGATCTTTCTCATGGAGCACATTTACTCTAAAAATTACCTTTATTTCCTAAAGAGCAGCTTCTCCAGTCTCTTCTCCGGGGCCGTTTCCAGCTTTTCCCTGTGGCTGGCAGGAATTTTTCTTTATTGCAGCTGCTGGAAAGGGTTAAGCGGGGCTGTGCTGCTGCAGGGCGGGGCTGCAGGGACAGGATTCCCACAAAGCGAGCTCAGGAGGGACCATTGTGGAGGGAGAGAGCCGGAAAGGCTCCGCGGTTCAAATTCAGGATTATCAGCTCCACTTCCAGGCTGTTAAAAGCTGCCCGAGTGCCCGGGCTGTGGGCAGGGGCAGCAGGAGCAGGGAGCTCCGGGGGAATTTGGAAAAGCTCTGTCTGGGCTGCCCTTGAGCCAAGGCAGCAGCTCAGTTCCTTTTTATTTTTTTTTTTTTTTTGCTATATCGGATCCATGAATCACTTCCCTGATTGCTCTTGCGCAGTTTTTAAAGTGGTGTCCAGCAAAAAAGCAGATTTCTTTAAAGTACACTCGGTCCTATTTCCTTTTGGATGTTTGGGCTCTCATTTAATAATATTTATCCATACTTAATTTATTAGCATAAGCAGAAAGAAGTGAATTATTTATTCAAGACTTTTTTGTATCTTAGTGTTTTTCAGTAGTGTTTCAACTGGTAATTTGAATATAATTTCCTCTTTTCATGTATTAAACCCTGGTTGTTGTGGGAACCACAGATTTTTTCTCTTGCATATTTCCATCCTTCCTGTGCTGGTAGTGAGTCTAACCTTAAAAACACCAATATCTATTTATGCCCAAATAAATAATTTGTATCTGTAACTACATTGCCAAACACTTTATTGTGTTTAAAACATTTTAGGTTATTAAAGGTTTTTTATTTTGGTGGGTTTCTTTTATTTTGCTTTGTTTGTGGGTTGTTTTTTGAGGGGGTAGGGTTTGTTTTGGAGTTTTTTTGTAGTCAAATAAATGTTCTCCTATTCATGAAATGTCTGCTATAGTCGGAGTTCTTGACTCAACTTCCAAGTGAGCTGCACCTGTCCCTTCCAACAAACAATAGTGAGATTTGGAGCATTGTTCCTGGGTTTATGGACATCCTGTGGGGACTTTGCCTACAACAAGCAAGGTCAAGGCCACTGATCCTGCTGTTCCTGTCTCTGAGCCACTGGCTTGTGCTGACCTTTGATCTACCTCTTTAATGGTAATTGTTAATGAAATAAAGGCCTTCTTCCAGGCTCTATTTACAAAATTAATTTTATCAATTACATCGAGATTTACTCCTCCACATTTTAATGTCATTGGAGGTGATGATTATTTGATAGTGGCCGTTTGCTTCCTGTCACTGTGACCCTCTCCACATCCTGGGGAAAAAATAAAGGAATCCCATCATAGATCAAAAAAAATGAAGGCTCGGTTTGGGAAAGGGTGTGAGAATTTCAGGACTGAAAAACATTCACAGGAAGAAGCTCAGAGATGCCTAAAACAATTCCTGTCAGCCCCTGGTGCAGAGCAGTACGGGATTATAGCAGCTAAAATTCACATTTTTGCTTTGGGGTTAGACATCTTACCTGTGTGCTGTGTTTCCTGATGTGGCACAAATTCTGTCAGCAAACAAACAAAAAAGACCAAATATCCTGCTCCATTAGCTGGAAGGGCCATAAATAAATAATAAATATGGATCTATATCATTTATAGGTGCACTGAGCACCTGCTGTGTTTGCTTCATGCTCAGAATTATGAATACAGAGATAACATGAGATTATTTCTGCAATAAAGTTATTTATTGCTCCAGCACTACAATGACCCATTTCTCTCTTCCTTGTTTCTCAGAGAACTTACCTGTCCTTAGCCTTTTGAAAAACTCTTTTACCTGTTCTGTGAAATGAGGAGGACAAGGATTCCTGGGACTTGGCCATTTTTTCAAGGAGTTACCTGTTCTAGTTTCTGATACTGGAAGTTCTGTTTGGGATTGTTGAAAACAGCAGGGAAATTTATTTCTGTGTTGCTGAACATCCTGTGCCTTTTGGGAGAAGCTCACCATGGTCTCCTTTCCTGACCCTTTGTTCCTGAAACTCCAATTGCCTGTGCTGTTTGTCTCAACTTCTTGTGCAATCTTTCCTGCAGTGTCTTCTGTGAAAATACCCAAATGAGAGAACAGCTGAAAGGGGCAGAAACAGAGCAGAAAATCCCTTCTGACCAGAGCAGGCCCCAGCTGAGCTGCCATGTTTTGAATGAAATGGCACTAAAACCTGAAGGTGCACTGTGAAATTTGGCCATTTGTCAAGGGAAAAGTCTTTGAGATTGATTTAACTCTTTTAATTTTTGGCCAGTGGGGTTATTTCTGTGGGAGAACAGTGTGACATAGGGAGGAATGGCAAAAAATTCCCAAAGCTCTCCCTGCCACTGATGAAAAGCTAACAGAGACAGAAGAGAGCTCAGTGTTACAAGGTAATCTTTAATTAATATAATACTGTAATACTGTATTGATGCAATTATTAATGTAATACTGTACACTTTTATTTCATTTTAATTCAGTGGGTGCCTTCCCAAATCATTCCATCCCTTCTCCTGCCAGGAGGGAACTGCAGCTTCCCAGGGCACCACCTTGTGGTCGTGGTAAAATTCGTGCAAGAAAGAGCCAAGTCCTTAAATTGATTTTGGAAATTATAAAATGTATTTATTATATCACATTGTACGTTCTTACACTTGCAATCTATCAGCCATCCTCATGGCAAATATGTTTAAATAATTAACAAGTTAATTAACTTATAACTTGGAGAAAAACTGGAGTTGTAGTTTTGCTTAGTGAAATGGTCAGAAAAGGATATAGCTACAGTATGTAGCACATGTATTGAAAAATAGGTATTTATTAGATATGTTAAATAATAATAATATGAATATATGAATATATTCAGTTCTTGCTATTCAAACACACACACACACACACTCACTCTGTCCTAAGACTGAAAAATATCTCCAGTACAAAAATTTACATACTTCAGGAAGTTGATGGAAGGTTTTCTAGCTTGGTTCTTTCAGAAAAATCTCTATTTCAGACCATTTTACCAAAGAAATAAATCACAGATTGGTGTAACTGGAGATAACTTGTTCCAGGGTTGTGAAGCAATCCAGGAAATCTTCCTCTTGGATTCCAAACTTTGTGTACTGGTGAAGGTAAGCTCTGTGTGTTGAAGAATGGGTCAGAAATTAGAAATCAGTGCAGATACTGGCAATCATTAGTGAAGTACCAGCACAATTATTTTCACTTACTTGGAAGCAAACATATTCCAAGCTTTTCCTACAATGCTGTCAAGAGGTTTCAGCAGGAACTGGCTGTTGCTGACCAAAGCAGCAGACTTCTCATACTTGTTAAATGCTCTGGGTGTTTTCCATGCATTAAAAGCATCCTGAGGGTTCAGCCACGATGTGTATAACGAGGGATCTTGGAAACTTCCTGCAGCAGAAACAGGACAGCTCTTTGGACAAAAGCCAGACTTGATCCCTGTGTGGCCTAATCAATGCTATCAGATCAGTTCAGGCCTGGGAAAATATCTGCAGAGTGGGCAGCCTGTTGAAAATACGACTTTTAAACAGATCCCTTAGATTATCTAGAAGCACACTGGTGTGGATACTTCAGCTGCCAGCAATGCTCATCACTCCAGAAACAGCTGCAGGTATTTTCAGGTATCATAGCCAAGAATTCCAGATACACAAACTTGAGTCTCTTCCTCCTTCCCTGAAGTGCTTCAGGAAACTCAGAAGTGAAATACAACAGCCCTAAGCAATTAGACAAATTGGCCTAGGACAGCAAAATGTTTCTAGAGGGAATATCAACCTCAGGAGTCAAATGTGTGGTCTTGGGATGTTTCCACTTGCATCAGACCTGGTTGCAAAGAGAGCAGTGAGATGTGAACCCAGACTCCCTGAGGTGCTGGGTTCCTCTCTCTTACCCAAGTCTACACTGTGCACATCTTTTCCTCTCAGGATAACCAGGTTGGCAATGGAAGTGTTGAAGTGCAGGGGTTTGCCTGTGGAGGGGATGGAGGAGCCTGGGTGTGGTGGTCGTACTTGCCAATCAATACCTTTGGGATTTGGGAAAAAGAGACAGAAAAGCAAGTTAATGTTTTGTGAAGATGCAGATGGGAACTACCACTGTGCCCCAAATGAGAGCACGCTGGAGGCTGTAGCTGCTGCACACGAGTGAAGCAGCAATCACACAATTCCCAGAGAAAACCACTGCTAATCCTGCAGTATTTGCCTGGCAGTCACTCTGCCAGAGAAAATGGATACCTGCTTCTATACTTAGCAAGCCTCCAGCCCATTCCTTGCATAACTGGGAGCTGTAACTGAATTCTCCATGTAAATTACATGGGAGAGCTGAGCCTGATTTTTATGGGTAGAAGGTGTAAAAAGAAAAAGCAGAGCTCACCATCCAAGGAATGTTGCAAATGAGTTATGTAAATTAAGTGCACAGCCACAGACTGTCAGTTTGGTTTGTGTGTTTTCAATAGTTATAATTAACTGAGATGTCTGGAAGCAGAGCTGGAGCAATCTGGGAGCTGCTGTGGCAGCTGAGGGAATGGTGAAAGGAGCAGCTGGTCCTGTGGGGGCAAATTCCTGCTGAGGGCAGCAGCTCCTTTCTGAACTGTGAGCTCCACAAAACATCCAGCTTGAGTCCATCTGCACAAATGAGTGTTTGAAGAGTGATGGAGGCTGAAGGTGAGTGAGTGGTGTTTATTTACCTTCCTCCATGTGAGCATTGGCAATGAGCATCTGCCTGAGGTGTTTGATGAGGCCAGGCCAGCTGAAGGTGCTGTAGGGCAGGGAGTTCTCAGGCATCTGGGGGATGTTCCGCAGGCCCAGCATCCTGAACTCGGGGTGTGGGACCAGAGTCTCCATCAAATCTCCTGAAAGGAGAAACCAACAGCTGCTCATGTTTGACAAGGACACTGCACAGGGCAGCTAAAATGGGAGAAGAGCGGGCAATGTTCAGAGATTTAGCAATTTCAAAGCCATGCACACGTGCTGTGTATTAGAGTTCTATACAGGGTGTTAGTAGCTTTTATTTTACAGTTTGGATGAAAATCTTAAGGACTTTCTCTGCACTCCAGACAGATGTGGAAGTTTAATTTTACAAGCAATGTGGGCAACTTTCTCTAATTCTTTCAAGGTACAAATGTCAGTCTTGTCTGCTCACCTCTTCTGCCTGAGCAAAACTCAAAACTCTCAGTTTTATACAAACTTCTAACCCAAAGTGAAATGTGAAAATCAGTCCAAAATCACTGCCCTTTGCAAATTTCCTCAGAAATGTAAACAGGTACAAGGGTGTCTATGATCACTTGAAAAAGGAGAAACAGAGTTCTTTTGGTAAAGAATGAAACCAGAGGTCAGGGGATCTATTTTTGACTTGGGATTGAATTTCTACACTGGTCCTTTCCTGTCTTAAAACTTGGGATGTATCCAAATACTTGAGCAAGGAGACTGAAGAACTTCAGTTCCCAGCTGAAGGGACTCCAGCAAGGTGTGGCTGTTGGGTTTGGTACCTAATGGGTTTCTGCTGTAGCCTGAGCCCCCTCCTGCTGTGTAAGTGGGCTGGAAAACGCTGCCCAGCTGGTGAGCAATGACTTGATTGACATCCCTGAAGGAAATCTGTTTGATATTCATCAGCTGGGCACAGATCTTGTGGATGACATCATTTTCATGGACAAGAAGGGCATCTGATGAGTGGTACAGATGTGACAGAGTCAAAACAGAGTTGTAGTTTTGAACAATGACCTGGAAGCAAACAAAAAAACCACACACAAAGAAGAGTCAAACAACTTAATCCCTTTTTAGTTTATAATCCTCTGGCTCCTGCTGTTTCCTCAGTTATGATTTAGGAAGTGATTCATTTGCTTTGCCAGAGTGCAGAATGAGGTCAGGAGCTCAGAGCCTTTTCATGCAAAGAGGGCAAGACCTGTGAAAATCAGGTTATCCATCTCTGCCCATACAAACATGCTGGAACCAGACCTGCCTGGGAGCTGATTATAATGCTGAGGTAAGAGCATATCAGGAGATTTCTAGTTAGATAACAGAACTTCTTGTGAAGCTGCATCACTTCAGCACTTAAATTATCAAGAAGATTTTTTGGTGAAAATTCTTTAGTGGTACTGAGTCACTTGAACTTCTTCAGTGTAAAATGCACCCATTTTCTAATTTATTTCTGTTGTAGATATTTTGTTTAAAAGTAACCAGTGACGATAAACTCATAAATTCTCTATAAACTATCACTATATATTAACAGGCAACATGACATTCACCTCCCCAGTGCCATAGGGCCAGACCACGTGGTTCAGTATGAACGAGGCTGGAAAAGCATCTCTCAAACACTGGGTCACAAATGCTCCCAGGCCTGATCCCGTGCCCCCAGCCATGCTCATGATTGTGAAGAATCCCCCGAGCCTGTCACATTTCTCTGCTTCTTTCTGCACCAGATTCATGATTGCTTCTTTGTGCCTGGGCCCATGAACAGAGTAACTGTGGGGTAACACAAAAACAGCAAGACAGGGCAGGGTGAATCAAAATAAAAGCAGAAAAGTGAAGTTATTCATAAAGCAAATTTTACTTTATTACCGCTCCTAGGGAGTCTGAGCAGCTCCTCAGCCTCCAGAATTCCCTCAGGGAAGCTCGAGGCAGCTGTTCCTACCCATTGGCCCAGTTGTTCCCAGATCCTTGCTTCTGGCAGAAGTGTGAGTGGCTGTTGTATCTCCAGTGGCCAGACCTGGCAGCCATGGATAAGGTCTGGCTGATCACTTTGGGCTCCATGTCAACAAGCACAGCCCGGGCAACAGGCACTGCACAGGAAGGAAAACAAAACTGGGGGAAATCTGCTAATTATTTGGGTGAGATGGATGGACTTGGGTGGATACAACATCCTAAGATTATTCCTCCCACCCACTTCAGCCAAACTCTTAATGGGACAATACAGAGAGGATCTGGCTGTGCCCTGATTTCTGCTGAGCCATTTATTGTGCCAAAACCAAATCTGAACTCCAGCGAGCACAGATCTTCCATGAAATAAACCCTTTGATGTTTCTGTGTACTGAAATCAGACCCTGAGAGGGGAAAAGAGCCTTCTAAGGCTGTACCTCCAGATTCCTCCTGGCAGAAGAACCTTTCCTTGCAGGAATCTTGGTAGGATTCATTCTCCTTCTTGGAACACAGCCCATGGGTGCCAAGGATGTCACTGCAGAGAGCACTGAACACCTCGTGCCCAATCTGGTTCCCACACTGCCCAAGCTGCACTGTGACAATTGACATCCTTGTTCCCTTGGTATTTAAGCCTGAAAAAGAAAATTATTTGTTTTCTCACTTTTGCTTGGTAAAACACTATGGAAACAAGAGTTACAGGACTAGGATGCAACATTGGAAATCTTAAGCCAGTTCAAAAATGGAGCTATTTTTCAGTTGTGAAGTGTACCAGGCCTGATGCCAGAGCCTGCTGAGGTGACAACAGGATGCCCTGGAGAATTCCCCTTGTTTCTGCAAAGTAAAGTGTTTGACTCTGTCCTGGTACGTTTTGGTATTCTTCCCCGCTCAGCATTTGATAGCAGCTCTGCTTTCTCACTTTTCTATTCTTTCACAGAAACAAGGTCAATTTTTTTTTTTAAACTCTCTTGGTTATTCTGGGCTGCTGTTCCTCACTCCCATCGCATCCCAGCCGTGCCGCAGGACTCCTGTACCAGCCCGGCTTGGATCGCTGCCCGTTCTGCAGGCAGGTACGAGCTCACTGCCACTCCCGGGCCTGATGCCAGCGCTGCCGCCAGCCCAAGCCGGGTGTCACCAGGACACCGAGAAACTCCTCACGCAGGAAAGAAATAAATGTGTGAATTATTGCCAGGAAAGACTCATGTCCAAAGCGTACGATACCGATCCTCTCGTGTCCGATTCTCTCCGCGGGGAGCCCCACTCGGATCCCCGCGGCCACAGAGCCCCCTCAGGGAACACCGCCATGTTCCCAGCGCCGCCTGCCCTCACGCCCCTCAGTGCCGAGCCGCGTCCCCGCGCCTTTCTCCTCAACAGCCCGTCCGGGGATCTCGATCTCGATCCCGATCTCGATCTCGATCTCGATCTCGATCTCGATCTCGATCTCGATCTCGATCTCGGTCCCGGTCCCGGTCCCGGTCCCGGTCCCGGTCCCGGTCCCGGCCCGACCCGGCAGCCCCTCAGGGCTCACCTCATCCCCGCCTTCCCCACACCGGCTCCGGCCGCGCCTTCGAACCGCGCGCCTCGCGCACGCGCACAGCACGCTCCGGGCAGCGGCCCGCGCGCTCCCGCCCGCGTGGCTTCACCGCGGCCTCTGCGCATGCGCCGCGCCGGTACCGGGGGGCGGGCCCGCGAGGCGTTCACTGCGCAGGCTCGGCGGGGCCGGGACGCGCGCTGCGCGTGCGCGGCGGGCGCGGGCGGGGCGGAGGCGCAGGCGCGCTGCGGCCGCGCAGCCGGTGATGGCGGCCGCGGCGGCGCTGCGGGGCGCGGGCCCATGAGGCGGCGCAGGCCCCGGGCACCCGGCGGAGCCAGCGAGGGGCGGCGGCGCCATGGCGGGAGTGTTCGACATCGACCTGGACCAGCCCGAGGACGCGGGCTCAGACGAGGAGCTGGAGGAGGGGGTGAGAGCGGCGGCCGGGCTGGGGAGGGAGCGGGGGAGGCCGCGGGGCCTGAGGGAGGGAGGGCGCGGGAGGCGCCGCGGGGCCGGGCGGGTCCGCGCTGAGGCGGCGGCGGGAGCGCGGCGAGGCCGCTGCTGGGGCTGGGCACAGCCCGAGCCGCCCGCGCTGCTCCGCTTCACCCGCGCCCGGAGCGGGCTGGGGCTGCGGGCAGAGCCGGAGCTCTTCCCCGCGGAACTTCGGCGTTGGGATCCCGGCCGCAGCGGGGTGGGTTTTTTATTATTTATTTATTGTCACATGTCCGGACGTCAGGGCAGAAATGCCGATCTTTCTGGAGCCGTGTAAAGTCGCTGCTCTCGCGCCAAAATTAAAAGCAGAGGTTTAAATGCTGCGTTAGGCGGGTCAGCGGCTGTTTGCATCTCGTGCTTTCGTGAGCAAAACACCTGATAATGTGCAGTTAGCACCTCGTGATGTTAATCTAGATTGTGTCAAAGCTTTACGGGGATTTTATTGCATCATCCCTGTTTATGTTTTTCCAGACTTTCTGTTACTTTTTGATATTGTTTTGTATATTAACTGTTTGCTGTTACGCAAATTGCCACTGCATTTATTTTGTGCTCTTTAAATATTAATGACAGTCCTGGAGCCTTTGAGATCACAGAATCGTAGAATGATTTGGGTTGGAATGGACCTTCAAGATAATCTCAGGCCGTGGGCAGGGACCCCTTCCACTCTCCCAGGGTGCTCCAAGCCCTGTCCTTGGGCACTTCCAGGGATGGGGCAGGTACAGCTTCTCTGGGCACCCTGTGCCAGGGTCTCCCCACCCTCCCAGGGCAGAATTTCCCCCTAAAATCTAATCTAAACCTCCATGCTCTTGTAAAAAGTCCCTTCCATGTTTGCTGTAGATTCCCTCCAGGTACTTCCCTTCGGGAGATAAGCAGATATTGTGTTACCCACACTCCGTGTAACATGTATAGACACTGTTTTACAGCTGAAGGCTTGAAGGCTTCTGAACCTGCAGGGAAAGCTCTGTCTGTCACCTCCAATAATCGATAAAACACTTGGCTTTGGAAAAGCTCTCTTGCATCACCCTGTTAATGGTGCCAAGAACAGGTTCTGAGCAAGGTGGTGAGAAAGTTGAGTTTGTTCTCTCATGTGTTCCTGTAATTCAGTCTCAGGGAACAATCAAACCATTGTGGATTTTAAACCCTTGCCATGACTGATATTTTTATGGACGTTGGTTGGTCTCAGGTGCCTTATGGCAAACAGGTAAAGGAGGGTGAGAATGGGCTTGAGATTAAAATAACCCAACAGCAGGAAATGTGTATCCTGCAAGGATCAGAGAGGGGATGCAGCCAGGGCAGTGGAGATCAAGGAATGAGCAAGGGGAACACTGGACTGTGTTGTCAAATTTCTGATATTGGTCCCTGGTATCTCCTAAAAACTCCTGAGTCCAGGAGGAGCCCAGACAGCTCAGCTGTGGGTTTGAGTAGGCACAGCCATCCTGGAAAAATCTGAAGGGTTGTTTAAAAAAAGAGTTTCCTCCAAAGCCATGTGGTTGTTTGCACTAATTATTATGGTGAAAAAAGCCTCAGCCTTAATTTAGGTGTTTGTAATAAATGAAACAATGTATGGGCTGAAGGGGTGATGGCTTCCCAATGCCTTTCTTGGTGTTGTGAAAAGAGTAGAAATCCTGAAAAAATACCAGAATGGTATCTGAAGTGAATTTTGGTTAAATTAATACTGAGAATGAAACCCAAAGTTCACAGGAGCAAGAGCAGCACGCTTAAACTTTGCCAGAACCATTGGGTAACAGGAGGAGTTGCTCTGGGAACTGAGGGGTGTTTATTCTCTGGGTCGAATTTTTAAAAATTCATTTGTTGGCATCTAAGAGTTGGGGTCAAGGGCAGCTTTGGTGGCTTTTATTGTGAAACACGTCAATAAGCTGAATTTCTCTAATAAATGTCACCAGGAGGACATGGGCTGGCAGCTCTCTGAGCTGGAAACAAACCTGATCTTTTGGACTCCTTAATTGCCTGTGGTGTTAGTAGGTGGATCCAAAAGTTAACTTCCCCTTTAGATCACCCAAAATAAACCAGCCTTTGTAAACTTTAACGTTGAAATGGTCTGGAAACTGTTGAAAGCTTTGAGTTTTCTTTGCTTAGTGTTTTCACTTGGGTAATATTTTAAAATGCACTTCTTGGCCTGGGCTGGCTTTTGCAGATCTCAGTGGATTTTTTTTTCTTCTGCTTCTCTGAATTGCACAGGTCACTCAATATATTTATATTCAGTCTGTAGGTTCCAGGCTGTTTACCAGGAACTCACAGTTGTTATTTTGTGTCCGTATTTTTAAAAATAAGAATGTGACAGTACAGTCTGAAGCTCACTAGAAGCTTGCCCATGACATTCTATTTGTATTCATTCCAGCTGTCTGCTGCCTTTGCATTTCTTTTGCCATGTAGAGCTACAGTCAGAGGGAAGGGATCAGGTTAAAAATTCTTTGAGGAAAATATCTCTTCAGAATTAAATCACATTCCTTAATGATGATTGTTTCTGATGCTGAAGTGCATCAGAAGTGAACTTCTTCAGTACTGATTACTGGTCAGAAAATGTGTTTAACATCAGAGTAAAGCTGAATTCTTTCATCACAATTGGGTTTTGACTTACCAATATAAAATAATAAAACCTCAGTAGATTGTATTTTCTAGTGCAGATGAGTCTCAGGTCATCTGTTCACATAATCTTTATTATTGGTCTGATTTGCATAGCACTCCAATAATACTCAAAAATTTCTGTGGAAGAGGAATTTTAAAGAAAATTGCAGTACTTGAACATTTTTCAAGTCCTCTTGGGGGTGTGAAATTGTACCTCTGGTATTTAAGTGATGGAATAACAATGCAGCCAGGTAAGACAGTGGTTCCCTGTGTCACTGCTTGAGACTCAGGGCAGTACAGCAAATCTTCATCTTCTGATCCATTTTTTTATTCCTATTTAGTTATATAGAGATTTAGTATTTTCAAACTTAAAAAGTTGTAAACCACATCAGTGCATTTCTTTTTAATGCTCTCATTTTTCTAATTCATCTTTCTTGTACCCTTCTCATTCCCAGGGTCAATTAAGTGAGAGCATGGACCATGGAGGAGTTGGCCAATATGATCTGTAAGTTGCTGCTAGAAAATATTCTGTATCATTCACACCAACCACATATAACTTGTAGTTTTGTTACATTGTTAAGATAAATAGAAAATTTTGTCATTCTGGTTCCATCTTGAGTCATTTTTAGATGTTTCACTATTTCCTCACATTAAAATTTGTCAATTGTATCTTGAAATGAAATAATAATAATAAAAAGAATTCTGGTGAAAGCTGCTGTTTGTCTTTTGATCCTTGTTTCTCCTAACAAATCTCTTGCCTTTGAATAATATTTGTAATATGGATATAATCATATCAGGAAATATCTGAGTCAGTTTGGGGTTTTCATCCTCTGAACTTAATTCTGGTGTAATGCAGAGATGTATTGTGCATTAAATTGAATGGGTTTGAAGGAAATCTTGATACTGTAAATCCCCAGAATCTGCAGGTAACCTTCTCAGTGCAAGTTGCAGCTTTGCCCACAATAAACAATAATTCAATTATTGAATTAATAATTCAGCAATTCCCAATGGTGCTGGGAGCTCTCTGGATCTCCCAGGCTGTCACTGTTAGCTCAGACACTTTCCAGGGAGGCAATGCTTTCATTTGCTCATTTCTCAGTCCCAGGTAGACTCACAGCCTTGTTCTGCTTTTCTGCAGTGGGATGGAACATTGTGAAAAATTTGAGATTTCAGAGACCAGTGTGAACAGAGGCCCCGAGAAGATCCGCCCCGAGTGCTTCGAGTTACTGCGCGTGCTGGGCAAAGGCGGCTACGGCAAGGTCAGCAACCCTGCAGCCCTGAGCCCTCACACCCTCACTGCTCCCTTGCTTTGCTCTCATTTCCCCCTCTCTGAAAAGTCCATTCTGCCTGAGGTACAATGGAGCACATCCAACCCCAGCTGCCAAGGTTGGCACCGAGGTCCCTGGCAGGGCCTCGCCCGCTGGGAGCAGCAGGGAACGTCCCAAACTCGTTCTGCATCCGATCTCTGCCTCTTGCCTTGTAGTTTGTGGGTGATCTCCTCTCTCTCTCTCTCTCTTGCACAACTTTGCTGTCTCGTTTGTGGCAGTTAATGCAGCTGAAATGTGTGACTGCCATTGTGTTGGTGTTGTTTAGGTGTTTCAAGTACGAAAAGTAACCGGAGCAAACACCGGGAAAATATTTGCCATGAAAGTTCTTAAAAAGGTAAACCTGAATTTCACTACTCTCTGAATCTAAAGAAAAAAAATATCTATCCCTCTGCATACCTTCCAGAATTATCTAATGATTTAATATAGCTTAAAATAAGTTCTAGGCTATATATACTTTTTACTCAGTTACAGTTGGAATTAGAATTAAACTTCAGATTTTTCAGTCTGGGTAGTTCTCAGCAGCTCATTTAAATAGCTCAGGAGGTCCTTTCCAACCTAAATTATTGTGTGATTTTATGAAATAAAGATTTCAACTTCTCCAAGAAACCTCTTTCGTAGATGTTGTGGTGAAATGTAAGTTTGATGCTGTTGCAAACTTAACATGTAGTGTTGTAGTCTAATAAACTCAGAATTGAACTCGGTGTAAAAGTCTGCCTTGTTTAGCGTGTTCTGTGCTCACACACTCCTGCTTTTTGCAGGCAATGATTGTCAGGAATGCCAAGGATACAGCTCACACGAAAGCAGAGAGGAATATCCTGGAGGAAGTGAAACATCCCTTCATTGTAGACTTAATTTATGCCTTTCAGACTGGTGGAAAACTCTACCTCATCCTTGAGTATCTCAGTGGTCAGTATATGACATTTTTACTTCCTTTCAGGGGTCTTACCCAATCAAGAATTTGGGCTTCTTATCCTACAATTAAAAGCCCAATTAATGATGGTTTGGTGTCTTAAACTGAAATAGGTTTGTATTAAAAATACCTAGAAGAACATGAATAAACTTTCTAATTCCATGCAATAAAGAGGAATGAAACATAAAATAGTTGCTTTTCATGACAATGCAGGAGAGAAAGGGTTTTAAGACTTTTCCTTCCACTAGATTTATCATTTTTGTGTGTTCTGTGCAATCCTGCAGAGTTACCTGAGGGTTTAGTCCCTGCAGGTTCTTTGTGACAGAAGAAAGTGTTACCTTTATTCATGGTTAGGGAAACAGACACAGATTAGAAGCAATTTTTTCAAGGTGTAACAACAAAAAACAGAGACAGAAATGCTCTTGTTTTTTAAATGCTTAATTCTTCAGGTTGCTGGAATCCTGAGGGTAACAGAATAGTGGCTCAGTTGCTTTTCTGTGAAACAGCCCGTTGTACAGCAGGCAAAAATACCTGTTGCTTATAGTTTTCCTAGAAAATAGACTTTTGACTGACTTAAAATGATACTTTTAATTGAGTACAGTCTATTTTTTCTCATGACAGGAGGAGAACTATTTATGCAGTTAGAGAGAGAAGGGATATTTATGGAAGACACAGCTTGGTAAGTGAAGCTATTTTTGTAAATTAATAGTTTGGGTTCTTTTCCAAGTGCTTAAACTATATTTAACTACTCATTCATTTTAGAGTGTAGTGAAAGAAGAGCTCATTGGGTTTGGGAGGGTGTACATGGGCTGTACTCACCAGTTTTGGGCTGTCCTCACCAGTTTGTGCTGGTGGAACTCCAGTTTTACAGCAGAGGAGGATCCACTGCTGGCTGCTCAGTGAGGCTCTGTCCACAGAGCTGTGGTCAAGGTTTGGGGGTTGAAAACTGTGAAAAACTTGCTTAAGATGCTCTGCATGATTCAATGTCTGATTTTGTTCCCTTTCAGCTTTTACTTGGCAGAAATCTCAATGGCACTGGGGCACTTGCATCAAAAAGGAATCATCTACCGGGATCTGAAGCCAGAAAATATCATGCTTAATCATCAAGGTACAACACTAGTCATGAGTCAGGCTGCCAGTCCTTTGAAAACAATTCTCCCAAAGGTCACAACACCTCAGTTTTAGGTGAATCTCCTTAGAACAGTGAGTGGCAGGGTTGTCACCACTCCTGGGATAAGTGAAGAGCTGCCAGAGCTCATTGCCCTCAAAAGCTTCCTTGGTTTAACCACAGCAAGCTCAAGTTCCTTGGACCCAGGCATGCTTTGAGTGGTTGATTTGCCATCTCTGCACCTCTGGATTTTTTTTTTTTCTTCTGCTGGATCATTGTGAAGTAGAACTGTGACATTTTATTCAGTGGGGATGACTGATGGTAGGAAAGGCAGTTTGGGTAGGATGCCAATCATCTGTGGCTGAAGTGACTTAGCCAGAAGCTGACACTTCCCACTGACAGCAGTTTCAGTTCCTGATTGCACTGTTCCAGTGACTGTGTGACACTGATCAGTCTGGCAATCTGTACCACCCAGAATTTTCATGTTTTCTTAAACAACTTATTTACTTAGTCTGAGTCTTTGTACTGAATTATTCAGAGCACTTTGCAGTTTGTTGAAGATCATTCTGTGAATTTTGAAGCAGGCAGTAAAATTCAGTAACCTACTTTTTTAGCTAAATGATGCTTTACAGTCTTTATGTTTAAATACATTTGTCTGTATTTGAATAAATTTTGGTAGTTTGTCAAGTGGCAGCACTTGGTTTTCTCTGTAAGTGTGATTACCTTGTTCTATTTTATGGCTGCATTGCTTTGTCAGACCATATGTGGAAGTAATTCAGAGTAATTACATATTCATGTTAAAAACTCCTAATTTTTCTCAGTGTTACTTCTACAAACGGTAGAATTCTGACAAGTCTTAAATTTGATCTGTTTAATTTCAGGTCATGTAAAACTGACTGACTTCGGGTTATGTAAAGAATCCATCCACGATGGAACAGTCACACACACATTCTGTGGAACAATTGAATACATGTGAGCTGCATGATGAAATACTAAAATATTGCTCTGCTCTGGGGGTAATGGCTGTGTTTTGCCTTTTTTAACTGGTGGTTCATGTGTTCAGTCACTTAGGACAACTTTACTTCATAAATGGGGTTTTGTTTGAAAACTAGCAGCCACAATTCGTACTAAGCTCATTAAAACACTTTGATATTTTTGATTTTTCTGCTTATAGGGCCCCTGAAATCTTGATGAGGAGTGGGCATAACCGTGCTGTGGACTGGTGGAGTTTGGGGGCATTAATGTATGACATGCTGACTGGAGCAGTAGGTGCACAGTTATAATTGCATGTATTTCCTTTTGTAGCTTTTCTTTTTCTGCTTCCCTGTACCCTAACTCAGCTGCATGCATAAATAAATATATTGTATATATATATACACTGCAAATAAGAAAGAACCAAAATACAGCTCTTAAGTTTCACTATAGACATGAGTTGCTTTTATCCAAATACTGCCTATTTGCAGTAATTTTACCTGCTTTATAAATGACTGAAGTGAGTTCTGTGTACACAAATTAAAGATCTGAACAAGTCCTGTTTTTCTTCCTTTTTCAATGGTGCTTTCCAGCCTCCTTTCACTGGGGAGAACAGAAAGAAAACAATTGACAAGATTCTCAAGTGTAAACTCAACTTGCCTCCCTACCTCACACAAGAAGCCAGAGATCTGCTTAAAAAGGTACAATTTTAATGACTGTCAGTACTCCACATGTATGTAGAAAGTAGAATGTTACCACTGTGGCTGTTCAGTTCAAGTTTGGTTCATTACTGATTAAGTCACTTTTTTGCTGAGTGGTACAGAAAGTGATTTCCCTTGAAAATACAACTGTTTTCAACTGAATGCAGATTTTTCTGATTGTTCTGTATTTATTGTGCATCATTAAAGGGATGATTCGTGGCAGAACTAGTCTGGTTATAACAGCATAACTAATTCTGCATTTTTGGATGTTATTTCTCATTAAGCTGCTAAAAAGAAATGCTGCCTCACGTCTAGGAGCTGGTCCTGGAGATGCTGGAGAAGTTCAGGTAACTTGAACTTAACTTGAGACTTCTTAAATTACCTCATTGAAAATAAAACAGCTTTGAAGGTACCTCAGGGAAGGAGAGTGTCTGTCTTGAAGGGTAATGAGCAGAAAGGCAGCCACATGTGACAGCTCATCAAAACCTGAAACCTTTAAAGCTTAACAAAAGCAGCTGTCTACCTATTTGATACTTGGAGATTTGGAAAATAACTTCTGTTCTTTAGCTCTGTCTTGCAGTAGATCTTTTCTAGTAGCTGCAAAATTAGCATTGTGCATTCCTGGAAGGGTGAGGATGCTCTCAGCAGTCTGATGAAAAACTTGTCAACTTTGTAATAGTGCAGCTCCTTGAAGGGCAAAGTGTGGCATTCCAGCTTGACTTTATTTTTGTGGTGATATTGGCAAATATTAGAGAGTCCTCCATCATTTCTGATAATATGTCAATAATGCAGTGTTTTGTCATGGTTTAACTTCTAAAGTTGGAGAATGCAGAGGTGTTTTGCATGTGAACTGGCTTTTTCTAACACTTCCAAGGAAATGGGGACATGTCTGACTCGGAGGTGTGATCTCAATTCTCAGCTCTTCCAGCGACTCCGAGGTAGTGCTGCAGAATATTCTACACTAAATCACTAAATGTGATTTTTGGAAAGAAACAGCCCAAAGGAAGTGTCTGGATAGAGCATGTTAATGGTGAAGCTCTGGGCTCAGTGGCCTGGAGGAGGTGCTGACTGTGCTCTTGTCCCTCCTGCAGGCTCACGCGTTCTTCAGACACATCAACTGGGACGAGCTGCTGGCACGCAAGGTGGAACCTCCTTTTAAACCCTTATTGGTATGTACTGGGAATACTGGGAGAGAGATAGTCCCTCTGTGCCTTCAGCAAAGCTCTTAACAACACTTAGAAACGTTCAGTTTATAAACTGGAGTGCCACTGATTCCTGGTACTTGAGTTCTAGCAGCTCAGGGGACAGATTGACTCTGAAAGCTGGCAGATCTGATCTGCTTCAGTCTGAATTCCTCCTGCTTCTGACCCGTAGGTTAAACAGACCTGCAAGTGCAGTTGACTCTGAGATCAGCTCCTAAACCCTCTGCAGTAAGTCAGTACTCGGTGTCAGCTAGATAGAGTTGCCAAGCAAAAGTAAATAGAATCACCTAATTAAGCATTTTCTGTGTTTGCTTGTTAATCTTTACAATGCATCTTGTGCATTATAAGCAGTAGTTAAGAGCTTACCTCAAACCAGTGATGTGATGAACAAGTTTTTATTATCCCATCTTGTATTTGGATGGTGTCTGTGTTCCCAGAGGGAAAAAATCAGCTGCAGCAGCTGTGTGGGTACTGCCACCTCTGTAATTCCCAGCTACTAAAATTCCCACTTAAAACTGGCTTAAGCATCACTAATGTCAAGCATTCTGCAGCATGGGGACTCCAGACCTTTTTCCCCTCACCCTTTGGAATGAAATTCAGAAAGACTCAAGATTGATATTTCCAAATATTTATCTGAAAGTGGTTTGGGGTTTATCTGGAGAGGCCTCCAAAAACTAAATAGTTGCAACTGTTCTATACTGGTTGTAGCAAGGGCTAAACTTGCAACAAACTGGCATTGTATTTCTAAAAGATTTTGTTTGTAATTTGAGAATTACTTTTTTTTAAGGCATCTTTTTAATTGATGTTCCTTTTTGATCCATAATTTTTGCCCCTCCCCCTTGCCTTTATTTCTCAGTGTCAGTGCCCATAGTGACCTCCCAGTGGCAGCGACAGGATTCCGACACCACTCCAGGGTTTTCCTCCAGCAGAGCTCTGCCAAAAACCCATGGAATGAACTCCATCCAGAGGCTGCACTGCTCACCGCTGAGCCATTTGGTTGATATCTGTAATATAAACCCTTAATCATTTTGTTTTTGCAAAGCAATCTGAAGAGGATGTGAGCCAGTTTGATTCAAAGTTTACACGTCAGACACCTGTTGATAGCCCAGATGACTCAACTCTCAGTGAAAGTGCCAACCAGGTCTTTCTGGTGAGTGAGGAGGGGCTGTGGAGAGAGGGAGGTTTGCTGCTGGAAATGGGGGGATTTCAGCTAAATTCGTTCTATTGACTCCTAACACCTTGAAGCAAACTGTCATAACTAAACCTGTAACGGGTTTGAAATGTTTAAAAGCTTTGAAAATACTTTGGTTATTGCTGACGTTTTCTTTATACAGCAGCCAGCAAACAGTGCTGCCCTTGTGGAATGTCAGCATTGGGATTCACAGCTGCACTGTGAACCTGCACATGGCATTGCTTTCACAGCCATGCAGGGACAGCAGTGGCCAGTGTATAGAGCAAAATGAATTAAATGGAGTGTGCCTGTGGCAATCTGTGATGTGAGGAGAAATAGCTGGGGTGTGGCAACTCCCTCAAGTCCCACTGTTTGCTTCAAGGAATGAATAAGGGTTCACCTGTCTACACTGAATCTTCTTTTTCTAGTTTTCCCATAATAATCAGATGTTCATAACTGCACAAGTGATCCTGAATGCAGGCTTGCCTGTGAGCTGCAGTGCCTTTTTCCTGTTTTGCAGGGTTTTACGTACGTGGCTCCATCTGTACTTGAAAGCGTAAAAGAGAAATTTTCTTTTGAACCAAAAATTCGATCACCTCGCAGATTGATAGGTAGCCCTAGGACACCAGTCAGGTACTTTATCTTCTTTTTCTTTTTTTTTTTTTTTTTTTGTAATACACGTTTTAACAAGTAGTTGAAGCACTAGAAATAAAAAGCAGCCTTGCTTCTGAGTAAGCCCAGCACTTCCATTAGAAGTGATTCTAAGTTCTGACGTTATTAAAAATAAATCTATGGTGTTGGGTAGCACATGAAGTTCTAATTTGTTGTTTTCAGTGGTGACTTTGATACAGCTGTTTCAGAACATCCTAACCTAAGCACTAAAGAATCGTGTTAGTACAGGAAAAACCCTTCTGCAATCACCTCGAAATCAGAGAATTTTAAGAGAGACTGTGGTAGAAGCCAGACATAGAAATTTCTCAAACTCCTGGCAGTGGAAGGAAGAATTAGAATTGTTTCTCCATAGGCATTTGAGTGCAGTTTCCTGCAGAGTAAGCACCTTGGTGCTGTGTATGTGTCCATCTCTGATTTTTGTATTTCTTGTTTTAAAGCCCTGTCAAGTTTTCCCCTGGGGAATTCTGGGGAAGAGGTGCTTCTGCCGGCGCATCCAACACCCAGACACCTGTGGAATACCCGATGGAGACCAGTGGAATAGAACAAATGGATGTGACAGTCTGTGGAGAGGCTTCAGCACCACTTCCAATAAGGCAACCAAACTCTGGGCCCTACAAAAAACAGGCTTTTCCCATGATCTCCAAACGGCCGGAGCACTTGCGCATGAATCTATGACACCACCATTTCTGTCAGCCTTGGAAGGTGCAAAACCAAGAACGGACATGAGCCCCCTTCAAGCTGAAATTTGAGGGCTTGTTTGGTTTACTTTTAAAAAGTGACAATATCAAAGAATCGGTCATTGCACAGAGAGACTTGGAAAGCAAAGAAAAACGGATTTTTTTTTTCCTGTCAATCAATGGTGCATAAAAAAAACAAAAAACAAAAAACTTTAGCAAATGGTATTGCAGAACTCTAGGCACATCATCTTACTGATTCCAGTGACATCTTCTCACCTTATCAAGGATCTTTCAGCTTGAGAGCTCGAAACTGACAGTATTAAGGGGCAGGATGTTGCTTCAGAATCACTGGTGTAGTCTGAATGTGTCGAGGAGGGTTGGCCCTTTCACTAGGCAGGGTTGGGAATGCCTGCAGGCTTGCAGCTGAGGGGTAATTAGCATGCAAGCTTCGTTAAGTGGTTTCCTACAATGGGGTGGAATCAAAGAGGAAAGCTAAACTTAATTGGTGTTTCACATTCAAAACATAATGAGTTTTTTTTATATATATATATATATATAAAAATATATATTTTTCAAATAGATTTTTTGATTCAGCTCATTATGGAAAGTATCCCAAAATGAAAAAGGCAAACTTAATTGGTTGCTGTGAAGAAAGTTCAAGGCTCTAGTTCTGATTCTCCTCCTCATGAACCAACCAATCAATAAATGAATCACTCACTGACCAGCCTGGCAGTGTGGGGTGGGAGAGAACTGTTTCCCTGCTTCCCCAGCTGAAATCCCTGTTTGTTCCTGCAAACACAAGTGGATCTAATCACACGGCAGTGCTGCTATGTTCTAGGCTTAACTGGAAGCCATGGGCTCACACATGTCCTGCTTATTTCATGCCTGTCCTCAGCAGACATTTCACTGGGAAAACATCACTTTTGTACACGCTGGTCCTCAGCTGGGCAGCTCAGATTCTTACCCACAGAGAGATCAACAGTGAGCAGAACACAAGGTCAGTAGAAATTTCTAGGAAGTACCACAGGAAACACAGATAAATCCTTCAGAGTATAAGGTAATAAATATTTTTGTAACCAGTGGGTAAGAATTTGAGGTTTTTTTAAATTATTATTATTATTATTAATAATTAAATTTTGCTTATGGTAGTTCCCTGCCATTATACATTTCTAAATTTATCGACTTTTTTTTCTATGCTGGGGCAATAAATTTGCTGATTGTATGAGAAAAGTGTTCAATGGCCTTTCAGTGAATGTCTTCCACAGTGGGTCAGAACTTTAGCAAAACTTTAATTTAGCAAACATGTTCTTAAGGACACTATTTATGTTTTTAAAATTGTCACGATCTGTACAACTGACTTACAGGTACAAAGAATAAAATAAAGGTAAAACTTTACCTTACTTTAAATACTTCCTGCCTTAAAGAGAAAGCATTTCCATGAACATAGCTGGTGAAAGGGTTAATATCTGCAGAGCTTTACCCTAGAGTTAGAGTGTGGATGGTGTGTGCGTGTGTGTGGAGATGATCATGCAGCTGCATACAAGTCCTGTCACTTTTTGCCTGCCACACGTTGCATTATCTTTTAGTCAAACTGTGCAAAGTCTACTTCTGGTGTTTCACAACAGTAGGGATTTTTTTATTCTAGATTCTGCTTACTCTGTGGATACTGAATCTTTTTGAGCCATAGGATCCAAGCCATAAAACTCTCTGTAAGCATTGAATCCGATCACAGTGCTCTTTGCTAAAATTGGCAAGGCAGAAGGATTCAGTGATACCTTGATGCTAACAAAGAACCAACACAAAAAAATGGTTATGATTGAGCAAAAATTGAGGTTGGTTTTTTTTTCACTTCCTGATAAGCCTTTTGTTGAAATATATATATATATATATATTTTTTTTTTTTTTTTTTTTTTTTTTTTTTTAGTTTTAGCAGGAAAATCAAGTTACCTTACAGTGACATACTGGAAGATTGCCATTGTTCAGTTGGTGACGTGGCCACGGGTGATTTGGTGGAACCAAAATCCAGGTGCTCAGGAGTGTTTGCACTGGGCCTGTCTGCAAACACACAGCACCTGGACTTTCCTGACATTCACTGAGGATAAAGGAACTTGGTTAAAAACAACAACAAAAAAAAATTTTAGAGGCAGATTTCTCTTGATCCTAGTTACAGCTATCAGTAGCTTTTTGCTTGGCTGGATAGAATTGTCCAGTGGAGTTGGTTTAATGGCTGGCAAGAATGGCAAGAGTTGTTTGTCTGAGTTCACTGATCAATTCCAAACCCCAGCCATGGGTTTTCCAAGGAAATTCCATGTACTGTCAATGTTTCAGCCCGCAGATTGTAACACGAATTCCCTACCATAACTGTGAAACTTTGGGAGTGTGACTCAGACAGCAAGCACACACTATGCAATATGGTTTATCCTGTATTTATTTGTAAAAATATCAGACATAGATCCTCTATATATATATATAATAGTGTCAAAATTACTAGTTGTGAACTAAGGGGAGTGGAGTTCTAGCTCCTGTCTGGCTATTTCAGATAAGTGCAGAATGCATTGAATATTGGAGAGCTTAACAAGTGCTTTCTTTTGTTCATTTAAAAATGTCTTAAATTTTTCATTAGAGTATAGAATCTTATTTTTTTTATTTTGTACAAGCTGCGCTTTTTTAATTATAATCACTGAAAAATTCACTATAATTTGATTTTATAGGATTTTTGTAGCATTACAAAAATATAGTAAAACTGAGGTTAATACCTGTTGTGGCTAACCATATAAAAGTATTAAATCTTAAACTTGAACAAAAGTCATATTTTTTTTTACTAGATGTTAAATAGGGAAATACTTTGTTCTGCAGGTCATTACCAGAAAAGGTTTCTAGGTCAGCTGTGTTACCAGCAGTTTTTCTTTTTCCCATTTGATGCAGAAACTATTCTGGTATAAGATATTCAGAATTCCATAATTTTTCTCTGTGGGAGTGATGCATACATTTGACGCCATTCGTGTACTAAATTGTAATTTTGGGAATGCTGGAATAATTCCTACCAAGACTGTCTTAATTGTGCCATCTGACATTTGAATGTCATCCTGGTATTAGCTCATAATAAAAGATAAAAATCAACGAGTCAATTGTTCTTTTGAATATCCCTTTTTTTTTTTTTTTTTTTGGGCCGTGCTGTTTAAAAGCTGAACTGCTGGAGAACATTTCATATTTGAGTCCATTCTCAGTGTACAGTTGAAGTTTATTTGGGGTCTGTTCTCTTTTCAGTATTAACTCCCAACCTGTTCTCAGTGTTAATCAAAAAGTGCATCAAACGTTGGGGAGGCTGTTCTGCTTTTAGGGCAGATGTTTGGGGTTTGGTTGGTTTATTTCAATTTTGTCTCTACAGCAAGCTCGTTGCTGTTTCATTTTCCCAGTTCAGAGGGAAATCCTTTATCCAAAGGAGAAATCATTAAGAACAAGGCAAATTACTTGAATATTTTTCCTGCAGATCCTTGTGTGCAGGTCCCATGTATGAACTTCTCCAGTTGTTCTCTTCTACACTAAATCCATCTGTAGCTGTCTGCAAGAACACCCCTGAGCTGCCTTAGCAGAAACAAAGGTAATCCCAGTCCTGCCTTTCATCTCTCACTTTACTGCAACTAAATATCCTCAAGAGCTAAATAAGGTGGATGTGAATAGCAACTAAATGCAAATTTAAACATATGTTAATCCAAGTGACCTAGTTGGTTTTTATTTTAGGAAGTAGGTAGGCCCTAAGTATAACAGGAAATGTAAATCATTGTCTTTCCTGAGAGCTCTGATGGGAAATGGAGGAGGAATTCCTTCAGAACCTCAAGACCCAAGAGAGGTTCCTTCTGGTACTTTCTGGTTCTTGGGCTCTTAAAAAGTGGCTGTTGATTGTCCTTTGTCACCTTGTGTGTCCCTGCAGACTCAGAGCTGAGGTGTCTGTGTGTGGCAGGCAGGGCAGGGCCGTGGCCTGGATCAGGGAGGATGGCATTCCTGGATGCCAGGTACTCACTTTTTCCCTGTCTCTAACTAAGATGAGACTGAATTGTTTGATTTATGAAGTGTAAATCTAAACCAGTTGACCAAAATCTCTTTTTTTATTCTTAGTTTTTTAATAAAACATGTTTGTTAATATTACTGGGTTTGGATAGAAAAATCAACAGAAAGTGAGAAAGAAATTGTTCCCTGATCCCTGTTTTTGACCAATCTCCACACTTACTCCAGTTGTTACTACAGTGTTGTAGACAAAGACCAAAGGATCAGGCTTGATTTAAAGCACTAATGCTTTGTTGTTGTGCTCTGTAAAAGAATCTTGGGGAGTTTTACAGGCCAGATGTAATGATATTTCTTAGCTTGACTCTTCCATCTCATTAGATTTTTATTCTGAATATTGGATTTTGTCCTTGGAGCTGTACCTTTAGGGTATTCAATAAGTGTTTCACATTTTAATTTTCTTTCCCCTAAATTTACAAGTTTTCTAAATGTCTTCAGGCAAGACAAGGTCAAGTTAGTGGTAACTAAATGTAACTTTCCTGTAACAAAATCATTTGAGTGATGTTTTCAGTCTTACCTGAATAGCAAAGTGAAAAAAAAAGAAAATCAGGGAAGAAAGTGAGGTTACACAGAAGTTAGTGCTAGAAATAATATAAAAACTAATCATGAATAAATTGAAACATTTAAAGGGTTTTTGTTTTCTTCAATAAGAAAAATATACTTGGCAGTGAGCAGTTGTTATGTGCTTACTTATGAGTTAATACCAAAACAGTAATAAATCATTCTTTATTCAACATGCACCAAACAAATAGATTCAAATGCATTTATTCTCTCTGATTTTTATGCAAACTACAAATTGCAAAGAGAGTATAAAATAGATTCTCCTCTGTAAGAAAATCTGGTTCCTGTTATGACAAAAATATAGTATTAAAGTTTTCTTTTAAAAATACCAGCTTTATAAAATGCTAAGTAAAAAACTAACATCAGAGGTTGGTTTGAAGCCAAAAGATTAAGCCAAGGATCCATTAGAAGCCTACAAGAACCTAAAGGGGAAATATCTTATTCTTGTGCTTATCTACAGGTGCAGTGAGAAATAGCTGCTGTTCCAGGTGCATTAATAAGCTCATTTCTCTCATTTACTGGGCAAGCATTAAAGATTTTTAATGCCAAGAGTGACAAGCAGCTCTAATTCTCACTGCAGTCCAGAGTATAAAGTTTGCTCATAATCTTAATAAAATCAGTAGGTTGACCTTATGGCTTGAGTCGTGTTAGAAGGATAAATACAGTTTAGTACAGTCTGGAACCCTATTAAACTTTAAAAATAAAATGTTGAATTAAGAAGTAATGCAGCACATTTCAAGGATTTGACTGTTTCCCGTGAGAATCACAAGAGAAGCAATGCTGGCTTTTCTGCATTCATTCTGAAAACTACAGTTTTCTCTACTTAAAAAAGGTCAAGTTGCCATTTTCTGCACTGTTTTGAATACATGGTATCTGGAATTTGGAAACTCCTTCCTTGTGCCACCTACAGTTTAATCTGCAGTAAACTGAAAAACCTTAGTGTGAGCAAACAAACTGGAACCCAAGTTGTTTGACAAGCTTTAGAAAATCTGGAGATGCATAGATGTGGCTCCATCCTTCCACTTGTTAACATGGTCTGAAATAACAGTTCTGCAGAGTGGACAGGTTTTTTCTCTATTAAACCATAAAGAGATGCATTCTTCACAAAAAGTGTGCTGGAATGAAAAGAATGACAACTTAGAGCTTCTAAGCTCTTCCATTTATATTATTTGTACAGTCTGATTTCTAAAAGTAATCATCAAACATACACTCATCTAATTTTATGTTGTCTTGTGTAACAGTAGTTTAAAATATTCTTTAATTGAAAAAAAAAAAGGGGATTATGTGTATTACCTGACAGATCAGCAGAATAGGCTTCTGAAATTCAGCTTGGCAAATGGAACAAATATCATCAGATTCAGAGCACTGTCTCTTGCTGGCTGGCACCCCATAGTGCTGTAAAACAAAGAATTTGCAGCAAATATTAATTTTGAGGGCGATGAAAAAGCCAAACTCAAATACCAGAACAGAAAGGAATTTGGAATAAGGGTTGCTATGTCAGGGAAACTTAAATCCCTAATCTAAAATAAGTTGCTAATTTTTAAAGTAGTAGCAGGACAAAAAGGATTGTTTCACATCCTTTTATCTGAAGGGATGTGCAGGTTTTTGGGTTTTTTTTGGTGGATGGTTTTGTTGTTCAGGTGACAACACTATCATTCAGTCAAGGAACTCAGTGAAATGGGAGAATGAATATACAGGGGTTAATTTAAAAATGTATTTGTTTATTGCTAAAACAATACAAAGGAATAGGAATGAGGAATTTCTAGAAGGATTTTCATGTAAATTGGGGTTATGGTTTTGTCAGAAGAGAATTCAGTACTCACTGGGCGTGTAAAGAATATCCTTAAGACCTGCCTGAAGTTTCTCCATTGTCCAAAAAAGCTCAAAAGCTGAAATGGGAAAGAAAACTTGAGTTATGCTTAGTATTTTTTCACTGTGAACTAAAAAGCTTCCAACACTGGAGGTCTCACTGCTGGTTGGATGTTGGAAGTCACATAAGTACAGCAATAGTTCAGACTGACCCTATTTTAAATGTTTGAAATGTAACCAAATGAAGAATTTAGGCTGAAGTTTTTCCTAGAGGGGGTCTGGTTTTTAAGAGTGTTGAGGTTCTGAAACGAAGCACTGGAGTGCAAATATATCAGCATTATTATCATACTTGCAATGGACTTTAGTCCTGGAATTAAGGTACTAGAGCATGATGAAGTGTTGTTAAAGCCAGACTGGTTACATTTGGGGCAGATGAGCTCTTTGGAGAAGCAGAGAGCCAGCAGGAAGAGGTTTAACTTGATTAGTATCACACAGGATACTCCAGCAGAGAAAGTTTTGTTTCCTGGAAGATGGGGACTCTTTTAGCTGTTGACTTTATTTTTGCAAGTTCTGTCTGATGTGAGGGGACCTATGGCAGCTGTGTCCTTTGCTTTGCAATCCCAATCCATTGCTAGATAAAGAGAATTTTGAATCCTGAGCCAGTTTTCCTGGAAGGCTGCAGCAGTAAAACTGAAGCAACTTGGCAGCGAGTTCAGAAGGGAACTTTCAGAAATGTGTTGTTTCTGTAACCCTCCAGTTCCTGCAGAACAATCACTTGAGAATTTGATATAAAATTTGAGTATAAAGCTTGCATACCTTGAGGATGAGGTAGAGAAGGCCCAGCAGAATGCCAAGGGTCCATCCCAGGGCAGTGTCCAGCTCCCCATAGGCAATGAGGTAACGGAACCAAACTGGTATGGGGACAAACATACGGTAATACTGGCAGAGCTCTTCTAACAGCATGTACCAGTAGCCCTAAGCAAGACATGCAAAGGAATAGCTCAAGATTTAAAACTCCAAGGATTTGCAAAATACACAGAAAAGGTGCATTGTTATTCTTTGGGGTAGCTTCTTCTCACAATGAAACGTTTAAAAGTGAAGCACAAAAAAGAGCAGAGGATGAGTCTCACCACAACTGTCCAAGTAACAGGAGGAGAATTGATTGTTGGAAAATCAAATTATAGGCTGAATTGGGATGGCTTGGCAGATGCCTTCCTACTTAACAAGGCTGTCACACTTAATTTCATAAGCATTAAAAAAAGTAAAATTACATGAAAAAGGAGAATAACACAAATTTGGTCACAGACAGCAGCTTGTCATGAGCCAGACATGAGCCCTGCACTCAGGGTTAAAAAGTGAGAATTCTTTTGGTAACAAACAATTATAGCTATTAATTGTTAATAATTACAAATTCTTTTCTTGTAAACAGTTTTGTGTCTGTCTAAAAAACTTGTTTATTATCCTCTGATAATAAACTTCTTTAAGAATGGGGAAATAGAAAAACTGAGGGGCCAGGAGAGAAGCAAAAGGGGAGCTGGACTCAACAGGTAGCCAGAGTTCAGTAACCCAAAAAATTAGTGAATAACAAAACACAAGTGTCCTGCACAGAACACTGTGTGTGGACATGTACAATCAGAAATATTTAGCTTAGCTTTTAAGGAAATGAAGTAAGTTTTTCTTAAAACTGTATTTGTAACTCTTTCTATAATGTACATTGGATGATGCCATAATTTGCCACTGTTGACCAGATTCCTTCTTTAATTTAGCCATAGTTGGTATAATGGCATTTTCAGTAAGTCTTTTTTGCATGTTACATCACTAGCTGTAGAAAAAAAATAGAGATCTTGATTATAAATCAGTATTTAGAGAAGCCAGTTGTACCTCAGAAGAACTTGTTCTGGTACATTATAAGAGATAAAAAGGTCCCAAAACATCCTGTTCATATGCTACCACATCAAACTGAACTTGCTAATTTCTTTCTTCTGAACCAGCACTAGTAATTGCAATTTTAAGATAAAATGTAATTGGTTTTGCCTGCCTCACCTCGGGAAGCAGATAAAAATAAATACACCACTAGTGAGTGTAAGCTTCTGAGAAAATTATTAAACCTCAATGATTTGAGAAATTAAGCTATGAATCAAATTCCTTGATCTGACACAAATATTCCTTATGTTTATGAGCAACAAAGAAAATTCAGGATTATTTTTGGAGGGACAGAACAAAACAGCTGTTTGCATGTGTAGATCTTAAAATCTTGACAGTTCTTGTTGAGCATGTGCAAAATTTGCTGTGCTCCAGCTGCTGCAGGCCAACTGCCCGTGTACACATTCCTACAGAGCAGAAAATAAAAGGTTTGCTTCAACCCCCAGCTTGGAGACAGAAATAAACCCATTTATCCAATGATATAATACAAGCAATTGTTTCTGATCAGACTGAAAACCTTTTTTAGCACCAAGGAGAGAAGAACATGAAATCCACAGGGTTTTTTTGCCCATGGTGCAGTGGTGGATTATATACAGACATTTAATTAAAGATTTTTCTCTGGGTAGAATTTAATAATTAGTTATTTTTACCATAGGACTATCTTCACAAGGATCAAAACTACAGCTTGTTTCCTTACCTTGGATTTAAAGGACATGATAAAAGAAGGCACCAGGAGAATAAAGCACTTCAAGCCCATGAAGAGGAATTTCAGAATAAAGTCTGTGACTCCAACAATCCAAAGCACCTCCCAAAAGTTCATAAAATCCACAGTGGGGCTTAAGAAGATTAAGCTACAAAAAGAAGTATCAGAAGTTACTGGAGCACCCTATTTAGAGGAAACTGTAACCTGAGATTATCACAGCAGGTTTAATTAAAAAAGGAAACCTGGTTTACACCAAGGGAAAACATTTGCTAAGAAAATGAACTGCTCCTTGTAAATGGATCACTGAGGATCTCTGACAACTTTTCCATCTTGGAACCTTCTGTGCTGTATCTTCATCACAGCCCCCATCCTCCAGAGCTCAGTTTGCTGTTTCAGTTTGGCATTTAGCCTTTGATTTCCAGCCAAGGCTGCAGCTACAGAATGGTCAAGGGGGAAAAATCAATTGGAGTCATAAACTGCACAGAGCCCCAGGATGCCACGGTTGGTATTCCCAAGGGTCAGAGCTGGGAATCAAAGCCAGGAATGTTCTCTGTGGTACAGTAGTGCCATTAAATCAAGTATGGAGTCTAGGAAATTCCAACATACTGTTTTTAAGGACACCACCTGTTAAATTTGGCAGAAGGGGAGGAATGGAGATTAAAGTGAAAGAGAAACCAATGCCACAATTAAAGAAAAAGAGCAGATAAAATGTCCCCAGTTCATGTCTGAGTACTTTATGGTGGGGTAGAGCTGCTTCTCTACTTACCTGTGATACAGGGACTGAGAGTGGAAGGTGTAATACAAGAGGAGAGATGATCCACTTAGGTAGAGCAGTAACCAAGTGCACTGCAACCTGGAGCACCGTTCCTGCAAGGGGAGTGTAAAGACACATTGCAGTCCTTGCCTCAGAATCACTGCTGACACACATCCCAAACACCAAATCTGTTGCAGCCCAGCAGTTACTACCAGAGGACTTTATCTTAGGGGGTTTAGACCCCATAAAATAGGAGAACTCAATGGAAAGGTAAAGCAGTAATTTTAGTATTTTCAACCTACCGATTTCTAGGTGTACCATGTTTTTTTCTAAAGACAACCAAAACCCAGCCCACTCTGAAGAAACAACAGGTTTCCCTTTGGGAGTGAACACAGAGCTCAAAATTGAAACTGTCAACTGCTATTTCATCCCACAAATATAGTTAAGAAGTTAATCCTAACTTAAAAAAAAGTGATTTCAATAGTCAAAGTCAGAGGGGAATTTTGCAAACCTTGTTATCTGAGAAGTTCCCCTGTACAAAAGCATTAAGACTCTACTTCCATCTCGATACCTAATATTATTAAGTAAATAAAACACCATCTCCATTCACATTTTTCAAAAACGGATTAACTTGTTTAAGTCTTGCTTAACTTAAAGAATTTTGTTGCATAGGGTGATACTTACTCTGAGAAAAACCTGATTTACTATGCTTTTGTTTGCATACGCATAAGTTGTTAGCAGCCCAATTCCAAGAGAAATGCCTATTAGGAAAATAGGATCAGTTATAAACATGAAAAGGAAAAAAAAAAATACTACTGAACTGGGTTAAAAAGCAGCCACTTCTAATATGTCTTTGTAATTAGAATTAATAGCTCAGACTCTCAAGCCAGGATAATTAAGCACATTGTACATATGCCAGCAAAGGAAACAGAAGCCACTGAAATGTAGTTTAGTAAATCTCTCTTTCTGATGAATAAAGCAAATAAAAATAAAGCTAAAAATAAATTGAATTACATTTCAGGCATGGTTATTAGAATATTTCTTGGCAGGGGGAGGGGAGGAGAGTGTGTTCCCTCCGAGCTGAATTTGTTTTACCGTACCAGATACGTGCTGCATGAGGAGTTTGACACACAGGATCAGGAGGTAGGGCAGGCTCCTGTGCAGCCACTGCAGGAGGTACCGCAGCTCGGACAGGGAGCTGCCTCCCTGCTCCTCGGCCTCCGCAGCGCCGTCCTCCAGCCCTCCTGTCTCCCCATGGGCGTGCCCGTGGGAGCGGCTCTGGGAGCCCGGCCTGGAGGCCCGGGAGGTCGCGTTGTCCCTGGATTCCCCCGCGCTGGAGCCCAGCTGGATGCGCACGTCGCCGGTGCTGGGGTGGCAGGAGCTCTGTGCGGACAGCCTGGGCGAGGAGGAGCCATCGCCGCCGCCCTGGGTGCTGTGCAGGTGGGCGCACTCGGCTTGCATGGTGGGCTTTGCTCCTGGAGTTTTTTCTGGTTTGTGTCTCCTAGAGCGGGATACAAACGGGAACGGTTCAACAAAGAGATGAATAGTTCAGCAAAATAAAAACCCAATACGTTGTACTGAGTGAGTGCACGAAGGCAAGATCGTCCAAGATCCTGAGTTTGTTCACACCTCATCTCCACAGCACAACCTCCCATGTCCCACATTAAAATAATTTTCTTCCCTCCATGTGCAGATTTCCCAGTTTGCAGTGACCTGGCTGCCTTAGGAACAGCTAAAAGTGTGAATCAGCAGCAAAAGCTGCTGGACAGGAGACCAGCACTGGCTTGTACAGGAGAGATCTGGGGAGTGCTGCATAATTTCACCAAAATAGCAACAGCAGTGGGCCAGAAAAGGAGCAAACGCTGATGGGAAGGAAGCAGGGAGTACATTTCCATGCATCCATTAATTGGTGAGCACTGGTTCAGACACGTCCAGTAAAAAGCCAGTGCATGCTCAAAACTGAGGGCCATTATGAGATTAATGAGATTATCCTGTCTGGGGAAGGGAGCAGAACCAGGTTAGACCATTTTCTAAGAAACATTTAAAAGAGTGAAAAATGAAATGCAGCCAAATGAGGTCTGATTTATCTTTCCTATGGCATCATTTGGTTGTCTTCTGGGCAGTTTTTCACTTCTCTGTGAGTCTTTACTCGGATCAAACAGGGTTAAATCCATTTCTTTGGACTGGTGTGACATCAGAGTAATGATTTTGGAGAATGCCTGGAAGCTGAATTTGACACAATACTTGTCACTATGCAGTAATATTGAAACACTGAGAATTTGAATATAATCCTATTGTTCAAACAGAGATTCCTCTTTGAAATTTTTTTTTTCACAGATAGGTTCACTGAGGATACAAAAACAAAGCAAAATTGGTTTTCCACAGCAAAAAGGTCTGGATGCTTTTACACAAACCTCAAATTCTTTAGCCTTTAAAAAGAAGGTAACATTAAAGAGTAGAACCACTTTAGCACATGAATATGAGAACTTACTAATATTTACAAGTGCTGCTCCTACTACTACTATTTTTTTGTTGCCCAGAGATGACATCATACTTCAAAGCAACCAAAATTCTCGTTCTGTGTTTTTTTTGCACAACAATAAAACGGATGGAGTGGGGATGGAATTGACTTGTGTGTGAACAGCGTTAGTGAGCGATGTTTTTACGGGAAGGAATAAAAAAGGCACCTCATTTGCACTGCAGTTGGTGTTTTGGGGCCGCGTTCTGTAAGAACTGACAGCTCGGTGTTTAAAAATCCGGAGCTGCAGAATCGCAGCCACCCCTGGCACCGCGCCGAGCAAACTTTCAAATCACCGAGTTATTAAATGGGATTTCAGAGCAGACTCCCGCACGCACCCGGATTTTGCTGTCCCCCCCTCAAATATTAGCTAAAATAAGGCTCTTGAGAAAGGCCCCTTGGAACATTCAGAACATTGCCCGTCTCTCCCGGGGCCGCTGCTCCCCCCTTCGCTCCGGGACCCCCGGCAGGGTTTGAACCTCCGGCAGCTCCTCAGGAACGTCTGCCCCGGGACCCCCTCAGGTGGGTTTGCACGGCCGGGACCCCCGCAATGAGAAGGGAAAGGTGAAGGAGCACCCTGAGCACCGCCGGAGCCGCGTCCCCGTGTCCCCCTGGCTGCCGTGCCGCTGTGAGGGGGCGCTGGGGGCGGCCGCTTTCCCGCCCCTTTCCCCGGTACCTCATGGGGCGCCCGGCGCCTCCCGCCCGCCGCCCGCCGCCATCGCCGGGGCCGAGGGGGTGGGAGAGGGCGCGGCGGGGGGAGGAAGAGGAGGAGCCGTGAGGGGAGGAGGAGGAGGAGGAGGAAAGAGAGGAGTGAGAAGAAGGAAGGAGTGAGAAAGGAGGAAGGCTCCGAGCTGGGCGTTGCTCTGGCAACGTCGCGGCCTTCGCCCCGCCATGGCCCGTGAGGGGAGTTGGGGGGGGGGGGGCGCCTCCCCTCAGCCTCAACCCCGCCAAAACGAGCGGGGAGGTTCCTATTCCTTTTTATTGAAAGCCTCAATTAAAATTAATCTGGGAAGGCAATAATAAGGAAGGAAATGAAGGGATATATATATAAAATGTACGTGTGCCGCGGCATCATTACTTGTCGGTGGCGATTAAGAGAGTCCTGCTGTCTGGAAATTGGCTTTGCCTCCCAGGAAACCTGAGGAAAGCGCTGCCCTAGTTAATGCTGCTGTAGCTCTTGGGAGAGGCTTGGAATGAAATAGATACAGGTTTTCTTTTGAAATATGCTCTTGAATAAATTAGTTTGCGTCCAGAAATGGCATCTGTTTTCCCTGGCTCAGATATTTTTCTAGAAAAAGTGTTTAGGTATGCAGCTCACACGGAAAGCAGGACTAATATCTGAGCAGCTTTGAAAATCAGTGCTGTGTTGTTTTGAGCTAGAACAGAAATGCTGGTTTAATTCCAAAGTTTACATGCAGCAATGCTGTGGGGTCAGTAAGCTCTGGAGAGGGGAAGGATGGACCTTTAGATGTAGATCTCACTAAGTGAAAAACTAAGTGTTTGGAAGAGTTAAGTGGCCTGGTGTTCAGTGACACCATCTAACAACAAACCTCTCTTATTTTGAAGGAAGGAAGTAGCTGAAAACACTGGCTGCATCTCTGTGTCTCTTGGAGGTAGGTTTTGAGGAGGCAGTTTGGTCTACTTTTATGATGTTTTTGGAAACTGTGCCTAGAATTTCCTGACTGGAAAGTTCAGGTCACTTATCCTCTGTGTTTTGCTCAGGCTGTGGTTGATGGATTGGAAGAAACTTGGGCTGGTTATTACAGATATAGTTAAGTATTAAACATACCCGCAGGCCTCCTATTCCTGTAAGCCCTCTGAACTTAGAAGATCTTTCTCATTTGTGTAATTTTTCTGTCTAATTAGCCCAATACTGCTCAGTAGCAGCACCACTGCAGATTTCAGATGCCTGGCAGGAGGCACTCAAAGAATTTCATGGCCCTGTCCCCATCCTTCCAAGGATAACACAAACCTGTTGTGTTTGGCTTCTGCTGTGCCATATTGTTCATTCTCCCACTCTTTGCTCAGTCAGTCACTCGAATCGTGTTTGGATTATGAAGGACAATGTGAAAAAAATCTTAATTTGCTTCTCAAATCAGGGAAAGCAATTATAAATCTTTTATTTTTAAATAGTGTTTTATGATTGGAAATTATGCATGCCTTCTGTACATCGCTTGGAAGGGTATAAATATAAAAGATTTGTTCAGCTGTTTCTTTTTTGTAATTATAAAATGCATTAAAGCACAAATGTAGCTTTAAATCCACGTTGTTCTCAAACTGTTTCTCATTGCCACATGCACTGAAAATAAGAAATTAATTCGTAGCATCTTATTAATCAATGGTGTTTGCTCATGCAGGTCACTTGCTGATTTATCTCCAATTCACAGCTCATTAGAAAGTGTGTAACTCTTCAGAGATGTTGTTATTTAACAGGTATGTTTTCCTAGTGCCATTAATGACCCTCTGGATTTTGTAACTCCTGACACAAGAGAGATTTGGGAGATTATTCATAGAAAATTAGAAGTCTTTTCCCATGGGCACTGGACACATTAGGTCATGGAATACCTGGTGATAAATTTACCAATCTTTATTTGGCTGCTACTCCCAGGATGCCAATCAATTCCATAGAGTGCCCAGGCACATTTTCAGGTGTTTATACACTCACAAGTATCCCAGACTTTCTCATCCCCCTAGGAGCAGGTGGTAACTCCTTAATTAGTGCAATCAGCACTTTCCACCAGTGTGTACCTGCTTTTCCTGGGGTTGTACAGTGCATGAAAACATTGGAACCAACTCTGATCCTTGTGGAACTCAGCCTGGGGTGCCCTGGCAGCTCGGTATGTACCTCTGCAGCAACAGTTACTCTGTCCTAGAAGTTGCTGAGAGTTTGTTTTATAGGCAGAAATATTAGAAGAATGTATTTTGTGTCCTGAAGGAGCTCTGCAGAAACCTCAGCAGGTTAAGGGGTTACAGTCTTCACCTTTTGTATCACCTTTTTTTTCATCAGAAGGAGCTGGTGCTTTAAAACGAGGTGTGCAGCATCATCCGTGGTGGAATTTAAAGGAGCTGATCTCAGATACAGGGAAAGCAATTTTAGTTAATGATATGATAAAAAAAAAATGGGCTTTTGGGTAAGAGTCTGTAGAATAGCAGAATGTCCTGAATATTCAAAGGCTTTATTGGTTTGTCTTCATTTTACCCAAAATGCTGCTTGAGTATGGAAGATTGCTGCAAAATTAAGAGGGTTTAGTTTAAACCGTTTGAAGGATTTAAAAGTCCTGCCAAGAAGCTCAAATAACCTTTAGAATTCGAATGTTTCCTGAGCTTTGAGTGCTCCATCTTTTAAGAACTGTCTCCTGCATCTCTACAAACCCTGAGTTCAGTTTGTATTTCGAGCACAAGTAAACAGCTCCTGTGCTCCTGTATCTGAGACAGTGAAGAGCAGAGCCCAGTTCTGGGCTCTATTCATTCTCTAATCATCCCTGAGGTGGTGGCTGAGTTTCACTGCTGAACTCTGGTCCTCTAAGCTTTGTCAAGGAGACTCGCAAGGAATTCGAAGCAGATATTTTTGTATTGCAATGACATCACCCCGTTCCCTGAGGTTTCCAGAAATCTTACGAGCCCTCTGTGTTCATTCCTGTGAAGTCATTCTAAACTGAGAGTAATTCCACTGCAGTGCTGTCATGTAATTGTTCCAAAGCTGCTGAATTACATCTCGAAGTCTTGTTTGGTTTTTTTTTTGTTTTTTTAGGCAAAGATAAAGCCTTGAATGACAATCAGCCAGCGGAGCCACAAAGGGCAGCTGTAGTTTTTGCTCCCTGCACAGGAGGGTGCTCAGCCTCTGTCTTTATCTGCAGGAAGGAGCGATTCCCGTGGTCATCAGAACCAAGTGGAGAAGCTGTTTCCTGAACTGGGCTTTTCTTGTAGTGACACTGGAGGATCTGTTAAATCCAGTGACTCATAAATTATTCAGCTGTTCAAGAATTTCGGGAGGTGTGTGTTAATTGCTGCTGTTAGACCATTACCGAGGTATTTAGGTCAGAAGATGTAATGATCATGACGTTGGTATTCTCTAATGGGTGTCCTTAAAGGTGCCAGAATTTTCAATAGGATCTTTGAAGTTTCTCAGAATTAGGGGTTTTTCCCCCTCTAATTTGCTCATCTGAACGTGTGAATCCCCATGTGAATCGTTGAATTGAACAGTGAATTCTCATGTGTGTAAACATGAGTGGATTTACCAGGAAGGAGTAGATGAGTTTGTTAATTTATATTCCATTTGTAGTACCTGCTAGTAATTATATCCTTAATTATTCAGTATTTTCCTTGTTAAATCACAGAAGATCCTGAGTTGGAAGGGACCCACTGGGATCATCAAAGTCCCACTCTTGGCCCTGCACAGGACAGCCCTAGCAATCCCTCCATGTGTGTGATATGCAGCAATATATTTTATGTTCCAAACCCGAATTAATCTTCTAGCATAACTCATTAAGTGGAATTTAACTTTTTAGGGATTAGAGAGGGGTCTTGGATGTTGTTGTCTGGTCAGGTTTTAGTTAAGTGAGTTTTCTGTCTGAAAGCAATTTGTCAAACCTGTGTGTTGTACAATATTCCAGCCCTCTGGATGCACATCCAATTTAGTCACTGAGGAAAGACAGCTTTGTTTTCAAAAAGCAGATGTCTGGAAAAGGAAATATCTCCTTTCAGACCTTTTGGAATAGATACAAACCCAGAAATGTAGTAGGCAAAATCTTGTTTGCTGTGGTGAAGGGGATTCGTCCCCTTACCGTCAGCACATAAATATTTGCTTCATTTCAGTCAATATTTACCTCACGGGTCAATAAAACTTGTTTTGCACTTCACAGAGTTAATATTTACTTGCTGTTTTTAGCTTGGTGACAATATTTAAAATTCTCTTAAGGGTATGGGGGCTTTTCTACTTCTTTTCTAACAAAAGATTTTGTTTTAATAGAGGTGTGTTAGTTTATTAGGAAGTGTTATCCACGAGTGACACCATGTTTGTCATGTAATAAGATTATCCAGATTATGCCTATAACACCTTACAAGTATGAAAAGGATTTTTTTTTTCTTGAAAGGGTCAAGTGACTAAATGTCTTACCAAACTTAAAAACAATTGCTTGTGTCTGTAAAATTAGGCTGTAAAACTTAGGACACACACACTAATTCAGAAGGTTCAGTGACATTAAGGTACTCCTTACTGCCACAATTATTTTTGTTTTGGGAAACAATCTCTAACAACCATATTTTCAGTTAAGTCAAAGCACAGTGGCCAGGTATATATTATCTATAACACAGGCTTGTATGGTTTAGGAGGAAATGCAGAGATGAATTTTTAGATCCTTTCAGTTGACAAGTCCACATTTGCAAACGTACAAGTTCATTTCCACGGGAGAACTTTCCCCCTCTGCATTTCATATTTCTATCACAGCTGGCTGGGTGTTATTTCCACAGGTTGAGGTTTATTAGAAGTTGATCCATGGCTTTGAACTTTTGTGTGCAGCCTGTGGGTGAGGGCCAGGCCCAGCTCCTGTGCCTGCTGCAAGGAGATAACGGGGTGCTTGTTCAGCCCCCTGTGTTATCTCACTGCCATGTACCCTGCTCCTGCCTGCTCCACTTAACCCCTGTCCTCAGCAGCTTGTTTACATTTCTGTCACTAAACAAAACCAAACATCTCCACTTCTGGCCCTCACAATGGTGATTTTGGGATTGGTACAATTGGAGATGAGGGTGAGGTTGTTTAATTGAAGTCTTCAGATGAACTAAAATCTCTGAACTAAATCACAGCGCACCCATATCCTTCAAACTGTCAAACAAAACATCTGTTTATGATAATGATTATCTTAATTGAAGAGCTCTAGCTCATGCCATGCTTTTCTTCATTAATAGAAAGAATTAATGAAAGAATACTTAGAGAAGTACTTAACTATTTAACTAAGAGCTACTTCTGAAGTGAAACGCTGCTGAAGGAATGTTGGAATTCATCTTAGACTCCTATATAAACTTCCTCCTGGTGAACTTAACCAAGTTAACCATTTTTCAGCCTCCAATGCTGCAGTAAAAATGTGCTTCCTTCAATCTGCCTTGCTTGCAGACAGAGTCTGACACACTGGATTTAGTACAGCTGCAGAATTAACATCCAAAACTCCCATGCTGCAGTTTCCCCACGTGTTACATAAAAATGCTGTGCAGTTCCTCTCTCCAAGGCTCCTCTCTCAGGGCTTTAGCTGCCTGTTTGCTTCCCCTTTGGTTACTGTTTTAATTTATACACAATCCAATTTTACACACTCACCCAAATCACCATTCATTGTGAGATAAATATGGTAAATTGATATTTCTGTCCGATATTGACTTCACATTCAAGGTGGAACAGCTTCAGAGAATATTTTGAAGGTATGTTGTATTTCAGGTGATGGGAGGAAATGTGGGTTTTTTTGAACACCTGAGCTGTGATGGTTTGGATGTTGTTGAGTTTCAACATCCACAGTTTGAGGTCCATCTCTATCTTGTTTAATCCTTCGAGGTAGTGAATGGCTTAGATTTTTCATCCAGAGACTGAATTTAATTCAGGCAGATTTTTGGAAAAATAACTGACCTGATTTAGGTAGTAGATGGATTTTAAAGTCTCGTGGTAGGTAAATACCATCAGGATTACTTCCTCCTCCATAGCTTTTCATGACAAAAGTAGTTCTGTTGGTTTTGTATTCTAAAGAAATATTTCCTAACCTTTATTTTACAAAGAGTCCCTTTTAGTCCAACCAACTATATTTTTTTTTAACTTTTATCAGTTTTCCAGCCCAGACTTGGACATCACTCCTTCCCTCTTTATCCTAATGGTCCTTCCCCTGCAGGAAAATCTCAGCTTTGATTCCTTTGGAGCCAGCAGTGAAGGATAGATTTGGAGCACTGTGAAATTCTTGCTGGTGCTGCTGCATCTCCTGACAGGAGAACAGAGCCACAGAGCAGCAAACAGCATCAACATTCTTCATAAAGCAGAGAAAATAAGTGCAGGCAAATACTTGAAATTGAACTATAATGAAATTATTGTTTATGGCCCAGCTTCTCCCTTCCATCCACTACCTGTCATTTCGGTGGCTGGGCCAGCAGGTGCAAACATAATTGAATTCAGGGAAATAAATAAGGAGGGAGGCTGGGGATTGTTTGCTAAAAAGAAGACAGCCAGTTTACTAATTAGGAGGATTTATAGGATGCTGCACTTAAAAATAGATGATTATTGATAGTTGATCCTAATCATGAGAGTTCCTTTATAGTTTGAGTTTTTTCCAACAATAACCAGGAATAACACCCCCTCTGCTCTGGACACTGTTGTTTGCAGCTGGAAACTTTCTGAAAGGCTGCACAGAAACAATGTTGTCAATTCAGAGAGGAGGTAGCAAAAAATTTGTGTTACTTCTGTCTTTGAATTAGTTACACAGAGGAAAGATGTTGAAGTTGTTTTTAATTATAAGAGCATAAAAAGTTATAGGACTGTAGCAAACTAAAATGGAAGTTGCTTCTGATATTCTCGTCTAGAGGTGTTTTAATGGAACTGTGAGGTAGATATTAAACTAAATATTTGTCAGTGGACACTGCTGAAGTGCAAGTTAAATATTTTTAAATTTAATTTATTTTAAATGGAGAAGTGCTGATAACACTGGCACTTAGGTCAATATCATTTCTCATTAAAGTTCTTTTGACATTCACAGCTTTATCAGTTACCAGCGAGCTCATCACAGCAGCCAGGTATGAATTACACATTTCCCATGCCTTTATCTAATTCATTTCTCCATCCTGCACTTCAATAATTTGAATCTGAAGTATATCAGGAAAACAGAGTTGTTTTCTTCTCTTTGGAGAACTCAAGCAGAACTATTCCTCACAAAGAGTAACAAACAGCCAGACTGAATTACCATGGAGGATGTTGCAGCTGAGCTTGTAAATATTATTTTGAGAGACTTACATTTCCTTCTGAAAGGAAAAAGCATTAAGGAGTATTTTGAAAATATAGAAAGGGAATAATAGGAAAAAACCCAAACCCGTAAGATAAATTTGGCTCAGCAGCCTTTTTGCCATTTCATGTCTAACATTCATTTTTGAGATAGATCAGTTACATCAAGCTGAGGCCAGTTTAGTTTTATGTGCATGGTAAAATGGATTCACAAGGATCTGGCCCATTCTCTTCTGTCACCTCATATTTCTGTTACTGTGTCTGTACATTCTTTTTTAACAGTTTGGAGAAAAAGAAATGAAAGTTTCTAAGTAAATATTTTTACATTCAGTTGCTCTATAGAGCTTCTGTTTTGTGTATTCCTCCAAGTAATTCATCATGATAAAATGCAACACTGAAGTAAAAGAGTTAATTAAAATTTAGATTGGGAATTGAAATACCAAATGAATCTAATCTGAGAGTTATGATTTCAGGTTTTCTTATGCCCAGCAACAAATAAATGAATATCCAAGGAGTGGGACAGCCACACACTCAGGGATGGGACAAACACTCAGCAAGAGCTCTGCAATAAGAGGATCTTTAATACAGAAATCTGCACTTTGCTTTTGGCTGGGCTGTTCTGAGAAGGGGTTTATAATGCCCCAAGAGAGTGGATTTTTCTGGATTTGGGAGGAGCCAGTAGGTCTAGAGGTGTGTGGATGTATTTGCCATTCCTCAGTTCCCTCAGGAAGTGCAGAACCTTGCTCCTACAATTTCCCTCTGGGTGCAGACTGATGTGTCTCATCAATGGAGACAATCCAGCTTAGTGCAAAAATTAGTTCAGTTTGCTTCTGATTTAATTGCAAAATCACTCAGACTTTGTGTGTTTTCTCTATGAGTAATCCAAATTTAGATTTCACTGTTGGTGCTACCTGGGTTTTTTGTGTGTTTGTGTTTAATGCAGCTGAAAGTTATTATGTAAAATGGGTAAATTGGAGTCTTTAAAGGAGCTGCCAACTTGCATTTGCCTGAGTTACTTCAGCGCTGGAGAGGAGAGGAAGAATTCCAGACACGTCATCCTGATTTCACAAGTCTGCAGAGATCTCCAGAGTGGACTTACCCATCTGTGTGAGGTAGTAAATAGCTCTGTGCTTTTGTTCCTCACAAGTGCCTGCATATGTGTGCTCCAGCCGTGTAATCCATGTAATCCACGGATCCTGCCCTGTCTAGACACGCTGGCCATCCCCTTGCTGGGCACAGCAGAGTCCTCAAGCTTGGCACGAATGGGCAGTTGCACTCAGAATCACCCTGAGCCCCCTGGGTGCAGTGCAGGTGCAGGATTTCCTCTCTGACCTTCCCCCAAACCAGGAGAATTGGCATCTGAACGTTCCTCCTTCGCTGTTCAGGGACAATACTTAGCTCATGATTAAAGTGTTCCTCCCTAAAAGTGACATTTTTCTGTGTTCACTCAGCCTGAAGTGACAAAAGATAGGAAGGAGAGGAAGATGGAAAGGGAGGCTTTACTTGCCCTAACCTCGACTTCCAAAACAATGCTGGAGAAAGCCACCCTTGTGTCTGGCTTTCCAAACCAAGGCACCAGCATGGGCAGCTGGGGACAATCCCTGTCATGGATGTTGTTCACAGCTCCCTGATCTGCCAGTGGTTGAGTTCTGTTGTTCAGTTTTGTTCCATGGCAGGCTGGGAGAGCATTTCCCCTGCTCCAGAGTCCCTGGGGCATCTCCTCAGCACACACAAATTCACCTTTCAGCTGGGTCCTACAAATCAAAGCCTCCTCGTGGAGCAAAACCACATTCCCCTCATTGTTGTTGCACACTGTGTACCCGTGAAGGGTCCTTCTGGGCTCAGTTCTAAAGGGATAATTGTACTATTTAAATATTAAACATCAAAGTTCTTTTTTTTTTTATTGTTAAACCAATATTAAAGTAGGACAAAGCTGATTTACAGTTTATGGCAGCGCATTCCAGAGTGGCTGGCGTTGCAGCTGATGTCCTGTTCCAGCAATATTGGCACTGCCAGGAGGCAGAGAAATGGAGATTTTAATCAAAAAACTTTATTTGAGATCCACTTCACTTAAATTATAAGTTAATCTTGCCTTGTGAACTTCCAGGCTGTTAAAAAGGGCAAATGGCTGCAGTGTCCTCTGAAACAATTCAAACCCTATTTTTCATCAGGAAATGATTCCACTGCCCTGGAATTGAAAGTTGGGTGTCTTTTCCTCACAGATTGTTATTTAATCTCTATATATTAGCTTTCATTGCCCTTTTGATATATTTAGGCTCATAAACTTCTCATTGACTAGATTGAATTTACCACGATGTTGTTACTTTTTTATGAACAGAATGAATCAATAGCAGATCTGTTGGTTTGCACTCAGTTGTTTATTTTAAGGGATGTTTAAACTTCACTGAGAGAAAATGGAAGGGCTGATGCCCAGTCCTCCTCTTTAATACTCATTATTTGGTAACACTCTGAGTACAGCCTGCCTCAACCAGCAACTGCTGCACACATTATCCAGAGATCCAGGGCCAATATTTTCTAACATCCTCTGAAATGTAAAATATTTTGCAGTATTCCCAATTTATGGAGACATTGCAAAGTACTTCATTGTTGTAATAGAAAGCTTTTGTTTCATTACTAAGGAATATTCCAGAATAAGACTATTTTTTTCACTGAAAATAGTAATTCTGTCTTCAAAATATCTGTCTGATATCTCTCACTCTCTCTCTATATTTATATATGAGGAAATAGTAATTTATTTTCCTGTACTCCTTAAATAACCTGTACAAACCAGTTGACTTCATCTATGAATTTGAAGCACAGTATTAAGAAATATCACTGGTTCATTTTAGCATTGGATTTTAGAGATGGGATTTCTTGCTGCTTTTTTTTTTTTTTTTCCTGTTTGTTTAATAATAATAAAAACCATCTACTAATCAAGTTCCACATAGACAAGTGCAAAACTGTGCCTAGTGGATGTAAAAACTCAGGAATTCTTAGATCAGTGGAATCAGGTGATAACAGCCCAGACTTTGTTCTTGCTTGGAGGGATTTGTTTGGATTCCCTGTTGCCTCTGTGGGCTCCCTCCTCCATTATTTATGCATCTTTATTATTGTATTAAGTGGTTAATTAAATCTGGTCAGGTTAACCTTTGTTGATGATTAGAAGTAGGCATCTCAGCCACTGGAAAGCAAATCATTTTGGGTGGAACATCTTGTTCTTGTTTGAATAATTATCTTTGTTTACATTCACACAGCGTTAATCACTTGAACCAGACATTTTTGGGGAAAGAGGGGGAGTGCCCAGAGCAGGTTTTCAAATGTACAGAAATTATAAAGGAGATTCATTTCCTTTCCTTCTCCTCTATGAGCAAAATAGGGAAACAGTTTGAATTAATAATCCAGAATTCAAAGTATTCACAAAGAGCTGTAATTTGTTGTCAAATAACTTTTAAAAGCCAAACCTCCAGGCTGTCCAGCTGAACCGAGTCCTGTTTCCTCCATGAGAATTCTCAGCAGTAGCATTCCAATATTTTCCTGGTGGAGTATTTGTCATTCTTTTCCAATTATTACTGGTATTATTTTATAAGTCTGTCTTTGTTCTGTGGTCTGTTCTTTTTTTGAGTGCTAGTGAAAGCCTCTTGTCATTTTGCTTGTCCTTCCCCTTGGTTTGATATTTTCTGCCAGCTCCTCTGCCCTAAAGCCTTTTTTCCCCCTTTTTTCCCATGTAATGGGATCTTGCTTCCATCAAACCATTGCCTTTTATTGCTCATGGAGGAATGAATTTATCCCAAACAAATTCTCCAGATGTTGTGGCTTCTGTCATCAAGGTGGGAAAGACCACAAGGAGAGATGGCAAAGTGACCTCCTGGCAGAATTTCTGATTCTTCTTTGGGAAGAACTCAACAGCTCAGTCAAAAGATGTTCATCCTGGAGATTATTTTATTTTGATCATGAAATATTGTTTATCAACAGCTGCTTCTCAGGAACCAAATTGTGGGGATCATAGGAGATCTGTAAGCTCAGTGTGGTCCAGGAAGTGGGATAGTAGGAAATGAGAGAAGAAATAGAATAAAACCACAAAAAAATTCTTGGTACCACTATAAATCCATCATGTAGCTGTGAATACTCTGCCTCAAAAAGGAGATGTTAAAACAGCAAAAGCTGCAGAGAAGGGCAAAAAATGCAATCAAAGACCTGGCAGATGTGGGGAATGTGAGCTGTATTCCCATGTTCCTTGCACAAAAGGCCTCCAAGTCATTTAAGGATGGAACTTTCTTTTCTGCAATTCCTTTTCTGATTAAAATGGTCTTTTGTAAGTGATTTTATGATACATATAAATATTATGGTTATCAGTCTTCACAGTTAAAATAAGGCTCTTTTCTTTGGCAGGAGGAAGCCTATACATGCAAATTCAGATTCCTGATGCATTCCCACTAACTCTGCCCTTCTGTTCTGGCAGAATTAGGAAAAACTGTGGGGTTTGTATTTTCTTTTATTTGTTTCTCTATGTCTCATGTGTTATCTGATTCTCATTTACTTCTTATTTTATAATCTTTCCCATTCTTTTTCTTTTTTGTGGCTACATTGTGGCTACATTTTTTCTTTTATTTGTTTACTTTGCCTTGAACTTTCTCCTAAATCCTTCTTTTCTTCATAGCCAGACCTGAATAAACACATTGAAGCATCATTTTTCTCTCCTTCCATTTCCACTTCCCTTCCTCTTCTACTTCCATATCTTTTACCCTTTCCCCTCTGATATTATCATTTTCTCCTCAGCATTTATTGATGTTTTTCTTTCCCATGAACTTTCCTGTCCTTTTTTTTTTGGTATTTTTTACTTCACCTCTGGGGAGACTCAAGGATTTGGGCCTTTTTTCCTTAATAGTGCAAAACTGGAGAGAAACCACCTTAAAAATGTGTGGGACAAACTCTGTCCTAACTGTCCTGTGGCATGAGGATGACTGGGAGCAAATAAATTCCTGTTTAGCAAATTTAACTTCTCCTAAAAATTCAGGCTCCATCCTTCCAGCTGGAAACTGGATCATATAATGTGTTATTACAAGCTGTTAAAATTTGAGACCGAGGAGGGGGAATAGGCTGAAGTTATTCCATGGATTGTTCTGTTCTTTGTGGGAGGCTGTTAAAATAAAGCAACAGTATAAAAGATGAATTATATACAATTTAATGTAAAGCTGTTGGAAGCCATTAGAATATTTCTTCCTTGATGGTCTAACATTTGTGTACTTTTACAAAGTTTTACATTTTTTTGGTTCTTTCTGAACATTATGAAAATTGTACTGAGAGGAGTAAATTCATCTGCATAAAATTGACTGCAAAGAGCAATTAGTCCTTCATTAATATGCAAATTTGGTCCAGTGCAGATTCATCTATATATGAGGCTTAAATATGCAAGTCAGTCTTGCTGTGCAAGAAGCCCAGATGCTTTTATTTACTTTGAAATTGAGGGATTTGGTTAATGATGTTGTTGACAGGAAAACTTGAATAAATTTGATGATCACCATCTTTCATATTAGACGAGGCCCATGGAAAAAAATTACCAAGTAAAATACCAATTTTATTTGGTAATTTCCTATTACCAATCTTGTAATAAAATGTAAGATAGAAAGTAATAGAGTTAGATTTCCTAATGTAGTTATCCTGAGACTTAAACTGTTCCCCAAAGATGGAGCCATTTTTCTTAAACTTTGTTTTTCCAGAGGGTAAAGACATCTCCATAAGCTGTATGAATAACACACTGCCTGGAGATTTAATATTGGAAAGTTGGTTCTGTGACTTGCTTCAGTTGGTGAGAGGATATAAGCCTGGGAATGAAAAAACAGGAGCTTTGGAAATGGTTCTTTGTCATCTCCCATGATTTATCTGTAGGCTCTTTTCAAGAATTAGTGTTGCCCTGAACCTGTGGAACCACCTTGCAATCTGTCTGAACACACAGCCAATTCTATTTGGACCACCTAAGCTCCTTAATAAACATTTTCCCAAATATCTTTAAATCTTTACAGCCCTTGGTGATGATACTTTCTTCCTGCTGGAACCCACCATAGCAGGGTTTTTCCTCACCAATAAATCCAAGCTGTGGTGTGTCTTGCCTCTGTGCTCCTCTTTTCCTGCCCCACATTTCCTTTGGCACATCCTGGACTCCCCTGGTTTTGTCCAGCATCCATCACTCAGCCAGGTATGGGAACAGTTTTGCACTCTCAGTCTTGATTCACCTGCAAGATCCCACAGCTTGTTCCTCTTCATGTTCCTTCCTTTTTCTTTCTCTGCAATTCCCTCAGGACTAAATTTACCTTTGGCTTAAGCAAAACTATTCTTTGACTTCAATCATGCCCTTTTTTTCCTGGACCAAACCTGATCTTCTGTCTTGCTTGAGCGAGGCATTGGCACTTCCAAAATACCAGAGCAATGTGGCTGCAATGGACTGAGCTGGGTGGTAATTTATAAAGCTCTAGTTGTAACTACCTGAGGACAAGTTAATAGATGAGCCCATTTGATTCCTCTGACTTCCTGGCACAGCTGTTTGGGATATAAATCCTCACAACAGTTGGTTTCCAAATCCTTAATGTGCTGCACTAGGCAAAAAGTTTCTACAACCGTGTTGAGGAGAGAAAAAAATTCGACGAGACACCAAAATTGTTCATGTGGTCTTGCAGGTGAGTCCAAAAGCAGAAAATAAAGATGGAATTGAGTATTTGGGGGAAACAGAGCAGAGATCTGATAGTCTTGTAAAGGCTCTGGTTATCCTACAAGGGAATCTGTGTTTTTTACCATCAGAATGAGGCACTGACAGTGTCAGAAGGGAGTTTATTTGCAGTACTTAATCGTTTAGGAGGTGATAAATTGATTAAAAGGTGAAACCTTAAAACCATACCATCTGCTGAGTCTTAAGCAGCCTTTGCCTTTGAGAACACAGAATCGTTGGGCAGTTTCTGGTATTTTTCAGCACCATCCACAGCAATCTTGGCTTTCTGATCTAGCTCCCAAAAGGGGGAAAATATTAATTTTGAAGTGTATAAACAACAGGCATCTCGGCACAACCTGAGGTTGTCTCCTATCAACTATGTAATCTTTATATTCTAGATTAATAAACACTTCAGCCTTGGAGTTTATTAGTCCAAAATATATTTATTACCTCATAAATTCAAACCCCCTCCAGTTACCATCTAATTAAACTGCAGCGCTGTGCATGCTATCTTTGGGGATGTATTAATAATGGAATTATCTTGTGAAACAGTAATTACATACTTTGTGCATTCTTTGCCACACTCTTTCTTCAGTGTCTGTGTGATGAGTGGGGCACACAGTGCTCCATTGTTTGGAGCTCCTCCAAACTCTCTGCCTATCCAAAGATAAGCAGATTTTTTTTTCCCCTCTTGGTAGAAGAGGGAGAAAAGTTTGTGTATTTTTTGTACTCAGGAAGGACCAATACCACCAGACTAGGAGCAGTTATGAAACCTGATTGTGCAAATGATTTTAGCTCGTGCTTTCTCCTCACTCTTTGAGGAGATTACTCTCAGGAGTAAAGCCTTGCAGGATATGTTTTGTTCTTACTGCAGCTGCCAAAAGCTGAAGGCAACCACTTTATCTGCAAGACAATATTCATTTATGGGACTTCACTGGTGACATAGGTTTGAAAACAGGAAAATAGGCTTAAAGCCTTCCTCAGGAGAGAGATTTACTCACAGTTTTCTCCAGTGGTAAGTCTGCTTGCTGTATTCTAATTTATAAATGTATTGACTCTGCCTGTGCTTTTCCTTTCTGAGGTTGTCCCCCACCTTCTACTCGGGATGACTTGTATTGACAAGAATTCTTTTGCTCATTTTTCCTCACTTACTGCAGAATTAGGTGTCTGAATCCTGCCTGGTGTTCCCTTCCCTGCCTGGAAAGAGGCACAGGAGGCAACACCTTTGGCACATAAGTTCCCTGGAGTTTGAAGTGCCTTATCTCTAGTTCAAGTACATCTGTTGAGCAACAGTGGGAGCGTGTGATTGCTGTTGACACAGGCTCTGCTCTACCTGACAGGAGGGGGCTTTATTCTCTCTTGTACTTCCAGCAGTTTGTGGGTTTAGGATCCATATGTTGTGTTTTCTTGCCTTTTATTTGTTGACTGCAGTTGCTGGGGCTGTGCAGTGTCTGCAGGGACAGGAAGGGCACTTCCCACCAGTTTCCTCCCTGAATCTTTCAGATCTTTCCATCACAAGTTTTGCCTTCTCCCTGGTTTTTCTGCTCCACAAATTCTGAAGTCTGATGCCAAATAAAATATGAGTAGTGGTCACTCACTTCATACAAAGGGGTTTGATTGAACTTCCAGCTGGAGCTCCATCTCCATTCCTATATTGTGATTGCAACTTAATGTTTTACTTGCATTTTGCAGTCATTCAGGGGCCAACTCTGCAAGTCTGCCAGATTTGGATTTGTTTTGATTTCACTGCAAAATCCTGCAAAAATTCTGCCAACAGCAAGGCCAATGTGTTTGAAAGCAAATGGCATTTCCAGTACCTAAAGCCTGGTCAGGTGTGAGTATCTCAGTAGTAAGAGTGACTCAAACTTGTAGCTTTGATTTCCAATAAGACACTATTTTTTTAATCCAGTAATTTTCATCTGCCAGCACTCACAGTGATTTAAATCAGACTGTTTTCATGGATGAGTGTTATTCTTTGGAAATAAAGAATGCCTGACAAGCTTCTGTAGTTTCATGAATAGATTTTTGTAAACCACAAAATGAAATGTAATTATTGTATGAGATATGTTTTACACAATCTCAAATGGCTTTATCAGCCCAATGTCTAGGAATTCACCTTCTGAGATTGAACATCTTGTGCTTGGTGTCTTGGTGAAAATGGTGTCTGATAGCACTTGGCCACAGTGTGGAATGGAACAGTTTCAGTTGTAATGAAAGCAAACATCTGCAAAGAATAATTATATTTATGACATATTCCTCAAACACACAATATTATTATTGCAGCTCAGGATTAATTACTGGTTTGTCAAAACCTGCTGATCCCAAAACTTTTGGTTGTCTAATATTTCCTGTGGCTGTTGATGAAAAGATGGTCTGTGTGTCCCCAGAATGGTTCCAGGTTGTGTCTTGCCTGTTCTGTCACTCTGTTTTTTTGTCCCTGGAATCTAAACTATTCAAACTAGACACCTTACTGATGTGTTTTTCCTGATGTGAATAAATTCACTGCAGAATACTTGCAGAGCAAAAGATGTTTGTTGCCAAGCAATTATATCAGATGAAATATGCAGAAGGGTAATATTTTAGTCTGATTTTTTTATTTTTGCTACAGGCATGAATCTGAAGATGAATTCTGGGAATTTAGGGAAGGAAAAACACAGGGCTTATATTTCTTAATTTTTTTTCCTTGTCTTCTGTATTTTGCAGTGATTGCTTTGAGTCTGTAAGGTCATCATGGTTGAAGGCATGAAGATGAGGACATCAAAGCCTTTGCCCACTTCTGACAATTACTCTGGAGGCAAACACAGCTCAGAAGACAAATGTTATGAGCTACCTGTAAGTTCTGGTTCACAAAACAGATGAGAATCCAGAGTTACTTCTGAACTTGGAAATGAAATTTATTCTCAAGGTAAGGGTTGAGCTCATTATCTGCTGCTCTTTCTAAATGTAAAGTAAGGAGTACAATGCCCATATATTCTATCTATAACAGCTGACATGTTTTCTGCATTCCTGTGTTTGCCTAAGAAGTCATGGATAATCAATTTGATGTGCAAAATATACTGCATGGGTGAATTCTGATACATATCACTTGCCATGGCTGTGCTGTTCTGAGAGGTAAAAAACTTCCAAGAAGGAAAGAGCAAGGAAAATCTGCCTGATAATTTTCTCATCAGTTTTTCTCCAAGGACATATCTGTAGGTGGATTCTATAGACAGTGTTTGGGTTTTTTTTCCTCCCCCTTGAGTGGCTGGTTCTGTATGTGTCAGTTATTTTCTCTTGGTGTATTAGAAATCAAAGCTACCTTATCACTTCAGGATAAATATATCTATATTTATATCTCTGTATCTATCTCCTATAATCCTAACTAGGAAAAACTAACCTGAAACATTTAATTTTCAGCCTTTGTTGTTATTTAAATATATTTTTAAAATTATTTTTTAAATTCCCTACATGTATTACAAATAATTTCCCATCTGACTGGGAAGCAGAATAGGCAGGAACCAGCAGCAGACAGATGTGATTATAAAAGATGTTCTGTTTGTTGTAATGAGACTTATGGTCTTAATAAATTCTTAAAATATTTTTAACACAACCAAATTAAGTAAGTTTAAAATCTGATTTTCTAGTTTTAACCCTATCAGATCACTTTTTGCCTTATTTTTGAGGACACCTCCCCAAGTTTTTCTTAATTTTAGCGAATTTCTCACAAGATTCCAGTTCCAGCAAAGAAAAAAGGGAAATCTGTATGGATAAAAATCATGAGTGACAATCCTGATCATGTGGAAAAAATCAATCTGTGAGCTTAGACATAGTTTCACATTTGTCTCCTCCTTTCTTGGAAATCCATATTTTCACCAAAATATCCAGCATGCATTACGTAGCCTGTCAAAATTTCCTCATAATATTTCACATCCTTCTGCTGGAAAGAAACAGCTGGATATTTTTTTTTGTGTCACGATGTGACCAATGCACCTCTGTCGTTGTCATTTGAATTGCTGGGGCTGTATTTTGAAGTCCTCCACAGAAGGTCTTTGTAGTGACAAGGGAACTGTTCACGCTTCGTAAGCAAACATAAAGAATGCTGCTGCTAATTGGAGAGGGAGTAATGCAGTTATGATTCCATCAACATTTAAGTTACATTGGGAAAGGACACGTTTTTTGTTGTGCTTGTGTTGCCACATACAGTTTTTTTCTTTTTTTTTCCTTGGGGTGGATTTGGTGGGGAAGGTTTTAGAACAGAACAGATTAATCCTGGAATTATACAGGGATGGGAGAGATGGAAGTGAAATCGTTCTAAGCTACATCTATGGTATAGAAATCAGCATTTTATTGCTCTTTCTTTAAAATTGTAATTATTAGTTGTTAGTTTCTGAAATAGCTTGTCTGTGAAAATGGGAAGAATGGACAGCCTCAAAAAAGTCCCCTTCCCCTGCCCTGAAGAAGTGCAGCCAGTGTTTCATGTGGAAGAGGACTCCTCAAAAATCACCAGTTTCCCAAAGGAAGGAGGTTCTTATGCAGTAATTCAGGTCTTTTGGGTGTTTTTCCACTTGATATTCTGCCTGTTGTACCTATAAACCTCCCAATTCCTAAAAGTCTGGTGAACCTTGTGTTAAACCTTGGCTTTTTTCCTGAATTACACTTCCATGGAACACTTGGCTACGGATTAACAGTTTTAAAGTTGTGTGTCCTAAGTTCTTTCCCCTTCATACTGATTTAATTTTTTTTCTATTCACATCTCTCTTCTCAGGTGGAGCCTCATCTTGAGTAGCCTTGGGAGGGTCAAAGGTGCTTCCTTTTCCAATTCACTGCCTGGATTTTAGAAGATACCATTTTTTAGCATCTAAACAAGGAAATCACAGCTATTTCCATGGGAAGAATCACAGAGATGACAGGGCTTCCCCCCAAAACACTGCCTGTGTAATTGCTGAAGACATTCCAAGCCACTCTAACGAAGTGCTGTCTGCCAGTCATTATGTTCTCCTTGGAGGACCATCTGTTGCACTTCAAATATGTAAAGGTCTTTATCATTTATTGCTCCAAACAAATCCAGGCCTTTGTGTGATGTGTTGGAGCTCCTGAATGGATTCTAAAGGTGGTTTCAGTCACAAAGGACAGGGTATTGCCTTTGGTTGCACTCCTTCAGCTCAAATTTCAAGAGCACAAATATACTCATTAAACCAATATCTGAATATTTTCAATTTCTTTAGAAATGAATTGTGAACACCAACAACTGAAAATATCTGAAATATGTTTTCATTCAGTCAGGAGGACACTGGAAGATTTTTGCTTCTGGTGAGCAAATCTTTGCATTGTAGTGGTATCCAGATTCGATATATGCTGAGATTGGAATGAAAATTACCTTATTTTAACTAAATTCTTTAATTAGCTTATTTGTATCTGAAACTAGTGATTCAAAGGAACAGTGAAAAATAGAGCCAGCAGCTTGAAATGCTCAAACCTTCCTTAGCACATGTCCTTTACAGGGATGTAATACTTGGTTGCACAGTCATTATTTATAGATTAATTAGGATCCTTTCCATGAGTAAAATGAGCAAGATCAGGCATTAAAATATACTGGTTTTTGTTTTTCCTTCTGCAGGTTTGAAAGAGCTGTACAGTCAGCTTGGAGATCACGAGCATTGTCTTTTCAGAGTGGAAAAGTTCTGTTCAGAGATTTCCAGCCAGAGAAATCCATAACAATTTCTGTCTGATTAGGGAGTGGTCCTATCTTTTTCCCTTTCTTTTCTTTCCCTTCTCCTTCCTGCACAGCAGCTAATGTTCTGGTCAGAAGTAATAATATGTTAGATCTTGAATGTCAGTAGCCCCAGAGATCCTGACAAGACTATTCATGTGCATTCATACGTCTTAACCAAAGCTGACACTAAAGAGAGTAAGAATTCTCATATTCCTCTTTTTATTTCCGTGCATTAAACTCAAATCTTCTCTTGGAGACCTCTGCTAGAAATGACACATTCACCATTAGAAAAAGGCATTTTAGCAAGGTCTAAACAAAGCAGCTGGACATCAGTCTGGCTCAGGGCTGTGAGAGCCTCTGCTTTACACCTCACAAATGTTGTGAGATAAATACCAATGGGAAATAACCATTCCTCCCAATCTTTCTAAATTTCAATTAAAAATTAAGTGATCTGATTTTATTTTTTTTTTTAACTATGGGACGTGTCCTTATAGGGATATTTGGATTCTGGTAACTCGAGGCTGTTTTCTAAGAAACACACAGTGAGTGAATATTCTGCTCCACTTTTTACTCTGCACATATTTTACACACACTTGTAGGATGGTGTATAGCACATGTTTGGCTAATTTTGCAGGGATCTGATTAAGTTGTTAAAACCAGGTAGGCAATTTTGTCAGCAATGATATTTTTAATCTTCTTTTTAAAAATGGTTTGGTAGTAGTTACTAAGGCAGACTAGGTGGCTCTGGGCAGCTCGCCATTTTTAGGTAGTTTAATTTGTTAAAAATTATCTTTCTTCCCACCCAAATCCCCTTGAAACCATTTGGAGAGGAGAACTGTTGAACAGTTGCCAGTAATAAGTCCTGCTGAGACCTCTGTATCCTCCTGACAGAAATGTTGGTGCCAACTGGAGACTGACTGGCACGAGTTTGAACTCTACACTGCTTGATATATTTACTTCACATGCACCAATTACAATAATTACCACCTCTGTAGCTGAAGTTTAAGCACTCGGTCTGCACTCCATACCTCAGCTTGTTGGCAGTATGTTCAATCCTATAATCTCAATTTTCTTGGAATAATTAAGTAGAAAATAAATACTTCAAAAAATTAGGAGAGAGTCTGAATGGAAATCAGAGGCTGAATAATAGAGTTGTTTGTCATGTTGCTATTGTTAAGCTGCATTTATTTCTATTTAATCTTTATTTCTAAAAGGCAACATCTTCTTTTGCCCGCAGAGATTCATCAGGAGATGCTGTAATCCACTGATTTTTATTTTCAGCAGTGGAGTATCTCTTGATGTGAATGAAAAAGCAACATGAACTCCTACTTTAGATGTTTTAAAAATATATTCCTTTCAAAATAAATGCTTTTGACTAGAAGGGGAAAACACCCATCCCTTACTCCTTTTGGCTGGAAGTTTCCATGAGAGATTGTAGGGATTTAGTACCAGGACTGGCTTTAACTGCCAGTTCCTGATAATTCCTGGTTAAAATCTGATGCAATGGGGACCAATTCTCCCCCACCCTTGTTGTCTTTCCAAGAGACTGGTTAATTTTTAAATTGGATCAGCAACATTAAAAAAAATTGGTAAAGTTTTCTATTACACAAAGATAAATCTTAGACTGAGCACAAACTGACTTGCCTGTAGCTTTCCTAATGTGATTGCACTGCACAGAGTAGACACTAAAATTTATATTAAAATTTCTTTATGCGGGTTCCCTCTAGGGAGAGGAAGAGGGAAGGAAAGAGCTTCATGTGACAGATGCTAATTATGCAGCTTAATGCACTTCTGGAAGTTGCAGAGATGAGAACTCTATAAGAACCTATCTACAAAACAAAGCACATTTTCAACAGCATTTTTTCCCTCAATTCTTTTTTAATCTGCCTCCTCTCTGTTTTCCACGAGGCTTTATTTCCAAAGAGTACAAAGGGCAAGGAGTGTCTCAGGTGCAGAATTCACCAGCCATGGATGTGATTGCTCTCCATTGTGTCTTTCTGTTCTGAGGTTCTGTACATGCAATTGGGAAAGCTGCAGGGTTCTGAGTCAAGCAGAGTTTGAGTTCCAAATTCCCTAGCTGATATATTAGTTTTCTTTCCTCTTTTGTGGATATTTTATTAGTTCCTTATCCTGTGTTTAGGTTTACAGGACAAATGATGTTCTACACTGGTGCTGGGATCCTCTAGAAGGATTTCTTGTGATGAATGTGTCAGGACTGATGAACCAGAGAAGTGAGCTGAGACTCGTGAGTTCCTCAAAACTGGGAGGTGCATGCCCACCAAACCCAGTGTGTGACACTCATCCTCTCTTCCAGACATTGAGCTGTGCTGTTTGAGGGAAAAGAAATGGGAAAAACTGGTGTTATCCTGAATTCAGACTTGCAAGAACCACCGTCCTGGATATCCAAATCTATCAAATCCCTTTTACCAAATGATTCTTTTCCCTCGTAGTGATAAATCCGTACCAGCTCTTGTGTGCTTAATGCCGAATGCTGCTTTCCCTGATTTCCTTCAGATCCTCGGATTTCTCGGTGGGGAGGAGTGACTTGAGAACCTCTCCCGCAAGGACATCACGGTGGTCCTGGGACTTCCGAGGGGCTGGGGCCGGCCCTGGGCACCCAGGAATGCTCCTGACAGCCCTCGGCTGCAGACAGCGCAGGGAAAACCATCTGTTTCCCTTGGAAAGGGGTTTGCTTCCCCCCGGAGCCCTCCCCCCGCATCCCGGCTCCGGCCCCAGCTGCCGTGTTTCGATGAGCACTGAGGGAATGAATCTCCTGCGTTTAAAAATACTCTGCTTCTATTTAGATGAAAAGAAGAATCTTGCTTGCCTACACTGGCATACAAAAATAGGCTCAGTGTGAGTAAATCTTCAAAGTTTCTCTTGGTGAATATATCTAGCCTCGCTTATTTTTTTTTTTTCACTTATATGATAAGTTTATTTATAGAGTGTCCTTCTTTCCTCCTACTCTATCAAGACATTTGCAGAAGGTTGTTGCTCGTCTTGTTCAGGAGTCCTGAAATAATTTGCAGGGCCTTTGAAACATCATCGTGTTGCATAGTTGTGATCAACGTGCTGCTGTTGCATGAACATATCATATTTTAATGTGAATGTCAGGTTTGCTGAGACATTCAGGGCTTTCTTTCACTTTAGGTGCTTTACACTGGTTTGGGTTTTCACTTGAACACTGCAGTAAAAATTCTGCATATAGTAATTTAAAATTTTCCGTTCTACATGCAAGGCATTGACTAGAAAATTAATGTGTAATATGAGAGGATTAGTAAGATGCATATACTTTCCAAACATCTCTTAAAAATAGCTTTCAGTGTCACTGTAGCATCTTAATTCTGAATAATCTCACAGTCCTTCTGCAAATCTGTGCATGTAGTAACAGAGAAGCCACCTACTTTATCCTCTTGAACTGCACAATATGGATCTGGGCATGGAAAAAACTGGGTTTTGGCAGAGAGGCTGTCTATGGGACTAGTGAGAGCATTAACACCTGCATTAAATATTAAAGTCAGCTTTCACAATACTTGCCTATCTGTTCAGAAAGGCTCCGAGATCCTGAGTTTGGAATTTGCTCCGTGGTGCAAAGTGCCAGCGTGAATCTCGGGAATCCTGTGCCAAGAGGTGGAAGCTGTGGAAGGGGAGCCAAGGCAGTGTTCCCTGTGCTGGGGGACACTCTGTGCCAGGACTTTGGCCTCAGGCTGACCAGAGGTGCCCAGGGGTGGGCACAGAATCCCAGGATATCCACGAGGACCACTGAGTCCAACCCTTATGGCCCATGCAGGGATGAGCCCGGGGAATGGAGGGGACCCCCAGGAACGGATGGGAGCCCCGGCAGGGATAAGGGAAGGGAGAACCCGAGTGTAAATATCGAAATGGGGGTGCCAAAAGATGCACCAGGCTCTGCTCCATGCTGCCAACCACCAGGACATGGCCCAACGGGCAGGAGGTGGTGCCCAGGAACTTCCACCTGAACTTGTCCTAGGAGCAGTGGAGCACATTACCCGGAGAGCTTGCAGAGCGTCCCTCGTGGCACTATCCCACACATGATCGTGTGCTCCGGGCTGCCCCACCGCGCTCCTTCCACCCTGCCCCATCCCACCATCCCGGGAGCCGCGGGCCCGGCCGGGGGCGGGATTCGAACCCGCGGCCTCCCCGCGCTGCCTCAGGGTGCAGCCGCTAGATGGCGCCACCCCAACGAGCAAGGCGGGGGCTCCGCAGCGCCCCGGACGCCCCTGGCGGCCGCGCGCGCCGCCGCACCCGCCTTCCCCCAGCGGCGCCGGCGGCCATGGCGGTGCGCGCCCACGTGACGGCGCGGCGGCCAATGGGAGCGCGGCAGGGGGCCCCCGACCGCCGTCCCTGTGGCCGCCATTAAAGAAAAAGGGTCTCGGAATTACCCGGGAGCCGGATCCGCTCCCGCTCCGGCCATGGGGGACCCGCGCTGAGGCTCCCGCCGCCACAGGATGCCGCGGCCGGGCAGCCGCCGACAGAGGCACCGCTGAGGGGAGGCGACGCGCCGGCGGGGGCTTCGCGGCACCGACTCCGCCAGCGGCAGCAGCAGCAGCGGCCGCCGCGTCCCTGTGTGTCGGCGGCGCCGGGAATTGCGGGGCTCCGACCCCTTCGGGCTGAGCAGAGCCCGGGGCTCGGCCGCCGCCTCCCCGCCCTGCCCAGGAGCCTCGGGGAGGGGGCCCTCCGCCCACCGCCCCCGCGGGGACCCGCACCTGAGGACAGCGATCGGTCTCGGGGCTCCCCCGCCCCCCCAGGACAGACCGCTCCGGCCGAAGACGAGCGTTTTTTATATTCCCCCCCCCCCACCCCCCGCGCCTTTTTTTTTTTTTTTTCCCCTTGTTTTGTGGGTTTTTTTGGTTTTTGGTTTTTGTTTTTTTTTTTTTTTTCCTTTATTTTTAAAGGACCGGCCTCGCAGCTGAGCTGGTCCCTCCCCGCCTCGCCGCCCCCCCTCGCCCAGGGGTCTGGCGGGGGTCGCTTCCCCTTCCCCGCGGTGACTCGGCGGGGTCCAGGCTCCCCTGAAGAGACTTTGCGGGGTCCCCCGGCCCCCGAGGACAGCTGGGGGGGACCAGGCTCCCCGAAGACACTCTGCGATTTACCGCGTCCTCCTCCCCCGAAAAGGCTGGGGATCGGCCTCCCGGAGACTCCTCCATCCTTCCCCGAAGAGACTTCGAGGGTCACCCGCAATTTCCTCCTTCCATCCCTCTCCCCCTCCCTCCTTTCCCCACGGAAGGAATTTTTACCCAACGGAGGATATTTTGGTTTCGCCCTCGCTGCGAAGAGTATTTCGTTTTGGGGAGGGGGGGTTTCCACACGGGAATTTAATCCCCCGCTGGGCTGCTAAGGAGACTTTTTGCGGCCTTTCTCTCTCAAGGAATACCTTCCCCCCTCCCCTGCCCCCGCAGATGTTTTTTTGGGGTACACCCCAGGAAAATTTTCTTGCTCTGCCTTTACGAATTCTTCAGACTGGCCCTGCTTCTGGCCCCTGAAGTTTGTTTTTATGATTTTAAATTTTAATTTATTTGGAATATTTTTGGAGCAGGGGAGAAGAATCTGACCCCCCCACACCCTGTTGCCCTCGGACTCCGAAGAGACGAGCCTGGATTTTTCTCTCTCCCACGGCCAATCCTTCCCAGTCATTCCACAATTTACCCCTTTCTCATCTGATGACTAAAGGAACAGGAGGAAGAGGAGGGGGGGTTCTGGATTAATTGCCCCTGCTGGATTATTTATTTTTTCCTGCTTCTCTTGCTTGGCATCTGAGAAGAGAGGAAGGAGGGATGTCAACTGATTTTTACCCCTAGCCCCCTGGATTAATTACCCCATTTTTATTCTCTTGTTGGATCAATTACCCCTTCACCTTACCTCCTCTCCCTCCCCTCCTTATGCGAACGAGAAGACAAGAGGAACAGGGAGGATTTTGATCTTAATCTCCCGTCGTTGGATTACTTACCACCTCCCTCTTTCTGTTCTCCCCTTCCACGGCGGCTTTACACCCCCGATTGAGCTCCAGAAGACGAGAAAAACGTTCTGAGTTCCTCTTTAAATTTTTTTTTAAATTTTTTTTTTTTATATATTTTTACCCCCCTCTCCCACACCTCTCTGTCTCTCCCCGCGGGTTATTCCCCCTGCCACTATTTCGCGTGCGTGTGCGTGTGTCTGTAAATCCCTTATTTAATTGTATTATTATTTGTGCGTGTGCAGAGCCCCCCTCCCCCTTTCCCTCTCGCTGTCTGTCTCTCCCTCTCTCCCTCTCCCTCTCTCTCTCTCTCTCTCTGTCTGTCTCTTTCTTTCTTGTCGGAGGCTGTGGGATAATGGCGTGTGGGTTGTGGCTGTGAGGATGAGTTCCTGCTTCGTGCCGAACGGGGCCAGCCTGGAGGATTGCCATTCCAACCTCTTCTGCCTGGTGAGTGTCGGCCCCCGGCTCACACACGCCCGGGGCCACCGAGGGAAGGGCTCGGAGCTCTGGGGGAGGGGGAAGGGGCAGTGGAAGCAAAGCAGCCATTTTTAGCAGAGCTTCTGCTGGATGAGCCCTCGGAGTAGGCCCTGCCTGGAGCAGCCAACTCTCCCATGCCCCTCTGGTTCCCCTCCATCGCTGTCTGTCTCGCCTCGCCCCTCCCTCCGCTTTCTTCCTGGATAGTAGCCTCCCTGCAACTCGCCTTTTCCTTCCCTTTCCGTGCCTTCCAACTTTTCCTCCTTTCTCCCCCCCTATCCCTGCCTCTGAGCGTGGGTATTTCTCGCAGGGGAAGGGAGCTGCTGCTCCTCCCAGCCCCACATCTCGGGGAAGTTTCTCTTTTCCCTCCCCACTCGTGACATCCCAGGCAAATCCGAGGCCGAACCTCCCTTCTTCCTCGCTTTTAAACGGATGCCTTTCCCTGCTTGTTTTTATTCTGGAGGGCTGCTTTTGGTGATGCCCTCCTTGTCTTGTGTTTTGATGTGCACCATTTTGTAGTCTTCTTTTTTTTTTTTTTTTTTTTTTTTTTTAACCCAAGTATCAAATCGTTCACATTGTTGAATTTTGGTAGCTCCAAAAGTAAATTCGATATAACTGGACTGTGATGCAATTTTTTGGTGTCTGTGCTGAGCTGTTTCATCAGTTTTTCATGCAAATGAGCTAATCTTAGCTGCCTGCCTGATATTTATGATTCTAGAGATTGTTACAACAATCCTGTGCCAAGCTGTGGCACTCATATTTTTGGATGGAGGGGAATCTGGACAGCTTGACTGTGTCTGCAGCCTGCATCAGGCCTGCAGCTCCAGATTAACCGTGCAATTTTAAATCTGAAAGTCTTTCTAAAGTAGCAACTGTTGCAGACAACCTTTCATCTAAATTGCTCTCCTGCTGAAGGTAGGGAGGCTGCCATGTTAGGTTTAAATGTTGCAGTAATCTTTTGTGTGTTGTCATGTTGGGAAGACAAAAAATAGTAACTTCTTAGCAAATGCCAGCCTGCCTTGCTCTGCCTTGCCAAAGGGAACCCGGGGCAATGCCTCCCCTACCTGCCTTCAGGTGCCTGTGCTCGAGTGAAAAAACCGAGTGCTAAAACTCGGTGTTGTGGTGTAGATAATCCAGGAATTGTCTGCTTCCCATTACACAGTGTAGTAACTCTTTCCCTGTGTAAAGTCAAATTAATTTTTTGCCTGGGAAGGGGTTTAGTGGATCATTATCAACGTGGTTGCAGGTCTCACATATAATTGAATGATAAAACGAGGGTTTAAATTCTTGAAATGTGGTGTGAGGAATGAAAAGTATGATAGCTCTTTGTAAAATCAGTGAACATGAGAGGCTTCCTGGGGGAGAGACAGATAATTTTTTACAATGGAGAAACTTGTGAAATTTTCCCAAGTGGTAGATGGCTGGAAGAATGTGTGATTTACTGTATCACCTATTTCCATGGAATAATCTTGGATGGAAAAGGCAGTGTGTGCATAAGTAAGCAAAAAGAAAGATGTTCTTTGCTAAGGCAAGTGTTTAGGAGATTGGACAGTTGCAGTCTGTGAAGAATAACATTACTCACTCGTCTTTCACTCTTTTACTTCAAATCAAATCTGATTTCTCTCTGTGTAACCTTAAAGCTGCAGTGAAAACGAGCAGCTCTTGCCTTACTGCAGTTATTTAATGAGCTATTAAACCAGGATGCCTGATTGCTCCCAGATTATCTCCTAAGGCACTCAAAACTTCCCATTAAATTCTGGGGGGGGGGGGATCAATCCGTGCCACCACCTTGTAGCGGGAGGCGCCAACAAAAACCTGAGCGTGCTTTACTCTCCCGCAGGCTGATCTAACTGGGATTAAATGGAAACGCTACGTGTGGCAGGGCCCAACATCTGCCCCCATCCTGTTCCCGGTCACGGAGGAGGATCCCATCCTGAGCAGCTTCAGCCGCTGCCTCAAGGCCGACGTGCTCAGCGTGTGGCGCCGGGACCAGAGGCCTGGGCGCAGGGAGCTCTGGATCTTCTGGTGGGGGGATGACCCCAACTTCGCTGACCTGATCCATCACGATCTCTCAGGTAGGAGCTTGCTCGCACCTGGTTTTGGTCATTGGAAGGAGGTTGGTACTCAGGGTTGGCTTCTGACACCTGTAACGGGTGGAGCGTTGTCTGGAGAAAAAATAACCCTCACCGAATTATTGTAACCCTCACCGAATTATTGCAGCAGTAATCAACCATCTGCTCTGTTTTCAGCTCACCTCAGGCTGCTGGATTTTTCAAGAAAACAAGGGTTTTGCTCCCCACTTGTTCCCTTGAAAAAAACCAAAACACAAGCCTAGGAGTTTTGGCAGCTTCTTTATGAGAAAGCTGTGCTGAAAGCTGTGCCTGTGATTCACAAGTGATGTCTTAAACATGTTTTGATAAGATCCCTTTTGTTGGGCAATTAGAATTTTCAAATTCAAATAGTAAAGCTCATTTTATTATGTAATAAGAAACGTAGAGATCTGGGCAGCTCTTGAACCGTTTGGAGTTGTTTTGGTTGGAATTCACAGCATCAGTGAGAAGCCCTCAGAAAGAGGCACCTGGAACTAACCAGCTGTTTCCATGCAAAAATCTGAAAACCTTTTAATTTTTATGATTCCTCTCTCCCCCTTTTCCTGGTGCTCTGAACCTGCTTTCAAACCCAGCCTTTTGAAAGACTGACAATATTTGTATTTCTCAATAATGTTGTACTTCAAATTTGGCACCTTCCTTTGGAAATGTTTGCTTGTTGAGCTCAATTCCCCACGTAGATGGTTTCCAGCTGCTTATCAGCAAGGTGACGAAGTTAGATATTGAAATTGGGTGAGTCTAAAGGTGAGACTAAACTAATCTGAGGGGGGGAAAAAAACCCCCAACAAACACATCATTCTATTTCCTTTCAAATAATCTACACTATTCAGATTACTGAAGTGTAAAATGAGACCAAGGTTTGGTGACCTGGTAACCAGAAATTGTTAATGCTGCCTCTGTGTGTGTGTGTGTGTGTGGATAAGCTGGAGAACAAACAGGAGTTTAAAGTGCCACTGAGGAAGTTGACTTGAAACAATTTAATAATGTGTGGAATTTTCATACAAAAATACTGTGATCTGAAAAACAATTGAGGCACTGAAATGGTGTTTATTTCTTTGAATAGTTGACTTCAAAGATTGGGCTGTTGCTCCTATTCCTGTCTGTCCTGGAACTACAAACTTTGCATTTTAAATGGCACTTGCACTGGAGATGGCTTGATATTTTAGTGCATTTAGGGCTTCCTTATTATGATCTATAAATAACCTGTTTTGACCTGCAGGGAACATCCTTTGTGTGGCTGAGATGTAACTTAGACCCAATGCTGGGTGTTTTTGGCCTGGGCCTGCCCTGAGCCAAGACCAACACTTGTGTGAATTTTGTGTGCTCCTGGCTGTGGCATTAAATCGAGACAAATACACTTTGAATGGGAATTCCAATGAAATTGAACCTATTTGGAAAGTGCAATTTTGTGCTGCCTAACCACTAAAATTATTTATTTGAGCAACTTTCTTTGCTTTCTGTTGAATGTCTGCTGGTGATTTATAACAGAGGGACATTTGAAAACAGCAGTGGTTTGTAGCTGGAGTTTTAGATCAGCCCCTTGTTTGTGCTTGTCCAGAATTACCCTTTTGAACAGGTAGATAAGCAGGTATCATCCCAGGGACTTACCAACTCTTAACCTCTCTTAGGGTATAAGGGAGAGATAGGGGAGGATTAGAGTCTCCCAGGTATGTCTTTGGGTATTTTCTTTGTTCAGGTCACCTGTGGGTGCCTGTGCTTCCCCAGAGCTGTTCCACACGTGTTCTGTGTAATGCTGCTACTCCTGAGGCTGTCACCTGTGTCTGTGTGACACCTTGGGCTCTGCAGATGTGGTTTGGTCCTCTTTGAATGCAAAAGACATCTGTGAGTGTGTGTGAGCCTCTTGTGCCCAGGAGTTGGTGCAGATCCTCAGCTGGATCACAGAGGATGTGGCTGAGGGGTGCCCACACCTGCACTTTTTCTCTTTGCTGTCACACAAAATCTTAACGTGGATCTCATAGAAGAGAGAATTATGGCTGAACCCAAACAATGTTATCTGACCTTTGTCGTAGCCTAATGGATTTTTTCATCGGTGGACAATTTCTCCTGGTAATTCACACTGCCTTGTTCTCCCAATGACTGCTTGTTACATTTTCAATGGGAATGATAAATGACTTCTTAGCACAGGCTTGTTACCTGCAGAATTGATTGGAAATTGTTTGCTGCTGGAGGTTGAGGTGCTGCCTCATTTAGAAGTTTGCTGCTGGATAGGTGAAGGATTGTCCTGGAGGAGAGGGAGGAATCTGGGAGCAGTTTGTCCCTTAGTGCCTCTGGACAGATTTGTCCTGGGGAAGTGGTCCTTGAGAGAGCCCTGGTTAGAAATCTGCCAGAGCCACCTTAATAACTCCTGATTCTGGCTCCCTTTGGTCTGAAACTCTGCCTGTTAGGGAGAGGTTGGTATCTTGACAGTTCCTGACTTTTTTGGTGATGTGTAGTTTCAGTGAACAATGGGTGTTCAGTGACTGGAACACATCTTGGTTATCAGCCCTGGGGGATTTGAAATATGTCAGCCTTCCAGAACCCTTTTGTCCCCTTCCCGAGATGCCTTCAGCAGGGGATGTACAGCGTTGTGAATGTACATCTATGCATATCAGATTGAAGAAATAAATGCTATCTCTGTGTTCAGCTGTACATTCTAGAAGTTCACTCTCTGCCCTGGAGTCACGTTTGAATGCTGCTCGTGGCTGTGTCGGAGTTCTCATTCCAAGCCTTGGATAAGTGTCTTGTTGATGGTCAGGGATTGTTCTTGCCTGGAGGCATGTCAAAAGGAGACTTGTTCAGAGATGCTGATTGATCAGGAATATTGACTTCACTCAATCATTTATTTTTTTTCCCTTCCCTAGGAACCTACTTACTGTACATACAGCCAAAAAACCAGATGTCTATTTCTAACCCAACGTAGCTAGAGGCAGACAGAAGTTAGTGAAATGTTATTTTAGCCTCTAACAACCTCAAAGGTTATGTTTTTGTTCTGACAGTGAGGCTTGATTATAGTAATTCTTGCAACTCAAACCCTAAAGTAGGACATCTCTTCCAATTTCGGCAGGCAATGGTCTCTCATGGCTCTGATCAGCAGTTATTTTATTAGAAAGGCTCTTTCTTATTTTCATGTGGCTACTTCTACACTCGGATTATTTTTTTTTTTTAAATTGGCAGTAGATGATTTTAAACCTGAGAACAGTCAGGTATGAATTATGTACAAGACATAGTCCCAAGGAAATGGTTACAATTTGATTAATGCTGGGATAGGGGAATGCTGCTATATGGCTTTGACCTTCAAATTGCATCTTTTAAATGGTGAGCTGCAAGATGCATCTTTTTCATTCTAGTGTCTATTAAATTTGGTTAATTTACTTTAAAAATTAAAGAGTTGTCTGTCATATATCAAGATAATCAGTTTTTGTTTGCTGAACAATCTTGCTCATGCTTCTGTGATGGGGAAATGTATAAAAATCAAGCTGGTTGGAGGAGAGCTTGGAAAAAAAAAACCCGTGTTTGTATGGTAAAAACAGTCGTGGCAGCAAAGACTAATATGTGTTGTGTGGTTCTTAATGCATGTGCATTATAGATCAAATCCATGTCCCCAAAAAATCAGTGAGATTGTGCTGGTGTCAGCACTGAGTGTCTCATTACTCCAGGACAATGGAAACCAGAGGATGAGCCAGTTATCATTCCAAGGGGCTGCAAGCCCTGCCAGTTGCAAGGAGTTGGCAGAAACAGCTTGGAAAAGAGTTCAGCCAGTGATGCTTTTTTAAAATAACAATTGCTCCCTAAGATCATTTAATTCCTACCAAAAAAAAAAAAAAAAAAAAAAAAAAAAAAAAAAAAAAGGAAAGGATGCTTTTAAAGACATTTTCCATTTTCACCTGATGTGAGCACGGTGAGCTGCAGCCCCTTGTCTGGGAAGGATCTGTGTGTTCTGTGGCAGGCAGGAGAAGCATTCCAAGTGTTCTTGCTGCATTGATGCTTCAGCATTTCTTTAGTCCTCCATGTTAGAGATGTAGCCACTTAAGCAAAACTGCTGATAAGCATTATGCAAAAATTACTGAAGCAGTTTTATCAAACTTCTGTGACTTGCTGTGAGCTCAAAGGTGACAAAGATTTAACTTTCCCCCCGTTTTTCCTCGCCCAACATGCATGTGAAATATCTGTGGAGTCAGGTGAAAAATGCTTTGTCACAGCCAGTGAGGATTTGGCATGGTGTCATGTTGGTTTGTGTGTACAATGTCACATGCACAATGACCTGCATAAATCAGAACAATGAAATATTTTACTTCCACTGCTACATCTACCTGCATATGGAATTACTTAGTGTGGTGGAGGATATTAGATCATTTAGCTGGGAAGTTTTTCAGCTTTTCTTGTGGCTTTGTAGCCAAACTTACACCCAACAAATGGTGAAGGGGAGCAGTTACTTTGTTATCTTGGTGAACTTCCATGGCTACACTCTTACAGAAAGGTTCTACTTTGAAATTGTCAAGATTTAAAAAATATTCTGCTGGGGTAGAGAGCATAAAACATCTGTGTGTGATACTGGTGAAGGCCAAGCAGCACAAAAACGAAGCTGGAATGGTGCTGAATGTTTTCAGTGTGGTATTTTGGACAGTTTGGGATCCAGAGTCTTGGATTCAGATTCTGCTCACTGAGTGTAGATAACAGATACCACTCCAGCAGGAACAAACTTCAGTTGTCTTACTCAGATTCTTAAATGGATGTTTTCCCGTTGTATTGTTTTCCTTTTTTCCTGCAGAATCTGTTGCTTCTCACTTTTTTCGTAGGCCCTCAAAACAGTATTTCAATAGCTTTGCTGGGTAATTCTCACTTTGAGCAGTTTAAAGAATTTTAATTCAAAAATCTGGGCTTTTAAATAGAAAACTTGGAGTAAAAGTGTTTCTGTCATATCATTACAATATTGTGTACAGCAACAATTTCACATTACTTTGCTTTTTTACTTCCCTTAGGATCTGAGGTTTATATAGGAAGTTTCATTGTATAAATCAGGATTGTGTCAGTGTTGTTATAACTGGCACAGCCATAATGGCAAAAAGGGAGCCTGTGAGGTAAGAAATGCTTCCAAAAGACAAGTCTCAATCCTGATATGAAAGAATAGATTTTCCCCTGTGTAATTGAAGTAATTGGAGGGAATTGTAGTCCAAAGTGGAGGCTTTGTCTCTTTGCATAGTTTATTTTAGAGGTTCATTGAGCATTAGGGAGATATTTTTAATGGTGTGGTAAACACTCAGCCTGTGCAAGAACTGGTGTTTACTGGTGTCCTGTGTGGTAAAGGAAGGAGGGAAATCCATGATCTTAAGTCTTGTTAAAAATGACATTTTTAAGGCTGTGTATTTATCTGTTGCAATATAGATTTGTCTGTATACATAACATATATTATTTCTTAGAAATCCCCGATTAATAAATTTGGTTAAAGGTCTGTGAATAACAATTGGCTTAAAAAAGCCTAACATGAATTAAATTATAAGGTTAAAAGATACTCCCTTTTCAGAATTCACTAAAAAATGCAAGAGTTTTATATTCTAAGGGTACTCCAAATTTTCTCTTTACTTCTCCAAGAGCGCCACACAGAGAGGAGGGCATAATTAGTAAAAATAAACTTTACTGGTTCAGGTCAACTGTAGGAAAAATGGAAAGGAGAACATAACAGTTCTGAAGTAAAGTGGCCTCCAATAAAATTGGTAATATTGAGAAGGTGCTGACTGAAAAAGTTTTATTTACGTGTAGTATGCAAATTGCTTTTTCCTGGCTATTGTTTTCATGAGTTCTTCATTTCCTGATAATTTTTATCTTCGTTTGAGGAAAACTCTGTGTAATATGTGATGTAAAGAGAGAGGGAGCAGTGGGATATGGATAGAAATTGTTTAATGGATTGACGTAAAAATGAGTGTGCTGGGGAAGAGTTGAGTGCTTTAGCTGAGAGAACTCATCAAAAATAAAGTACTTGTAACCTTCAGGTTGTCAGAGCACTTTTGTGGATAACACTTGTCCAAAGTGAAATTGTGGCTTAGCACCTTTTGAAAATGAGTCAGCAACTTCTGTTTGGTTTGTTAGCATTATCAGATTGAGCATTTGAATTTATTGTTTAAGAAAGATTAGAGGACAAAAAGTGCCTCTTCCTCTCCCCCTCTTTTAATGAATGGCTTGCTGTGTACAATTTTCTATTAAGTGGGAGGGGTTTTCTCATGTCGAGAAACAACAATTTGAATTAAGAAGAAAAATAGTTGGCAGATGTGAGCAGATGTCATGTTTGTTTCTCTCCACCACTAAAAATGGGGGGAGGGGAATCACTAAATAGACTTCAGAAAGTCAGAGAACATTTACTGCTGGGGTTTTTTTGCATGAATTTGAATAATGTTCTGAAATGAGGATTTCTTGAACTGACAGCTTCTTTTACCTTCCCTTTCTGTGGCAAGGTGCACTTCACTCAGAGCTGGTGGTATGGTGGTCAAAAATTGGAGTTTTAATTGTGATTTCCATCTCAAACCTTACACTTTATCCACATAACACACTCAGCTAAGAGCTCTCAGGTTCTGCAATATTCTGAGTGAGGAGAGCTTTCAACAATTCCATCTTGAGGCCGGTTCTTGCCTGGAAACTTGCCCTTAACTTGGTGCTCAGTCCAGCTGATCCTGAATGAAATCCATGCTAAATGAAGCCCCTGAATACAGAGCATGGAAACTTCTCCTTTGTGTCCACAGTGTGACCATCAAAACACAAGATTTGTGTCACTTCAGTGTCCCTGCAATTCCAGCATCTTCCATGGCATTGCTACACTAATACACCAGAACAAAATGAGGCATAAAAAGTGGAATTGGCTCCTTCCATTCTGCCTTCTAGAAGGTTTTGGATGCAGGGAATGTGCTTGGAATGATTCCCTGGCTTGACAAGAGCCGTGCACAAACCGAGTGTGTAACCTTTGAGATGGTGAGGAGTTTATTGTGCAGCTAAAGTCCAATATGGGTGAGCTGTGCAGTTAATGTTTGCTCTGCCGAGCTGCTTTTTGGTCGGCTCTGGAGCCGAGCTGCTGCCCGTGGGACAGGGCTGTGCCTGGGCATCCACCAGAGCTGCCCTGGGGAGCAACCCCTGTGCTTGGCACGGGCCCTTCACACCCTTTGACTTTGGACTTTTGTTGCTTTTTGTTACCAGAGCGGTGTGTGATGTTTCTTTAGTGAGTTACTGTGTTATCTTGTAGCGTTACAGTTTTTTAAAAACAAGTTTTTTTGCTCAACTCCAGCGCTGGAGTAGCGTGGTGGGGTGGGGACCTTGTGGTGAGGTCTCTGCTTTGGGAAATGCTGCTCCTTGTTTTTCCTTGTCTTTCCCAGAAAGTTATTTCATGGAATGATTCATCTGTAATGATGCACACCTCCTCTTTTATAAATGATGGGGCAGGTCTGTTTACTCTTATTCTGTCCCTCAGAGTTACTAGGAGTAACTTTTTTACTCACAATACTGGCCTTGTGTGGAAATGTACTTTTTCCCTGTGTGGAATATAAGAAAATACAAACATGGTCACCATGTTCTGGTTCCAATAGTACTGGAATTCCTTTCTCTGTCATCTCTGTCTTAAATACTGTTTATTGTAATAATCTGTAAAGTTTTTTTTTTCCTAACTAAAACTCTTAGGTGTCTGGTTTTCTAGATCCTCTCTCATTTAAGGATATCAAGACTTTAGTTAATAATGTTGCAACCTTTTAAGCTTGTAAGTGGCTTCCAGAGAAAGGTGAAGGGGCTTATTTCCAAGGGGGATTTAAAATGCAGGGACTTGGCTGTGTTGCTGATGTTTTTTGACCATGGAGCAAAGCAGTGGAACCAAAACGCTCTGGGAGGGAGAGGGCAGCAGGCAGGGCACTGCTGTCAGAGCTGTGGTGCTGAAGCAGAGCTGGACTCCAGTCCCTGGCGTGTGCAGGGACAGTGGATGTGACACATGAGCAACCTCACGTTCTCATGTGGGGCTTGGAACAACGACCTCCACAGGTCCCCTCCGACCTGAATTATTCCGGGACTATCCAGAGACTGGAGTAAAAATGTGTCTCCTTATCTATGTCAGACAAACTTCTGGTGTCTGCTGCTACCTGCAGTATAAAAGCAATGGCATTTGAAGAGTAACTCTGCTAGGTTAGTCCAAGGAGACCAGGAGCAGATCCTCAGGGATAGATGTAAACCACAAAATACAAAGAATTAGAGCCATAAAGGCAAGATCAGATTGCCAGTGATTTAAGGACAGTATATCAAGCTTTATTATGTTATGTCCTCCTTATTAGTGTTGCTGGGGATGAATGATATCAGATATCTCCTGGGAGACACCCCGGGAACTTTGAGATGTCCCTTGTTTTACCTGGGTAAGGGAATTGTGTGAGTGCCAGTGCAGCTCTTTGGACCAGTGCTTGTGCTTTGAGGGCTCTAGACCCTGTTCAAGCACTGAGCAGGAGCCAGAATGATGGAAGAAGTCGCAGTTTCTTGTCATAAATCTCTCTTTTCCATTTGGCAAATCAGCTTGGCTTGTGCAAGCTGGATTCCATGGCTGTGTTTGACTGGTGGGGCACAGAAGATGTCAGTGTTTGACTTCAGAATCCCAGTTGTAGGAGCTGGGCATTGCCTTGCTGATTTTTCTCATCTGTGTGTACATCAGAAAGCAGGGCTAGGCTGCTTAAATATCTTCATTTTTAATGTTGAAATAAAAAGAAAAGTGACAGTTTTGAGTCTTCTGGGGAGAATCAGGTTGCTCATACCAATATTCTGAGTCTGAGCATTTTGTGTCATCTCTAGCAAATTGTTGATCATTGAGTATCAATTGATTGCTGACTTTTGCTGTTGGCTTTCTTCAGTCAATGCCACTCAAAGACACCAGAATATATTAAAAATCTGGCTGTGGTAAATTTATTTTTAAGCCTAATTGTCACCTAACTGTGCAGGATGAATAATCCAGACTCCCCAAAACAGGAGCCACCTCACAGACAGATCACACAGGCTGAAATACCTAAAGTGCCAGTGCTACTTGTTTGCTTTTGTGTACAAATAACAGTTCAATCTTCTTTCCTTGTGGGGGACGAGATATTTTTATAGCTGATCACTTTTAGCAGCTCTATCATCAAGTGAGCAGAGTTATCTGAACATTACAGACCGGTTTTGGTGGCGTGTTAGGCTTTGAATATCTCATACAAGCTTGTGGGAGAGAAAAGGGTATTGTGCTAAGTGTGAGATAGCAGGATGGAACTGAGAGGTGCTTTCTGTTTCCCCTGTGCCTTGCAGAAGAGGAAGATGGGGTTTGGGAGAACGGGCTGTCCTACGAGTGCCGCACTCTGCTCTTCAAAGCTGTTCACAACCTGCTCGAGAGGTGCCTCATGAACAGGAACTTCGTGCGCATCGGCAAATGGTTCGTCAAGCCCTACGAGAAGGATGAGAAACCCATCAACAAAAGGTAGGAGCATTCCTTTTGCTTTATTGCACAAGTTGTAAGGGTTTATTCTTTGTGCTAGAAGAAAGGTTTAATTTGGAAGCTCCTGTGTATGGTTTGTTCTGGAGCCTGGGTGTCTCTACTCTTGATTATTTTGCCGCTTTTTTTGGAGTTCTGAATTTTCTTATGATGAAAGGAAGTAATGCTAAATGTGGTAAGCAATCTCTTCTGTGCTGGTCCCCATGTCCAGACCATGGATAATGGGTGTTGGGAAAGAAGGTGGAGTCTTCCAGAAAGGAAGGAATAGATACCTGAATGAAGAGATGTAGCCCTGGAAAGGGCTTTTAACCCTTTAAGTGTGGCAGAAATAAGATGCACAGCTCCATGGTCATCTTTCATGAGAGGAAGAAAGAGCCAAGTTTATTCAGAAACACACTTGGTTTTATAGCAGGACTGCAACTCCCAGAGTAGAGAAAAGGGGATTGGTTCAGAGAGAAGACACCCCATTGCCAGGGCCTGGGCACACACCACAACAGGTGTTTGATTTTGTTATTAATTCCTTTTTATTTTGACCAAATTATCACCCTGGGAGAAATTCTCCCCAGCCTTGAGCTGGACCAGCTGATGGGCTGGGAACAGAGCTGAGAAGCTCCAGCCTGGAATATTTTTCAGGCTGTAATTTTCTTACTTTCTCAACATGTGTCCCACAAGGAGACACCTGCCCTGGGCCTGCAGGTGACTGGAAGCCATTGTGCTTGCAAACACCAAGACAGACTCGTCACAGAGAGCTCTTTGCAGATCCCACCTGAGCTTTGGAAAAATTGCATCCCATGGGAGGTGCTGAGAGTTTGGAATGTCAGCTCCTGGTCAGAAAAAGGATGGTGTCTGGGAATGCTGGTGTTAAAAGAATCCATGTGGCCTCCATGCTGTGGGGGAGGAGGGAGAGGAGTGAATTTTTGATCTAAATTGGAAGGACTTCTTCTCATGGTTCTAACGTGGTTTGACACGGTCTATGTTGCCTAGCAATAAATAATGAAATGAATAAAAACTAGGTTAGCTGGAACAAGTTTAATCGCTGTTCCCAAATCAGCTTTTAAAATCCAAAGTAATTTAAAGCTCAGATGATGGGGTTTTTAGTGTGGCTTTTGTGTGTGTGTGTGTATGTGTGTCTATGTATGTGTTAAATCTTGCATGCAGGAAATTTTGAGATCAGTGGCTTTGCTTTTTGGGTGTGGAGTTGGCCATTGTTGGCATCTTCTGCAATAAATTTAAGCTTGAAAGAAATTTAGAAGCTGTTTTGGAGCAAAAGAAGCAGAAGCACATGTTTGTGTGTGTTTCTATTAGTAGTTGTGAACTGCTGCTTTTAATTTTTGTATAAACTTGTCCTTTAGTTCCAGGCATTTCTTTTTCCACCCTGGTCAGGGCAAATGTTTCCTCTCTGGGGTGTCCTTGTCCATCCTTTATTTTATTTTTTTCTGCTATAAATCAAGAGTAAAGAGTTTACTTTTAACTATTTTGGCCAATACCATGTTGGCACAGTCTGAGCTTTCCTCCTTTGAGGAACTGGTTGACCAAATTGCCATTTTAAACTAGCATTAGTTATGTCCTGAATTCTCTTAGAGTAATTCTATGAAGCTCTCTAGAGCAGCTGGAAAAGCTGATGAAAGGTTTTAAAATAAAATAGCAGTGTTTGTTTAATTTGGAGGCTCTGATTCTTCTTTGAAGAAGGTCAGAATGTCAGCATGCTTGATGAAAATAACTGAAGGAATTGTGTGCTTACTCACACAATTTCATCATATGTAGCCCAGAATTACTGGAAAAATATGTAAAAAGCTTTAACAGATCTGTGTAAGATATTTTATTGTTGAGAAATTTCAGTATTTCCTACAGATAGCTCCATAACATGAGATGCTCTGAGCACTGGCTTTTATGGAATGGAGTGGGGGAATGGTGAACAGATGTGTTCTCGTGGCAAATTTGGCTCATCCCTCCTAGGAATATCTAGAATTGGGATAATCTCTGCTCTCAGGAAGGTTGGGCTCTTCAGAGGGGTCAGCTCAGGCTTGTGGGAGAAAACCAAACACTTCCATGGATGCTTTGTGATGGCACCTCTGCAGCTCTAAAGTCTGGAACACTCCTGTAGTAAAAGGAACATTTCTCTCATGGCAAAAGTTCAATGTGACACTGCAGCAAACCCCACGTCAAGGGACTTGCAGCCAGCCTGGAAAAAGCACTGAATGTTGCACCTGGGGTGCTGATACATTTCCTACCAGACAGCTGTTCTAAAACTTAAAAAAACTAAACCTTAATACAACTTCTGCATATTTTTCATTCCTTAGGATCCATTTAATCGGCCAAAGCTATACAAAAGTTTATAATTTTTCGGTAGATGTGGCTGACTTAATTAAAAACCAAACTAAACCCCTAGCAGTGTTTGTGAGTATTGATGCACAGATCTTAAGAATCAGCTTTGAAGCTGTGTTTTTGTCTTTCATCCCATATTACTCTGCTGTCCTTGGGACTGTTCTTTGCATTAAGGTTCAGAAACCCTGGGAAGGAGTTCCTGTGCCTGTGTAATTCGAGGTAATTTGGTATCCTGGGGATGTGGAGTTTGCTACCAGTGTGCTTTGGATCATAATTTATCTCACCCTGCACTTTGAGGCTTGGCCAGCCACTCTAGAGACTTGTTCCCTGTGTTTTACAGCTGCAGATTTCAATCAGCTTGGTCGTTCTTGCTGGAAATCTTTAGTTTCAGGGAATTTGGCTGGGAATGGAGCAGTCAGTGCCCTTGGTGTGGAGGTGGCTCCTTCCCCTGGGCTTTCTGGGGCTGTGGCTGCAGGACCTCAGCCCCTCTCTGGCCCTGCCTGTCCCTTTGAAGGATGTGCAGATAGAGCTGTTTCTTTTCATTTGAAGCTGATCCCATCTGGATTTTTCCCAGTTCTGTTTGAAAGCCTGTGCTTCCAGAAGGGGAGATTTTCTGTGCTCTGCTCTCCCAACAATAGCTGGCAGTGGTGGCACAGCAGCCAGGAGGGAGGCTGTGATTTCTAATAGGTGTTGGGCTGTGATAACAGCTCCTCCAGCAGCCCTGCCTTCCTGTCTGTTGCTCTGGTGGTTTTTTGTTTTTTTTTTTTTTTTTCTCCTTGCATAAAGTTACTTTAAAATAAAAAGTCTGTCATTGTACATTTAAATTTTAAAAGGACAATCCTGAATGTTCATAATTGATGCTGGTGTGACACATGAGCAGATGACCAGGAAAGTCAGAATGAGCTGGTTTAGAGTATTCACTATTTAATGATGTAACTCCTAAACAAATCAACTCATTAAACTAATCTCTATGATAGGAGAGCTCTTAAAATTTTTGCTTGGAGACTGCAGAAGCCCAATAATGTAGTTTAAATGACTACACATGAAATGAAAATTTGACAAATAGGAATGTAATTCTCTTTTCCCTTTTCCAACATGCTACTTTCAGGAATATGGTTGTGTATGTTTTATTCCAAAATCCCCTCATAAATGTGAGATGGAGGCTGTGATGTGCTCCATCCCATAGTGCAGGTTGGATTGCTTCAATAACTGCCTTTGGATGAGACTGTTCCTCTTGCTCATTACTGGGGTATACCTGGAAGAAATAAGATTAGGAAAGCTGTCAGATTAAATATTATTTTAGATACAATTGAAATAGATGAAATATGACACTCCTAATGAAGCACAAGCACCAAGTGTTTACGTGAGGGGCATCTCTTTGGAGTTTTTGGTAATAATTACAACTTGCTAAACTTTAACACAATTGAAATAGCAGTAAGCAAACAATTGAGTAATCCTGAATTTGTGGGTGGATCTGATAGACAACTGAAAGTCTAGAATGCTAAAAACTGCTATATTACTTGAATGGTTGCTTTTTTTTTTTTCCCCCTTGTAATTGGGAAATAATGCAGCCAATTGCAGTGGGTGGCAAAGCAGAACTTGTGTCTGACAAGTTCACTTAAAAATGGTGAAAAAACACCAGAGAAAAACACTACACACCCAAAACAAAAAACACAAAAACCACCCCACAAGCCACTTGGAAATTCATAAGTGATAAGGTTATCATAACTTGCTGCACAGGTTTCAGGGTAATTCTGTTTACCACAAGTCTGGGTTCAGGATTTTAGAATGCCAGGCCACCATTCTCCTATTTCTTTTTTTCCCATGGAAATAGAAAATAATAAATATATAACTTCATGGGAAATGACTGCTGAAAAATATTCTAGATGCCAATTTATATGGCTTTATTTTAAACCTTTGTACATGTAGTTATCTTATTCTGTAGGTGTGCTTATCATAGTTCTGGAGAGGGATTTTTTTTTTTTTTCCCTCTACCTCATCTTGCCATGAGGAAGAGGTGGAACTGTGGGTGTGATTCCTGAGTTTGGTGCAAGCCTGGTGGCAGCCCTGCAGTGTGGAATCGGGATGGCCATGGCTGCAGTGTGAATTTGGGGGGTATTTTTTAACTTTCAGTGCTGGGAATGGTGCTGCTGTGCCATCAGAAATATCAGTATTTGCTTTGAGCAGCGTGGATGGGATCAGCTCCTGCCTGTCTGCTCTTCACTGCCCTGAAGACAAAAGGAATGCTGCTTTTGGTCTCTTTTAACCCACATTTCTGCCTCATCCCCCTGTTTGCCTCTATTTTTTTTTTTTTTTTTTTTTTTCCTCAGTTCCCATGGTCATCTTTCCACAGGAACAGAGAATTTTACTTCTTGATCCCCTGGAATGCTGTTGGGAATTATTATTATTATCAATAAGAAACAGAACAAGATTTCTGGGTGCTAAAGCTCAAAAATTCCTTCATATTGAGAGAGTTAACTCTCAAAACCAAGATTCACCCACAGCTTTTTAGGTTTATTTCTATCTATTTCGTCTGAAACCAAGTGGCTCTTCCCTGGTAATGCTGAAATATTTTCTATTAAGGCTGCTCAACTCTTTGCAGTGTAAATTTCCTCCCTACGTTAATCTTTAAATCAAACAATGTCAACATTTTTTTACAGCAGCCCTAATGAGGCTGTTCTGGCATCATGTCCCGGCAGGAGAGCAGGTGATGTTTTTCCTTTTGCTGTAGACAGCTGGAATTGAGAGCTGCTGTAAGTAGGACAGTGCAGGATAAACAGCAGGAGCTGAGAGCATTGATCACATGATTGTCTCTTTGGAATATTGGGTTGCTACAGAGACTACAAGCAGACAAATTTAGCACTTTACATCACAAAGCAGTTTTCTCTTATTTAGCTTAAATTACACTGGTAGTTGGTTCATCAGGAAAAAGGGGGAAAAAATGATATGGCTCTTGGTTTTGAGCTTTCAAGCATAAATGTGCTCTTTTTGTTCACTGAACAATAAAATAATACAAAAGCGTTACAGATCCTTCAGATTTTGTTAAATGACAATTTTATAATGCATTTCCATTTGGAACTTTGAAAAAAATCTGGTTTAACAAGACGTTTGTAAATGTCTCAGGATGGGAAAGAGCAATCCAGGGAAAAGCTGTTGCCCTGCCTTTGGAACACAGGGATGTTTAGAGCTATTCTCCTTTTCCCAAATATGTTCTGGATCTTTATAGCACAAGTATATTTCCCTGTGAAAGCTTAAGTTCAGCTAATTGAGATTTGCAGCCTCAAATTAAAGGATGCTAAAATCTAAGGTGACAGGTTTATTAGTCTCATTTAAGTTCTGAAATACAGGAACGTGAGCAAACTCTGTAGTATTGTTTATAATTGTATCTGGAAAAATATATACCTTTCTGTGTATATATATATATAAACTTCTTGCTGCCTTCTGAAAAAAAAAATGAGTTTGCTTTCTTTTAAAATACTATGCTGGAGTTTTAGTTTGTATAAAAACAAAATTGGTTTTATTGGGATGAAGCTAAGCCCATTAATAATGACGTTAATTTAAAATGTGGCAGTCTAAGGCAAGCATGGTTTATTCTGGAATACAGATTGCTTGCTACATTTATGTTTGTTTTAGTGCACATAATTCAGTTATGGAATAAATAAATATTTTTAACTCTCAGGTCTAAGTCAAATCAAAACATTCTCAGCCACGAAGAATGCTTTGGAGAGCCTTTTGACAGGAATCATTAAAGATGTGCTTTGAACTGGAAGGGTTTTTTCTACTTTGCTATTAGCTATGTTTTTCTGCTTTGTGTTATCATCAAAATCAGCTTTCTGCTGTATTTCCCTGCCTGGCCATGGGGAGTTACTCAGGGATGCTTGGAAGAACATTTCTGCTCCGTGGCTTTGTCCAGAGTGAGAGAAGCAGCTGGAATTCCAGCTCTGGGTCCTTCATTTATGGCACAGAACGTGCAGCTCCCTAGGAAATGGAGCTGTGCATTTGCTGAGGTTCTTTGCACTGATTTTAGTGTTTTACTTATTTCCTATCTTGCTGATCACAGCACAAGCACACTGAATTTCCTGCTCCTTTGTAGTCAGGATTGAGTTTGGCAATTCAGGATTTTGGGTGGTGAGTGGGAATTGAGGATGGGCTTATGGAGCAGCAAAGGTGGGAGGAAGGTGAAGAAGAAACTTCTCAGTACCTGTGGTGTTCCAGCTGCAGCTGGAAGTGTGAGTAATCCCAAAGAACTGTTCTGTGGTATCCCAGCTTGGTTAAAAGGAAAAGAAAATAAAAAACAAACAGGAAGGGAAGAGACTTAGGGCTTCATGGGTGGGGGGGTGTGTGTGCCACCTTAAACCTTTTTTCCTTATAAAATTTTATTCCCAAAAGAACCCATATAATTTTAAGACTGTGTTCTCCATCCCAGCAATTCATTATAGAAGGGAATTGTCACTTTTTCAAAAGGAGGTTCTTTGATGCTTTGAATTTATTGAAGTGGCACCCAGAACTCATCTGTGGTGAGGGACAACTCTGGGGAGCTGCTTCACTTTGGTGCTGAGGTTTGGGAGCTCTCAGTTATTTTCAGCCAGTCCTGCTCCTGATTCCTGGGGAAAACGCCCCACTCTGGCCAAGACGTACCAATTTTTGGCAATCATTTTATAACAGACCGAAATCAGGGTGCAATTAATTAATTAATTAATTAATTAGAGCCTTACCTCGCTGCTGTGTTGGTGCTCCTGTTGTGCCCTGCTGGAAGGGCCGTGGTGGGGAGGGACAAGGGACAAAGCAGCTCCACTCTGCAGGGTTTGCTGGGCAGGAATCACTCGGTGCAGTGTAAAAGGACTCAGTAAATATTTTGGTTGGGATAGCAGAGCTTTGGCAGCATGAGGTGCTCCCACTTCAACTCAGAAGTAATTCACAAAGACAAGCTAGGAAAACAGGAGATAGTAATTACATAAAACAAACATTTTCTCTTTCAGCTGAAACGTTTGGATGCTTTTTTTTTTTTCTAAATTTACTATTAAAATGTGCTTTTGGTTGGAGCTTCCTTGTGCTGGTGCTATCATGAGGGGGTGGTTTGGGTGTGGATTAGTGGGGTCCTAATGCAGCCAATGTTTGGGAAGGATCTAAAGCTCTACACAAGTCCTAATGTGGACATAAAACCAGACCTAATTACCTTTTTATCAAGAAAATGTTTTCAGATTTGCTAATGGAAACCTCCTGTAGATGTGGATTTTAGTGTGGTTTCCCCTCCTAGCCTTCAGTTATTCTGAAAAGGTAGAAGTAGAAATTGTATTGGTTTTATCCACAGCAGCTTCTGTTTTTTTTTTTTTTTCCCCATAAAGTCATCATCCTTTGTTTCTGAAACGAAAACATTTTTGTTTTGTGTGATTAGAGTGAAGAGGGAGCATGGGGGAATCAAATGGTTTTACACAAATGTATTTAATGGACTGTAGATGAGGACTGAAGGTTGCTTCAAATAGCAATTATTCCCAAGGAGTCTCCTTCTTATTTTATTTTTAATTTGTTTTTAAAGTTACTTTCAGGATTGCACCTCAACCTAACCCAATTCTGATGTGTTCAGATCAAAAGTTATAAAGAATCCTTGTTCTGATGGCACTTCATTTCTCTCCTCAGAAATCAGTTGGAAATTAGATTATTGATACCTAAATTCTGTGATTGGGACTTTAATGAAATTAATTAGAAATATTAATGGAGCAACTTGATGTTCAGGGTCAGACAAGACAAAGAGGTTTTTTTGGAATTAGGATTTTGTTTTCAGAATTTTCTGAATAAAAGTGTATGCAATAATAAATGATAGCAGTAGTAAAAGTACTCAAGAGGGGGGTTATCAATGCTGACTTTAACATCAGATATATTTTTTTTCTGTATCTGACCTTAAGGACATCACTGATTCTCTCTTCATGCAGAGTAAAATTTCAAAGTGTTAAGGTGTAGGGATTTTTTTATTTTTTTTCGTATTTCAGTGGTGAGATGCTCTGCACAAATTACCAGTGATCTTCTGAGCTACCTAAAATAGTCTGCAAATAAAAATAGGATGAACTCTCCGTTAGCAGGCAGGAAACCACCAGCCTGATTCTGTTACTGTGTCCTTGACTGAATTGTGAAGATAATTTGCTTATTTACCCCAAAGTGATACCTGATAGATTTTTTTGCTTGATTGGGATTTTTGGCTGTGAGGTGAATTATTGGGAAGATTAGAGGATGACTTCGAGAATTGGTAGGAAAATATGTGAATATATAGCCACTTTTTTTTTTTTAATTAGATTATGATAAAATTTGGAATATAGCTCCTAAACTGAGTTTGTGCACTGGCAGCCAGGCTCTAGAAACTTAAAGAATTGGAGAATGTTCAAATGTATTAATTTAAACAAAACAAAAATAAAAAGGCTGCGTGTTTGTAGAGTTTCTTACTAAGTCCATAAAATAATTTGTGTAGGGGCATCCAGCACTGCAGAGCTCTGGTTCTTCATGTTCCTCCTTTTCTCCACTCTCTCCAAAGAGCTTCCCTGTGGTTTTGATTTCTTTTTTTTTTTTCTTTTTGTTTTAATTAGGATTCTTTACTTGTATTTCCTGTGATTATTTCCACATGCATTGCTATTTCTTAAGTTCTGTAACCTAAAATAATTTAAATGTGAGGAAGCAATTTCTGTGCACTGACTCAGGAGAAAAAAAAACTCGAAGGGTTAATTTTGCCTTTCAGGTTGACCTTTGTTTTAAAGCAAACTCGTGCTTGCAGGGGATACTTTGTGTCCCGGTTGGGATCGGTTTCCCTTATCCCGAATTTCCAGAATCTTTTTTTTTTTTTTTTTTTTAACCGTGTATTTCTGCTGTGAAACAACTTATCCCACTGGCCACAAAGTGACTGCTGCACCTTCTAAAAGAAACCCCCCCGGTGCTGTGCATCGTCCTGCTGCTTAACTCTTCCATTTATAGCCGGGATGAGTAGAAATGGGCTGGATTTGGGGTTTTGCAGGATGAGTTGGAGCAGTGGATCCTCTCCATGCCATGGAGGCACAGCTGGGGACAATGGCAGTGGCAGCACTGGGTGCTCACTCACTGGATTATTTTGTTGGAAACCTCTCCCCTGCTGAGCTGAGGGAGAAAAAAAGATTTTTTTTTTTTTTTTGGTTATATTTTTGGATTTGGCTTTTGCATGGTGACCTTGAGTTTTCCTTGCTCCTCCTAAGGACTGGTTTTGCAGTGTGATGAATTGAAATGCTTCTGTTATCATGCTGATGCCTCCCTTTGTCTTGGTTTATCTGAATTCCATCAGATTATGCTGTGATTGTTTGCCCTTTATCTGGCTAACAATGGGGTGTTTACAAGAGGTGAAGCTTAATTGCATTTAAAGTGTATATAGGGAATATGTGCTTTAATTTTAAAATTGAATCTTGCTTATACCGAGCTTCTGAATTGTGTCTGTCACTGGGAACCAAGGCACTGCCACCTCCTTCACCCTCATCCAATGGTGGTTTGGAAAATAAAATTCAGTTTGAAAATCAGTCTTCCACCATTTACATAAGGATTAAAGTTTAATCAGATTTCCATACTGGAATTTAGTGGTGTGTCCTGGCCACGTGACTTCTGTTACACTTGAAATCATCAACGTGCTCAGCCCCGTCCTCAGCGGGATTTGGAAATGTAACTTTCCTGGGATTCCTGAGCACTGGGGCCTTTCAGCTGTTAGGAAGCAGTTTATAATTCATCCAAATCTTGCCTTTTTTTTGCCCCTAAAACACAATTAAACCTGAAGAGCAGATGAGCAGGGCTGGAGAAATGTTCTCTCCTCAGTGGGGTCACTGCAGCTCCTGCCTTAGGGTGCTGGAATACAAATGTGCTGTTCCTGCTGATCCACGAGGATTCTCTCATCCTGTCTGCACACTTTTGGTCCCCAGTTTTAGATCTGCTGTGTTTTTGTCATTGTTCCACTCTTCTCTTCCCTGACTCAGGCTTGGGGGTGAGAATGAACCAACCCCTCTCCATTTCCATGGATGGAATGGACTGTGCCAATTCCAGAAATTTCCCTTTCCCCTTGCTTTTCCCCATCCCACCATCTCCCTGTGGGTAAGAAACATCTTGGAAATGACACTAAAAATGTTCCCAGGAGCTGTGGAGGTTGTGTTTTAATGTGGAGGTTGTGTTTTAATGTGGAGGTTGTGTTTTAATGTGGAGGTTGTGTTTTAATGGGGTTCTTTTGGTGCCTGTTGGTTCTCCCTGCCCTGGAGCTGTTTGTGTCTTTCCCAGGAATGCCAAACTGGATTTTAGACCAAGGAACACGGATGTCCCAGAGCCTTCCTGCCATCCTGGGCACTGGCTGCTGGGATCAGGTTGTATTTTTGGGACCCAGTGGTGTTGCATTCGTTTTTAGGCTGCAGTAGTTCATGGAGTGTTTTTTTCCATGGGATCATGCAAAAATCCTCTCCAGTATCTGCAGTTTTCACTGACTAAAATCAGTGTTTCCTGTGACTTGATCCCTTTTTTCCCTGAGACTGAGCAGGATTTTGCTGCTCTTTCCTTACAAAGGAAGATTTATTTTCTCACCAGCACTTTATGAAGTTCTTCTCAGCTTCTCCTTGACCTTGGTCCTTCTCTGGCCGTGATGTTGGACCTAATTTAACATCCAAATGAGCAGCATCTCCTGCTTTTAAACATCTGCTCTTTTGCTGCTGGCGTGCATCAGTCTGGCAAACATTTGGGATAACTTGTAGCCACTATAACTGAGGAATGTTGTGCCTGTACAGCTTCTTTAAAAGGGGAAAAAAAAGGAGTTTTCCAGGTGGGCATGAGGATATGCCACTTCTGGCAGGGATCTGCTTGATTTTTGCCTTCCTTTCTTCCTGCTCTTTAGTTAAAATTAGTGAAATATATTTCACATAAACCGTGGAGCTGATGTGGATGCAACATGAAATGTTTTCTTGGGTGTCCTTGCAGGGGTCAACTGTATTTTTCTAACAACAACAGGGAGCAGGGCCCCAAAATTAAGAAATTCTCCTCAGAGTGATCTTGTGGAGTAAAAGGTTTCATGTATTTGCTCGCTAATAACGGTGCACTGGGAAACAGCATTTAAATCAGAGTTGTAGGAATGAGAAATGTTCATTTTGGGGAGTTTTTTGCTGTTCAAACCTGTTGGGTTTTTTTCCCTAAAACTCTGTGCCGTGAGAGATGCTGTCAGTGAAGCATCTGCTATTAAACATTGACACTTGCCTTAATGACTTTAATTAAGAATGTCTTGAGCCTCAGTTTTTTTAATTGATTGTATCTTCCCTTTTGTGTGTAGGTATGGGATTTCATTTTTAGTTACTTGATTGGCTTCAAGAACACGAAGATAAGATTCAATTTAAATAACAAAACAAAACCACTTCTCAAAGCTGTTGCCATTCTTCTTGCTCTTAAATAAGTGACTTGTTGGCTGATATTAAATTCTGCTTAGTGGAGCTGTGACAAGACAACCTAGATACGACCTCATTAAAAATGAAATATGTTCAGGAATATTTCTAGAGATTTTAAATAAATGCATAAGGTATAAAAATATTGAATTACAGGTTTTTGTCTTGCAAAAAATTATGTTTTAAATTTCCTCAAGACAGCAAAATATCAAGTGTCAGATTGAAGAAATGGAGAATTTAGTACCTGTTGTTTTCTAAGTGATTTTTCTTCGGGTTTGTAAAGGGAACACATATTTATAATTTTCTTGCTATTTACATAGAAGAGTGTTTTGGTTACTTCCATGAATGAATATATAGTGAGAAAATGCCTTCAAACTACTGAAAAAAAGAATCCAACCTCTTGAAATCCTGTCCTTCAGACTTATTTCCTGCTGTTACCTTTGCAGTGAGCACTTGTCCTGCTCGTTCACCTTCTTCCTGCATGGGGACAGCAACGTGTGCACCAGCGTGGAGATCAGCCAGCACCAGCCCGTGTACCTGCTCAGTGAGGAGCACCTCACCCTGGCCCAGCAGTCCAACAGCCCTTTCCAAGGTGGGATTGCTGCCCTGTGCACTCTGGCACCTGCATTTCGTCCCCTGGGTGCTCCCCCAGGGCTTGGGGCAGGCTGGCAGTGAGGGCAGAGCCGTGTCCTGCTGTCCCCAGCTGTGCCCTGTCCTGGCCCTTCTGCAGCTGGAGCATTTGCATATTCATCTCTTAGCATGTAATTGAATAATTTGTCCTCATGACACTATTTCCAAGTGCTGTCCTATTGGTGACTTAAATATTTTGCTGTTTCAACCTCATAACCCCCACATACCTTCACCAAGCCCCTGTGAAAAATCCATTTCTGCCTCAGTGTATTTAACTTATTGCCACCCCCTCCCTTTCCACCTGGCTCTTCCTTGCCTGTAAATCCCTGTGGTTCCCCCAGCAGATGCAGGCTGTGCTCTGGAGGACAGAGGAGTGCTGGGGCCTGAGTCTGGTCAGTGGGGCTGTGTGATCCCTCCCTGCAGAAATCACCTCTCCTGCATGGCCACACACACCTTTAGTAATGCTCAGTGTCCAAACTTGCTTTTTTTTTTTTTTTTTCTCTGAATGCAACTTAACAGTAGCTGTGCTTCCCTACTCTGGACAAGACTAAACATGAAACAGATGATTCCCTGTGTATTCCCTGTTGTTGTAAGCAGCTGAATGAAAGGATGAGGAAACACCTAAACTCTGCCAGCATTTGGAAGTGTTTCTTTATCCCACCTGTATCTGAGACTCCTTGCAAGCCAAGATGAAAACTTGCCTGTTGCTTGTTTGAATGGATTAATTTGTAGTTGTTATTGTGGTTCCTCAATTCTTGCAGTACCTATAAATTTAACAATGTGAAGCTATTGCCAAAAACTCGGGTAGTGTAAATCATGATTAGGCTGCATTGTGACTTACCAGTGGTAAATTGTTTATTTGGTGTGGCTGAAATAAGAGTGCTGCTATTGCAGAGGGGAAGAGGGAATTTGGGGTGGATATCATCTCCAATGGATTTTTATTTCTGTTTTAGTTATCCTGAGCCCCTTTGGGTTGAATGGCACACTCACAGGGCAGTCCTTCAAGCTTTCTGATTCATCCACAAAAAAGCTGATTGGGGAGTGGAAGCAATTCTACCCTGTCACATCCAACTTGAAGGAGGGATCTGAGGAAAAACAAGAAGAAATGGATTGGGAGGATGATTCTTTAGCTGCTGTTGAAGTCCTTGTTGGTGAGCATGATTACCTTTAATTGCTAAAATAAACTGGCTGATTAACCAAAATTCTGCATGCAGAAGTGACCCCATTTGATTCCTTTGCAACGATGGTGGTTGGGTTTTGTTTTCCTGTTTGATGCTCAGGACTATCTACAATGAGTTGCTGCTCAAAGTGGATTTTGCAGACCCATTAGTAGAAGGTCTTTTTCTTATGTGCCCTGAGAGGCAAGATTTAAAAAAAAAAATAAATGAGAGTAAGAAGACCCCTGGATGATCACTGTTGACATCTGAGCTGCACAAAAAGCAGGTTGTGCTGTTTCAGAGTCCGTGCAAATTCAAACAGAGCAGACTTTCCTTTTAGGGATATCTTCAAAACCACAGTCCTGGAGAACCTGATGTACTCAGGCACTGCCTTTATCTGCTGTTTTCCCCCAAATCCCAGCCCCTGGATGCAGTGGTTTGTTCTGCTGTGGGCTGCTGAAATCAAACCTTTGATTTGCCACCAAATGCAATCCCTCCTCTGTGAGGAGCTCATAGTGCAGTGATGGCTGGAGACCCTCGTGCTGCTGGGGGTATTGGCAGTGTTAAATGATGCTAAAAAAGATTTTATTGCAGCCTTTATAAAACAAAATGACAGAAGCAGGTAGCAGCATGTGGATGTCTGCCTATACAAAGCCCTTTTTATTCATTCACCCAAATCTTCTGTATAAAGCAGATCAAGTAATGATGGAGGTGACAACAGAGACTTTTTGTCCAAGGAGATGCTTCAGTAGGTGACAAAGGGTCTGTCAGCTCAGGAGTGACTGCTGAAATGATAATTTGATGATTTGGAGTGTAACTAACTGGGCAATGCCCTCTCTTGGCAGCTGGTGTGAGGATGGTGTACCCGGCGTGCTTCGTGCTGGTCCCTCAGACAGACATCCCTGCTCCCAGCTCCGTGGGGGCTCCCCACTGCTCCACTGCCTGCCTGGGGGTCCACCAAGTGCCTGCTTCCACCAGGGACCCTGCCATGTCCTCTGTCACCCTGACTCCACCCACGTCCCCGGAGGAAGTTCAGACAGGTGGGAAGGAATTGGCTTCTGCACGAGGGAATCGTTTCCATGGCTTCTCCTTCAAGCACAGCAGTGTTTGCAGGGAGTTCAGGTGCTCTGTGTGCAGCTGGCTTGGTAGGAAAAAATCACATTTCTTTAGTGCTAAGTTTGTTGTAGTAAAACTGATGTCACTAGCTGTGGGCAAAATGAGCTCAAATTCTGCTGTAAGCTGCTGGAATGAGAGCTGCTGTTGTACTTGGTGTTGTTACCAGTACTTTAGATTGCTCTGAGGGAGTTTTTGGGGATTTTTTTCCCTCTGTGGGCATGTCTGTGTTCTGACACAGCCCCATAACCCCCGTTGTGCCCTCATTAGTCATTAGTGAAAGGTGATGTTTTCTCCCAGTCCAGGAAGATTTGCTGCAGTTAAGTTTCCAGTTTCTCTGTGCCCTCTGTCCTGGGTGTGATCTGTGGTTATGGGAGCTGATTTAGGTCACAGCAGGTGAGGCTCACTGATAGTTTCAGGTGACTTACATAAGTTTTATTGTGCAGAAGAGGTTTTATTTCTTTTTTCCTTCCATGATCTTCTGTTTCCCAAGCCTGACCCTTTTTTTGAATCATAATGTTGGCTTTGCTCAAGTTGTTTTCTATTTCAGGTCTCTTTCCTCAAAGATAAAGAATATCCAGCCCCTTACAACATAAACATATATGGTGCTTTTTAAAATCTCCCATAATAATTTGCTACTATTCCTAGATTTTCTGTGTGTTATTATTTCCTAACACTGAGTCAAGAAGATACTTTTTTTCCTGTGGTGATTGAATTGGAGTGGTAGACACTGCATTGTCTCACTGCCTGAGTCTGTTTCCTCTGGTGCTGCTTTTCAGTTGATGCTCAGTCTGCCCAGAAATGGGTGAAGTTTTCCTCGGTTTCAGATGGATTTATCTCAGACAGTACCAGCCATCACGGTGGTAAAATCCCCAGAAAACTGGCCAACCAAGTGGTGGACAGAGTCTGGCAAGAGTGCAACATGAACAGAGCACAGAACAAGTATGTACTCATCCTCTGATCCAGAAATACCAATATTTTGTGTGCTCCTTGTAGCAATTAGTTCTGTTAAAGCTGCTGTGACTGCTGGTGAAATGTACTTTACTCTTCTAATAAACCATTTCTAAAGAAGTTCATTTTTTCCCTTAACTATTTAGGAATGACTTACTTAGTTCTCAGTTTAATATGTCAGGAAAAGGCTATTTATCCTTTCTTTGCTGAATCCCTTGCCACCAAACTGCTCTTGAGCTTTGCCAGAAGATAAGAGAAGAACATATGTTGCTCCCAAATAACTCTCCTGGTATTGAATCCTAGGAGGAAGTATTCTGCTACATCAAATGGCTTGTGTGAGGAGGAGACAGCTGACAAGGTGGCATCCTGGGATTTTGTTGAAGCCACACAGAGGACAAATTGCAATTGTTCAAGGTACAGCACTTGGCAGAGGCACAGCCCAGAGATGTTTGCTGGGGCTGAAGTGCTCAGGAGAGGCTCCTGATCACTCCTGCAGGAGTCATTAAGCTGTAGCTGCTTGGAGGAAAGCTGGAACAAAATTTGTATCTCCTCTCCTAAATGTCATTGGAGGTCTTGAAATTCTGCCCAAGGAGTTAATGCAGAGGTTGGAATCGAGTGAATTGGCTGAGGGGACAATTCTTGATCCTGGGGCTGGAATTCCATGTGGATATGGGCAGAACCATCTCATGGGCAGCTTTCTCAGGAATGAGAAGGGAATGCTATTTTTTTTAGGACTTAAGCAGCTCTTTGTGGCATTAGCCTTGAAGGGAGAAAGCTGTTAATCATGAGCTTGGTGAATAGGAATAAAACCCCCAGACCTGCTCTCTGGGAAGGGTGGCATTCCATGGGTGGCTGTGTGGGAAACTGCTCCTCTGGGAGGGGAGGCCAGTGTGTGTTTTTTATATCAGCTGGGGAAAAAAGGGATCAAAACAGAGGGCAAAAGATCTGAGATTAAATATATATATATATAACACAGCCTTTTTCGAGGCTGCAATGCCACAGACTGTTAATACAGGTATTTAAAATAAATGGAAACATTAATTTCATAGAATTCTCAATTTCTGTACTTATGGAAGAATATTAATCTTTAGGTGACTGAAGTGTTGCAATAGGTTTAAACACTTTCTCTGATTTAAATGTTACACTGATTACCTTGCAGTGAATATTGGTATCTTAGGAAAAAATTACTGTCTGGAGGATGTAGCACTTTGAGAGAAATGCATTTTTTAAACTCCTTTATTGAAATGGTTGGTTAAAGTTCTGTGGAAATACTTGTGTCCTGAGAAGAGCTGGGATGTGGAGGAGGATTAAATGTTCTTTTCAAGGAGAATTTAGCTATGATAGCACTAGTTAAGAGCAAACCAATCAATTAACTATGTGAGGTGTGTATTAGAAATATGCAGTTGCCCAAAGAGAAATTGCAAAGACCTAAACCCCCTTATTATTCCATGTGTTTTGAATTCTAAGTGGAGAAACAACATGTGGATGTGTGTGAGAGTTTAAAGTAAAAATAGATTTTGATACCTCTTACCTTTTATCCTTGCCTAATCCTGTTTTTTCAATACAAGTGCTTCTTAACTTTGCTAATGGAAGAGTGGCAAAGAACTGCCAGGCTCTGAGGATGTACGTGCAGTTCAATGGCTTAATCATAAACATTTCACTCTACACTTCAGTATTTCATGTGCCTCATTCTGTCAGATGATCCTGAAAGTTGGCATCTTGAACTTGCAGATGAAGTGTTTCAGCTCAAGTGCATTTACACTGAGCAGACCCAACTGTATTAATGCAGTTGAGACACCGCGTTTTTCTTTTCCCCACTCTTGCTAAATTTGTAAGTTAACAGCTACAAAAGCCTTGTAATAGCTTGGAAATAGCTTTTGTAGGAGTGAGCTTGGCTTCTTGGTTCTTGGTGTTAATTTTCCAGTCCTTAACCCAGCGAGGCTTGGGCAGCTCTCTTGGCTGGTATGAGTGTTTGAATTCCAGAAGCCATTCACTAATTCTTACGTTGTTCTACTGATTCATCAGTGCTGGCACTAGTTAAAAGTGATGAGGTATTCATGTGACAATCTATTTCTGCTAAAGCTGTTATAAAATACTGTCTTAATTCTGAGGACTATTTGTGTGTTTGGCTCAGAGGCCAGATGTAACAATTTTTGAAATGGTATTCCAAAATCATACAGTCTCAGATTCTGGTCAGAAAGAAGAGGCAGCTTCACTTCGGAGCAGTTTCAGTTTCAGACGTCTCTCATGGGCTGTTTAATGGCCTAGAAACAGGTTCTTATCTAGTGAAAAAGAACACCATAGACATATTTGAAAGATTAATGTGGACTCTTTTTCCCTGTATTAATTCTGCAGGCACAAAAATCTCAAACCAAGAAATTCAGGTCAACAGGGGCAGGCCCCACCTGTGGGCCCCCAGCAGCCGGCGGCTCCGAAGCACAAGACAAATGAGAAGCAAGACAAAGGGGATAAGCCACAGAAACGCCCTTTGACTCCTTTTCATCATCGCGTATCTATCAGTGATGATGTTGCCATGGAGGCAGATTCAGCGAGTCAGAGGCTGGTGATGACTGCACCAGACAGCCAAGTGAGGTTTGCCAATATCCGAACTAGCGACGGAGCCAAGGCCCCTGCGCTGCACGGGGCCGAGCTGGCAAACTCGCCGCAGCCGCCGCCGCTCAGCCCCCACCCCTGCGACAGCACCGACGACGGGGTGCCCAAAGCTCCCTCCACGCCCCAGAGCCAACATTTCTACCAGATGCCAACACCAGACCCCCTGGTCCCCACAAAAGCGATGGAAGACAGGCTCGATGGTTTGTCACAGCCTTTCCCGGCCGCCTTCCCCGAGGTTATAGAGCCCACCGTGTACGTCGGCACTGCCGTGAATTTGGAGGAGGACGAAGCTGACACCACTTGGAAGTATTATAAAGTTCCAAAGAAAAAGGATGTGGAGTTCTTACCGCCCCAGCTTCCAAATGATAAGTTGAGAGATGATCCAGTAATACCTGCTGGACAGGAAAATGTAACATCAGTTACAGAGTAAGTGGTGCTTGATCCTGGAGTAACAACACGAGCAGTGAGGGAACAGGAGAGCCAAAGGCAGGAGTTTCTCAGTATAAGGAGCAGTAATGCTGAGGGTGTGAGCACAGCTCTGGGTACAAGAAGTTAATCCTTGGGAAATGGGAGCACAAAGCACAGTCAGACCTGTAGCAAGACTTTACTCTTTTTCTCATTTTAACTCTGATTTAGCTGACAGCAATGATATTTATTTTTATACTATAAAATTAATCTGCAGCCAAATGATACCTGTTTGGGACTTAAGTCCCTTCCTTCCCCACCCCTCCATCAAAAAAAAAAAAAAAAGAAATAACTTTTTCACTTTAGTATTTGCTTTCTTCATTATTTGAAGAAAATAGGGATGGTTTCAGCTGCAGAGATCCTGTTAAAGTTTCTTCTCTCATTTCTGCTCTTGTCTTCACTTAGAAGAGCTGATATGACAAGCCCCAGCTTGTAAAACATTCTGCTCTGCTTGTTTCCATTGGGATAAAGGAATTGGTCACTTTGGATACCATTTTATGTTTTAATAAATTTTGGAGCTTAGGGCTACTGGAGCAAATAAAACTCTGGTGGTTTTAGTGTTAAAACTTAGATCTGAGCTCTGTTTTACTGCAGATTGAGGCAAGATGAATTTGCTTTACCAGTATAAACCCCCCGAGAAAGATCACCACCCCCAAATCCCCAAAGCACGAGAACAAAAGCCCCTTGGCCCTGTGGGCCGTGTCCCTGTGCTGATGGAGAGAGTGAGCAGGAATTGCTCCTGTCATCCCTGTGTCACAACACTTCCCTGTGAGGACACAGCACTGCAAAAGGACAGCCCTGGGAAGCAACAGGTGCTGACAGGGCTGTTAATAACAGGCACAGCTTAACAGGATTGGGACTTGCAGGCAGAGGTGACAAACTTGGGCTCGGGGCTGTGATCGAGGAATTCAGGACTGAACCCAGAGCTGCCTCTGTCCATGCACTTGTGTTGATTAGTTTTGGTGCAAATTTTCTTTTTCCTGTTCAGGTAAAAGGAGACTCTTGCTGTGATCAGTATCAAATTATTGAGAGCTTTGGGTTTTATTTTAGGAGCTGGGGTGGTGAATTTGGGGTGGAGGAGCAGCTACTCACAAGACAGAAGCTTGGAATTGGTTTTTGTCCTGTTGGGAAGCCACTGGTGGCAGCACTGGAATGGCTGTGGAGGAAAGCTGGGAGAAGAGAAGGAGTAAATGTGGTGCAAGCTGGGAGAAGAGAAGGAGTAAATGTGGTGCAAGCTGGGAGAAGAGAAGGAGTAAATGTGGTGCAAGCTGGGAGAAGAGAAGGAGTAAATGTGGTGTAGCTGTTGCTCTGTGCTCACACACAGTTTCAAACATTCTTTGTGGTCATTGTTTAAGAAACTCTTTCAAGATATGCATTTAAAGGATTTTTTAGTGTCTTTTTTTCCTTTGCCTTGAATTCACTTCAACCACGTAGATAAGGAGAGAAGTTTCTTATTTTTTTTGTTCAAGACATGGTCTTTCCTAGTTTGATTTGACAACTTACAAAAAGCTTTAGGATATCTGTCTGTTAACTTGTCTTCCTCTGTGCTGGTCAAAAATACAGCAAAGGTGTTTAATTCTCCATTCCTAGAAAGTAGTTTCCATTTCTTTTTTTGCCCCCCCCCCTTTTTTTTTCCATTTCCTGATGGCAATTTTTGCAGGGTTTAGAAAACTGGTTTTTTGAGCATGAAGAGCAGCATGGATGGATTTGCTGTTGTTGTTGGCTCTGAGGTGTTTTTTAGGACAGTTTGTTTCTAGGAAGTGTCTTTGACAAAGTCAAACTTTTCTATAATTAATGTGCAGGAACTTCTGATCTTGTTTGAGGGAGCACCTTCCTCACCTGGTGCCTTTTGTATGTTGGGATACAGAAAATAAAGCTGGTTCAGGGGCACATCTACAGCTCATAATCACAACAGTTTTTTCCTTACCAATATCTTTCTTTTCCTAGTGCAATGTTACATTTGTGAAACCAATACTCCTGAGAGAAAACCTTAATTTCTATGTACTTACCAGCTCCAGTTTTGGTTCAGAATGCTAACAAAAGAAAAATGCTGATAAAGGCAAATGTGGTTTGATTTTTCTCATTAGTGAATTAGTTACTGGTGTGGTGCAAGCTTCATTTATATTGATCTGTGTGATATAAATGCCTCCTGAGCACAGTGGCATTTGTGTGCTTTACTTGTGATTATTACTTGGGCTTTTTTTTGGGAATGCTGTGAGTAATTCTTTAGCCTGGTGAGTTTTCTTTTAGTAGATGTGGAGAGTTGAATCCATTAGTGCCTTATAATAAATGACAGCCATGACCTGGGATAAATTACTAATCTTTATGTGAATTGACAGTGCTTGAGGAAAGAGGGGCAGGATGAATCACAGGGCTGGATCTGATGTGTGGAAGGAGGTGATATTAAATGAGTAATGATTTCATCTTCATCCCCAAAAGTTTTCTGAAGCTGGGGTGTGAAGGAAGGAAGTCAGAAGAAGAGGTTGTTCTTGTAAAGGCTGTGTGATAGCAGAAATAATTCCATGTAATAAATGCTAAATAAATGATTTTGTCATTTTTATTTTTCTTCTGTTCAGATTAATGGTGCAATGTAGGAAACCTTTGAAGGTTTCAGATGAACTGGTGCAACAGTATCAGAGTAAAAACCAATATTTAACAGCTGTAGCAACGGAAGCTGACCAGGAACCTGAAATCGATCCTTATGCCTTTGTGGATGGAGATGTGGAATTCCTATTTCCTGACAGCAAAAAGGACAGGCAGAACATTGAGAGGGAAGTGGGGAAGAAACACAAGGTGAGTAAAGGAGTGAGGCTACAAATCAGTGATGAGATTAAAACAGATTGCCTTAGGCACTGGATAGAATTTAAATCCTTCTTTGTGTATTTAGAAGCAAATTAAAAAACAAATTATATTCTAGCAGAAATGATCAATGAAATTAAGCAGCATGTCTCTAACGGCACCTAATTTTTTTTTTTTGCACACTGGTGGTGCCATTGCATCAGGGTTTATGAGGAAAAAGCTGCTGGATCTGTCTGGATCAGTGGCCTCCCTGTGGAAATAGGTGCTGGCAGGTGCCTGGGGAGAGAGGAAAGACAAGGCCAGTGCTTTGTTCATGAGTGGAAAGGTCTGGGGGTAGGTGAGGTGAGCCCTGACTCGTTCCATGGCCACTGAATTGCAATTTTTATTCTTTTTTTGTGCTTTAGTGCTGCTACATGAGACTTGTACTTTAAAGCAAAAGGGCACCTACAGAAAAGGAGAAAATATAACTGCACTGGGGGCTTATCTGTGAAATAAATTTGCTTATTAGAATTACTTATGAGTGGATGCATTCCATTCAGGAATTGGTACAGTTAATGTGTAGCATCTCATAGCAAAGGTTTTTCCTTGAGGAGTTGTGGCAAGAATCCACGACTTGCTTTGTAAATTTATCCCCAAGACAAACCCTGTGTTGGCAGCCCGAGCTCTGCTCCCCCTCTGAGCCAGCAGCAGCCCCCAGCCTGTCCCTGCTGAGCTCACAGGGTAATGAGAACCTGATCCTTCTCCAGGGACAGAATTCCCACAGGGACATCAAATACCTCCCACCCCACCCATTAATTAAAGCAAACTTTTCTCTCCTTTTTTGATAGGCTGAGGATGGGACATCCAGTGTTGCAGTTCTGTCCCACGAAGGAGAGGATGCAATGTCTCTGTTTAGTCCATCTGTCAAGCAAGGTAAAGAGGCTTTTCTTTCTCTCTATTTGAATTGTGTTATATTAATGGTGTCTTGAGTAGTCAGGAGGTTCTAAAAGGCTGCTAAGTTTTGTGTTTTGTGGTTTGTATTTCCCTTCAGTCTGCTTGGAACATTTCTTTGCTGCACCTTGCAAACAAATGTTGGCTATAAAACCCAAATGCTCTAAAATGGAAGGGCCCTCACCTCTGTGTCAGATGGATGAGTGGAACCAAGGACATCTCACCCTCTTGGTTTCCTTTCCCCCAGCCGTGGGAAGAGCTCTTGAATGAAGTTTTTAATGCAGATTTTGTGCTGCTGGTCTCTCTCCACAGACGCCCAGCGCTTGGCTGCCCACGCCCGCACTGCCTCCACCAGCCTGTTCCACGAGACCGACCTGGTGGTGTCCTACACTGACCTGGACAATCTCTTCAATTCTGATGAAGATGAACTCACAGTAAGTCATGTGCAAAAAAGCCCTGGCAAGTGAGTGACAGCCAAAAAACCAGCAAGGAGCAACTCTTGTCTTTCTGTGGTTTTGGGTTTGTTTTTTTTTTTTAATGGTTTTTGTAGGAGAGGTTGCAAAACATTCACACAGACAAGAGCTGTGGCCCCTCAGTGGCAAACGGACTGTTCTGCTTGACTCATGCAGGCAGATTTTTGATGCAAACAACCTTTTGATCTTACTTCCTTGCAATCCCCACGATGTGTGCTGCCTGAACATACCTTTAGTTTGAGTTGTACAGATTCAGCAGGTCCTAGTGTGTTCTTTTCCTGTGGTCTGGGCTCTGGTCAACTGCTTCATCAAGGTAATACTGAAACGAAGCAGCAACTTCTGAAAGAGAAAAGGCATCTGAACACTGGACATTCTGCCAAAGAAGCTGCTTCTCTGCAGCAGCTTGACTTGGAACAGTTTCTCTTGCAGTTTCTGATGGCTCTGAATCCATTATCTTTCTAGTTTCTGTTTCAATACTGTTTGTAATCAGTTGTCTTTTCTGAACTGTACTTTGCTCCATGCTTAATCCCAAATCCCCTTACCCAGACAAAATGCCCATCACCTTTAATGGGAGCTGGAGCTGAGTAAGGGCTGAAGGATCTTAACAGCCATCAAAGATCATCAGTGTGTAAAAGAAGTGTTTGCTCTTAAACATGAACACTTACATTCTGTAGACATCTGAACTGTTTATAGATGCTAAAATATCTCTTAATCTTTTACTTTTGACAGTTTTTTCTTTCCTGTATTTCTTGTTGCAGGATTTGTGTTTGTCTTTTCCTGTGGTAACACCTGTGATGTTAATGTGGCTCTGGGAGTGTTATGGTTTGTTCTGGTAGACTGTGGGCAGCCCTAATTTAGCTTCTTTTACTGTCTGTTAACAGGCTGAGGGTTATTTTGTAACAGATTTTTGGATTCAATAACATTGTGACCTGTTGGGAGAGGTTCTCTGGGTTCCAAGAATTAAGAACAAGTGTAAGCCCAACCTTAGGCTTCTGAGCTATTTTAATTTTTCTAAATATTATACAATGTCTCAGCTTTGTATGTGCAGGTGAGATTTCTTATTAGAAGGAAACATGAACGTGTGTTTATGTCTGAAGTGATTTTGTGACAATATTTCTTTCTTAGCCTGGATCTAAACGAACAGTGAATGGCACTGATGACAAATCCAACTGCAAAGAGGCAAAAACAGGAAATCTAGACCCACTGTCATGCATAAGTAAGATTTCTTTGTGTTTTCTTTTTGCCTAAAGAGAATATTAGCTCTAAACATTTGACTCTAATATGTGCTGTGGCAATTTGGAAGTGTACCCTTCATTTTCCTTTGTGAAATTTTGGGACTCAGGAAAGACTTCAGAAAGTTTTCATGCTCTAAAGTCTGCTTCTGATCTGAAATTAGGCACTGCAGATCTCCATAAAATGTATCCAACTCCCCCTTCACTGGAACAACATATTATGGGGTTTTCTCCAATGAACATGAACAATAAGGAGTATGGCAGCATGGACACTACACTTGGAGGAACAGTGCTGGAAGGGAATAGCTCTACTGTGGGAGCTCAGTTCAGAATTGAAGTAGATGAGGGTTTCTGCAGCCCCAAGCCTGCTGAAATCAAGGTAGGTAGTGCTGGCAGCCCTGGACAATGCTTGTGATGATTATTGATCAGTTCATTACTTAAATCTGAATAGGAATTGGGGGAGATTAAGTACAATTTGTAACTTGTCCTGCATTATTTTTGGGGGAGATAATACACTTTGTAGTAAATATGTGATTTTTAACCACCTAAACCTAAAAGAGTAATACCTGACCTTTCAGTCATTGCAGTTCACTGAGGTTTGTTTTGGTGCATTGTGAATATTGTGTGTACACATCTCAGCTTCCTCTTGCAGCTGTGTCAGGATTTTGGGTTAAAGAGCTGCTGCTTGAACTCGGTCCTGTTTTTTGGAGAAGCATTTAATTGCTGCAGTGATCTCATTTACACACTAATGTTCTCCCATGTCTGCCTTCCAGGATTATTCTTATGTTTATAAACCTGAGAACTGTCAAGCTTTAGTGGGATGTTCCATGTTTGCACCCCTGAAGACTCTTCCCAGCCAGTGTCTTCCTCCCATCAAGCTGCCCGAGGAGTGCATTTACCGCCAGAGCTGGGCTGTGGGAAAGCTGGACCTGCTTCCTCCAGGCCCTGCCATGCCTTTCATCAAAGATGGGTACGACCCTGGGGGCTTCAGCTTTGTGAGCTGCTCACTTTGCCACCCCTAAATATTTGAATTTTGTCAGTCAGTAATGGGAGTATTTGTATATACTCTTGTGTTTATACAACTGACAAGAGCCTTTAAAAACATCCTCCTGGCTAAACCTACTGCAGGAGGCTCTTCTCAAAGAGCTTCTTAACTGTACATACATTTTATTTGTTGTCTCCTTTAAAGGTTTCTTGGGGAAGCTTAATGGTGCAAGTCCAGGTTTAATAAGTAATGAAGATGGTAACAATCAAGATAAATGTAAACTTGGGACTTTGTTTTTGCAGTGGTGTAGTCAGTGCTGGAAGGGCTTAGTAGGTGGTGCTGCTGTTTCTTAAATTATTTTCTTAAGTAGCAGTAAACTCAGCTGTGCTGGGAGTAGGACAACATTTCCTGTGCTGTGTGACTGGGCCTGGCCACAGCAGAACTGCAGGGGACATTTCTGTACCCTGCATTTGGTAGGGGTGGTCTTGCTGCCAGCTCTTCTTGAGGAAAAGATTTTTTTCTTTTTCTCCTCTGCATTAGTAGCTGGTAGAAATGGATTAGGGAGCAAGGAGGTGCTATGTATTTCTTGATAAGATTATATGGATATTAAATCTTGGAATAAATACTGATGTTGCTTCTGTTACTCATTAGCAATGTGTTTCCAGGTCTCATTAGCTTTACAAGCCCTTGGAAATGCTCAGGTGCTTAGGAAAGAAAATGTTAAACCTTTCCAGGTGATGCTTTCCTCATGGATTCAGCTGAATCTGCTGTCAATAGACCTGGTCTATTTTCTTAGTGTGTGTCAACACAACATGTAAATAAAACATGAATGAAAAAGGTGTCCTTTAGACTCCATACAACCACAGAATTTATAATTTATTCTGACCACACTTGTTTCCTGGGAGCTTTGTGCAAAGGAAAAGACCAAAGGAGCCAGGGAGAGATTTTTTAGCGGTGCTGTCAGTGGGAGTCCTGCAAAGTCATTTAGAACAAATGTTCTTGAAGTTCCTTAGGGAACGAAAATCTTGCTGTGGATTATGAAAGACTAGCTTAAAAAAAGCACATATTAATTAGTAAGGTCCTTCTTTAGAAATCTGAGTCTTAAACTTCAAACCCAGTCTGTTGTGTACTTAAAGCCTTTCCTTCTCTTGTGGCTGCCGGCAGTGATGGGAGCACCATGGACCAGGAGTACGGCCCTGCCTACACCCCCCAGACCCACACTCCGTTTGGGATGCCCCCCAGCAGCGCCCCACCCAGCAACAGCGGCGCTGGAATCCTCCCTTCTCCTTCCACCCCTCGCTTCCCAACCCCCAGAACGCCAAGGACTCCCCGCACGCCCCGCGGAGCCGGCGGGCCTGCGAGTGCCCAGGGCTCAGTGAAATACGAGAACTCCGATTTGTACTCCCCAGCTTCCACACCCTCCACGTGCCGGCCCCTGAACTCGGTGGAGCCTGCCACAGTGCCTTCCATCCCCGAGGCACACAGCCTGTATGTGAATCTCATCCTCTCCGAGTCCGTCATGAACCTCTTCAAAGACTGCAACTTCGACAGCTGCTGCATTTGTGTTTGCAATATGAACATCAAAGGTGCTGATGTTGGAGTTTACATTCCTGATCCAACACAAGAGGCCCAGTATAGGTGTACCTGTGGTTTCAGTGCTGTTATGAATAGAAAATTTGGCAACAGTTCCGGGCTGTTTCTTGAAGATGAGCTGGATATTCTGGGGCGAAACACGGAGTGTGGCAAGGAAGCAGAAAAACGCTTTGAAGCTCTCAGAGCTACTTCCATTGAACACGGCAGTGGAGGGCTGAAAGAACCCGAGAAACTGCCTGATGACTTGATACTGTTGCTGCAGGATCAATGCACCAACCTGTTCTCACCCTTTGGAGCTGCAGACCAAGACTCCATGGCCAAAGTTGGTGCTGTCAGCAACCTGGTACGTGTAGAAGAAAGGGATTGTTGCAATGACTGCTACTTAGCCTTGGAACATGGACGGCAGTTCATGGACAATATGTCAGGAGGGAAAGTTGATGAAGCACTTGTGAAAACTACTTGCTTGCACCACTGGTCAAAAAGAAATGGTAAATATTGAAAACAGCTTATTTTCTACTTGTCCACCTGTTTTGGGTTTTTGTTTTCGAAGGGTCTTTTCTTGTGGTTTTCCTTTGTGGATTCTGAAGGCTGTTTTTGCCACCTGTGTGCTCGTACAGACCTCTGGTTGCTGATGTTCAGAATAACCAGCCCTTCTCTGTCCTGTGCTGATCACCGAGCAGAGTAAGGCCTTGGCTGCCCTCAGTTGTAAATTCCCAATATATGTCTGAAGTGTAACATGAGCCCACTGTCAGTGTCCACAGCACTTCACCGGGGTTTATCCTTTAAAGAGCTTTTGGTGAGTGGCTCTACAGAGGCTCTGGAATGATTGATGCCTGTAGGAAGTGCAGGGGGTTCGAGTGGTGACCGTATTGTCAAGGCCACTGTGGCAGAATTAAACAACAGCTCTGATTCAGTTGGCTTCCCCCCTTCTTCAAGGAGGAGCTGGGGGGCACTAGGTTAATGGCACATGTGGCAAAAAAAGCAGTATTGTAGCCTTCACTGCATGTTGGTCTGCCAGAAATCCTTGGATTTTTCCTTTGAGGGCCTGACTAATGATGCAGTGTCTGCTGGAATACCCTTCATTGTGTGTGTTTGCTTACTGTTCTCTAATAGAATTTTCAAGTGGCAACTCTTAACAGGGTTAGGGTGAAAGATAAAGTTATGAATCACAGGTAGTTGTAAGTGAAGATGAGGAGGAATCCTGGGAGAACACAGCCAGGTCCCTGTGCCTCACTGGGAGATTAACTTGGAAAGCCCAGACTGTAAATAAATTGATGTTTTCAGGCACACAGGAGAAGACTCCGTGTTTGGACACAAAGATGTAAAAATACTTTAAAACAGAAGACTTGGAAATTGTAGCCATGCCAAATTTTGTATCAGCTTTTCATTCTAAAGCCCTGTACCTGAAATGGCCCAGTGGTGGCTCTGGATAGAATGGGCTGAGTCTGCTCGAGGCTTCCCTGATTTCTCTGAAATGAGCACTGGGTGGCAGCCTGCCAATCTGCCTTTGTTGGGAGGGACAATCTGGGAGTTTCAGGCTTCTATAACTTGTTTGGGGTTGTTTTTATTTGTTTTGTTTTTATTTTAGGGTGTTTTCCCTTAGTTTAAGTCATAAGATGGGGGGGTAAAAATTCTAGAGGAAAAACACGATTAAGAAAAAAAATCAATCCGTGTATTTTATCAGGGGAAGAGGGAGAACTGTAAAAGAGAACTGTAAATCTGTGTATGCTCCACTTGCTATATCCCAGCCTTTGGGTGGCCTGCAGGTGTTTTTTATTTTTTCGAGGAGAATGTTTATTTACAATGGAGGTGGTTTGGGGCCGCGGCTGTGGTGCAGCTGCCCTGAGCACGTTTGTGTCCCCGCAGTGGTGGATGTGAGCATGCAGTGTTCCCAGGACATCCTGCGCATGCTGCTCTCGCTGCAGCCCGTGCTGCAGGACGCCATCCAGAAGAAGAGAACAGTGAGGTCCTGGGGCGTGCAGGGACCCCTCACCTGGCAGCAGTTCCACAAGATGGCCGGGAGAGGCTCCTACGGTAACAGCTCCACGGGATTCTGCTCCGGGGCATCCCCGTCCTCTGCTCCAGCCACACCAACTCGGTGCCTGTTGGAATTCTGAGCAGCACTTGACCTTTCTTTAAACTAACGAGAGCTTATTAGACAGAGGAGAATTGTTCTCTTTAGAAAAACAGAAAATATTTATATTTCTTAAAATAGGCAATGAATTAAAGATGTGCATTTAAAATTTACAACTTCAGTCGCACTGTTTGTGTGCACCTGACATTCACCCAAATTGCAAAGATGGGTTTAGAGTTAAAAACAGAGTGACTGCTCAAGTTTTTATACTCAAAATTTTTCCATTCACCCCATTTTAATTACTCTAAAGATAGGGAGTTAAAAATACTGATTTTGAAATGCTTGACACAGTGTGCTTTATTGCTCAGTACTGTCAGAACTGTGTTCAAGATCTGGTTATTCTTGTCTTTGATAAATGTTTGGCGTGGCCAACACGTGATGCATTTACAGATAGAAGGTGAATTTTGTGCACTCACGATTTGATGACTTCATTAGCATATGAGATTGATTTACCACTGTGTTACAAGAGTGACCTTTCACCAGCAGATCTTTTGTAGCTATATTTAGAACGTGGCAATACATTATACATTTACAGTACATGTAAATGCATGTTCTTAAGTTTGGTTCCTTCTCTGGCCCTTCACCCATCTGCTTAGAATATTTATTTTCCCTGCCTTTGGTCCCTGAGTGGGAAAAGGTTTCCTGGACAGTGCAGGTCTGTTCCTGCTTGCCTGTATACTGATAGAAATATAAAACACTGGAACTTCTTCCTGAGGTCCTGAGATATTTTAAATGAAAACAATCAGCTGATGGGTTGGATCCTACACTTTGGATCTGTAAAATGAGAACTATTCCATTGATAGCCAGTGCTCCTTCCTGTGAGATGCTGGGAACACCAGAGGCTGTTCTATTCATGTTTCCTTGAAGTTAATTTTAAGCTTTCTGCTTAAAAACATGCCTTGCTTTTCCAGGAACGGATGAGTCCCCAGAACCACTGCCAATCCCAACATTTTTGTTGGGATACGATTACGATTTCCTGGTGCTGTCTCCATTTGCATTGCCCTACTGGGAGAGGCTGATGCTGGAACCTTACGGATCTCAGCGAGACGTTGCTTACGTTGTGGTGTGCCCGGAGAACGAGGCTCTGCTCAACGGAGCCAAAAGCTTCTTTAGGGATCTGACTGCAATTTACGAGGTACAGCATTTGTGGCAGTTTGCAGTGAAATGGATTTGGGGGAAGGCTGTTTCTAATACGTGCTCATAAGGATTTATCGGGCTTGTCGGAGCTGATAGCGACGCCTGCTCAGAATGCTATCTGGGAAAGCTGCTGCCAGGGATTTTAGGAATGGGCACTTGGAAGATAAGGGCTGCTCGTGTGCTCGCTGCCCGCTCCTTTCAGTGTTCGCCGTTTCCCATCCGGTAAACGCCACCCGCTGGCAAAGCTCTGCATTGCCGCGTTAATTGTGTTACCTCCCTTTAATTAATTAATTACATGCTTGTATTGCTTGGATCGAATGAAGATTAGAGTAGATTATTATCAACCTGGTTTTCTTGCATTTAGGAAAATGCTGGCGATAACCCATAAAATTACTATTCAGCATTTCCTACTGGTGCAATTCTAGAGCTAAAATAAACTGTAAATCAACTGAGAGTTCTCTGCCTTTCTGTGATATATCCTTTGTGATATTTAACAGCTTTTAAAGCTTTTGTTTACCTTTGCAGTCCTGCAGGCTTGGTCAGCACAGACCTATCTGTAAGTTACTGCCTGATGGGATCATGAGGGTTGGACCTACAGCCTCCAAGAAGCTCTCAGAGAAGTTGGTCACAGAGTGGTTCTCACAGACAGCCAATGCCAACAACGATGCATTCTCCAAACTCAAACTCTACGCTCAAGTTTGCAGATATGAGCTGGGTATGACCTTTATTTAATGTTCCTTATTTCATACAATTGCCACTTATTCCTTTGCAATGGAGAATCGGGGATCATGGCTTATTGTCTTGCTGATTGGGGCAGTTTTCTGGTTTTAAACTGTATTTGAATATGTGCTGAAATGGCCTCCTACCAAGCAGCAGTGCCTTTAGGGAATGGCAGCGTGGCTGCCTGACAGGGACTTTGGTTTCTTCTTTTATTGGTGACTTGGATTCTGAAGCAGTGATTTCCTGCCATTCAACACGTCTGAAAAAAAGTTATATTAAAAACAGATTACTTGATATTTCTGAAAGGCTCTTATGAAAATAGAATTTGAAAATTTAGTATAGGTATTTTAATTGGAAAGGTGATGCTCAAGGTTTGCTCTGTTTTGTTGAAACTGTAGACTTCCATAGGTCATATAAGCATTGAAACAGCTGCAATATCAAATTTATGCTTTTTTTTTTTCCCCCCTGCTTTTAGGTCCTTATCTTGCTTCTCAGCCTTTGGACAATTCTCTACTTTCCCAAACAAACCTGGTCCCTCCCTGCAGCCAGGCAGCCTCTGCTCTGCCCCCCGTGGCAGCCCCTGCTGCCAATCCCAACACTCCGGCCTCGGCTCCCGCAGCTCCCACCAGCAGCAGCATCACAGTGACCTCCAGCAGTGCCATGTCCTCTGCAGCCACTACAGCCAACTCCACCCTGACCACCACTGCCCCATCCTCCTCCTCTGCCAGCCTGGGCAGTGGCATTCCGACGAGCAAGCCTTCCTCATTCCCACCTTTCAGCAATATGAACAATACCACTCCTGCCTCCCTGCCTGCCCAGGCTGCACCAGTCCCAAATGGGCAAACTGGGGGGCAGCAGCAACAGCCAACACTGCAAACAGCAGGGATGTCTGGAGACACGGCTGCAGCACCTGCACAGCCCCATCCAGAGGTTTCTGAAAGGTAGGGAGCTGTCATCACACCTTCAGCTGGAAAATGTGAACTTATGAGTGCACTTTTACCCCTTCAATAAAAATCCTGTATTTATTTTCACCAAGCTGCTTTTAAGGGAGAATGAGAGTTCAGTTGTGGTGGAGATGAACCTCTTGGTTCCAGTTGTAGCTGCAGTTCTAACTGAATCTCAGTGTCTGCTCCGGTACAAAAATAAACTTCCTTTTTTTTTCTTCTCTCTCTAAAGAGAGAAAATTCACCAAACTACTCACTTCAATATTTTAAAGGGCTGGGGAAGGAGGGGGAGATAGATAATTGGCACCATCTTAGAGTTCTATTTTCTATAATCAAAGTTAGAGTGGTGAAGACAGCTCTTACTATAGATATTCTTGTTCCCCAGTTAAGCAATAGTTGAGCTGTTGAGCTGCTGTAATAAAAAAGGCTAAAGGAAAGAAAATGGATTCAGAGTTGCTGATAAGCTCCTATAAAAAAAATTACTTTAAAAGACTGTTTCTTACACCACAGTTCACTCAAAAGTATTTCAGATTAATAATTGACAATTTGATCTAGTTTTGAGGTAAAACCAAATCTTTATAAAACTCAGCTGTTTGTAACCGGTTTCAAAATTTCATTTCCAGCACTATGGATCGTGATAAAGTTGGAGTCCCCACAGATGGAGATTCACATGCTATCACCTATCCACCTGCAATTGTAGTTTACATCATTGATCCTTTCACATATGAAAAAAAGGATGAGAGCAGCAGCTCATCCAGTCTGTGGACACTTGGACTTCTGCGCTGCTTCCTGGAGATGGTTCAGGTTCTTCCTCCCAACATCAAGAACATCATTTCTGTGCAGGTGAGCCAACAGAAACAAACAGAGCATCCCTGGCTTTGGCTGTGTTTAGGGGGCAGGAACGCCCTCAAGGTGGAAGTTTCATTTCCTTCACAAACATTATTTAGAGTTCTCCAGCTGTTCAATCATTAGGTTATAGTTTTTAGAGCAGTTTGGGTGCTGTTAACCAAAGTTGAATCCTGTTTGTTGTACATTCCAAACTCCTCAGTTTTATCTCAGAGGAAATGCAGTGCCCACTCCAATGCTGAGTGAAGTACTGGTCCTGTGCTGGATTCTGCAGCCTGACCCTGCTGGGCTGTAAGCAGAGCTCCTTCCAGCAGCAGCTCCAGGACCAGTTACAGAGGGCAGCTGTTTAGGGGAATCATTAAGATTCTCTTCTAAACAAATTATTTTTTCTCCTGAAGAAAATTTCAATGAGAATAATTTCTTTAAGCCCCACAGGGCTTAAAGAAAAGCAGGAAGAAATTTGACTGCAAAATAAAATTCAACAAGCAGTGTACCAAATATTGTGTCAGGAGCCATTTAATCTATTGATAAAACAATGATTGATTTTTTTTTTTCCTCTCCCGTTCTAGATTGTCCCATGTCAGTACCTGCTCCAGCCTGTGAAACACGAGGACCGGCAGATTTACACTCAGCATTTAAAATCTTTGGCATTTTCAGCTTTCACTCAGTGTCGGAGACCTCTCCCAACTTCCACCAACGTGAAAACATTAACTGGCTTTGGCCCAGGTTTAGCCATGGAAACTGCTCTGAGGAGCCCTGATGTGAGTATTGTTAATGAGATTGTGGAATTGTCCAGCTCAGAGGAAGGTCCCTGCTTATCAACCAACCATCTTTAATGTTAGGAATCATTTCTTCCCTAAACTTCATTGTCTGTTCTGTCATCTTTCTAGAGACCCGAGTGTATTCGACTCTACACCCCTCCTTTTATACTGGCTCCAGTAAAAGACAAACAAACAGAGCTGGGAGAAACCTTTGGAGAAGCTGGCCAGAAGTATAATGTGCTTTTTGTGGGCTACTGTTTGTCTCATGATCAGAGGTGGCTGCTTGCATCCTGTACAGACCTCTATGGAGAGCAGTTAGAAACTTGCATAATTAATATTGATGTACCAAACAGGTAAGAACCAAACTTTAATTCATTTTTAACAAGTATATTTTCTTTCATTCCCCTGAAGAATTACATTTGGTTTGATGCTGTAAGAATAACTGCCTTTTGTAGACTTGCTGTGTTGCAAAAGTGGCTAAAGCAGATGAATATTTTCCCTATTATGTGCATATTGTTTTGAGTTAAATTTCTAGAAGAGGATAGCTTAGTTTCATGTGATTCTTGGGTGTTACTTTGTGTGTGTTCATACTTCCCCATCTCACTAATGTCAGTTTTAGAATGTGATTAATTAAAAAAACCCAACCCCCCTGAAGCTGCAGCTCATGGACTGCAATACCAATGCTCTTGGGTCATGTAAATGTTCAGGCTAATACAAAAAAGTTCTAAATGTGGCATTAAAAACTTGTTGCAGGTGGGTTTTAGGTTTGTTTTCCCTTCTTTCTTGCTTGTAGAGCTCGCAGGAAAAAGGGCTCTGCCCGCAGACTTGGTCTCCAGAAACTCTGGGAATGGTGCCTGGGACTTGTGCAGATGAGCTCTTTGCCATGGAGAGTTGTCATAGGCCGCTTGGGAAGAATAGGACATGGGGAATTAAAAGGTAACAGCAGCATTTTTTTCTAAGAGTCTAAAGCTTGATCTAAAGCTTTAATTTTTCAGTAATATCAAGTGTGTGCACCCCTGTTTCTGGAAGAAAACCTCAGTAATGAGATTTCCTTTCCCAGACTGGAGCTGTTTGCTGAGCCGCCGGAACCTGCAGTCCCTGAGCAAGAGGCTGAAGGACATGTGCAGGATGTGTGGCATCTCTGCTGCAGACTCCCCCAGCATTCTCAGTGCTTGCTTGGTGGCCATGGAACCCCAGGGATCCTTCATTATTATGCCAGGTATTTAGGAAACTCTTTCTCTTTCTGGCACGAGAACTAACAGTTGAGGCTTTACAAAACTAAGGGAATGTTTGATTTGTCTCCCAAAGATTCCGTGTCCACGGGCTCCGTGTTCGGGCGCAGCACCACTCTGAACATGCAAACATCTCAGCTGAACACGCCCCAGGACACCTCCTGCACCCACATCCTGGTGTTCCCCACCTCTGCATCTGTGCAAGTGGCATCATCCACTTACACCACTGAGAACCTGGATCTGGCCTTTAACACAAACAATGGTTTGTACTCTGGATTTGTTCTTGCCTTCTAAAAAACCCCTTGTCATTCCCCCTATCATAAGTATAAACTGTTCATTCTAAGGAACCATTTCCATTTCTGTGGAAAATCACTTTATTTCTGAATGTTTTGTCATATCCTGCTCATAGTGAAATTGTAGGAATTCACTGGTCTTGTTCTTTTTCTAGATGGAGCAGATGGAATGGGAATCTTTGACTTGTTAGACACTGGAGATGATCTTGATCCTGATATTATAAATATTCTTCCTGCATCTCCTGGTGGATCCCCTGTGCATTCTCCAGGGTCCCACTACCCCCATGGAGGTGATATGGGCAAGGTAATTATTGGAGTAAATACAGTTTTGTGTGTGTGTGTTTTGTCTGTGTTTTTTCCATCTGTTTATTTCCTTTGGTGGAATGAAAGGTTTTAGATCACCTGAATATTGGATTGTGATGTCATGCATGGATATTTCCAAATGTTTTGTGTTTCAGAAGCTACAGATAATTTCTATTAAATTTGTCCTCTCCTAATCCAAAACCATTGCCTGTTGTATTCCAGGGTCAAGGCACAGATCGATTGCTTTCCACAGAATCTCATGATGAAGTAACAAATATACTGCAGCAGCCACTGGCCCTCGGTTATTTTGTGTCAACTGCCAAAGCAGGTCCATTGCCTGACTGGTTTTGGTCAGCGTGTCCTCAAGCACAAAATCAGTGTCCCTTGTTTCTTAAGGTACTGTCCTGGTAGAGACTTGAGCAGCCTGAGGGATCTGAGGGTGAAAACTGTTCTGGTTAAACCAAAGTCAGTGCATGTGTCTGGGGATAGCTCTCCTTTGCTTCAGGAAAGGCCAGGTGTTCAGTTTTTGAGATTTGGCTGTTTGAAAGGTTCTGCCTTGCTCATGGGATCTTCCTGGTAGTCTGGACTCTTTCTTTTCCTGGCTTTATTCTCCAGGATTTTGTAAGAACAGGTTTGAGTTCCTGGACAGAGCTCTGGCTAAGGCTGGGACTGGTGGCAGAGAGGGAGGTACCTGAGTACAGTATAATAACTCAGTTGCACTGGGTAAAATAAGGAATAAATGAATCTGTTCTGTATTGCACAAAGCATAAAAGCTGTTTTTTGCACGTTGGCTTTGCCAAATTACAGTCACTGTATCACCTGTCTGAGTGTTGTCTGGGCTCCTTATCTCCTTATGGCACAGCCAAGACACATTCCCACATTTAAGGCTGTACACTGGTATACAGAGAAACTTTCTGTATTAACAAATCAGCATCTCTAATACTGTGCTTTGTTTTCTAATGATCCAGGTAGATCTTGTGCAGCCTTGTTTGTGTCTGGATTAGCAGTTCCTCTTGGTCTAAGCTCAGTTGTGGCTTTGGTATAGGATATTATTTTGAAGAGAGGATTTATTATTTATGCTAAGCAGCTCTAGATATGAAATATAAATAGACCGGGCCTATAGAAAGCAACTGAACTTCCAAGTGGTACTAGACATCTTGGGCCACTTGAGTTGCTTTTTTAACAATCACTTAATGTAGAAAAGGGATTTAAAAAAAACCCTAATAAATGTTTTGCCACTAGCACTGTGATTTTAGCAGAGATCTGTGTGAGAGAATAGAAATATTCTGCTAATTCCTAAACTTGGCCTAAGGATAAGATTTGTTTTGGCTTGTGTGTCAGACAGAGAGGGGGACTGCAAGCTACAACAATGTGGGGGAAGGAAATATGGTGTAGTTGATCAGGTAATAACTTCTGGCTTCCTTCTTCCTTCCTCAGGCCTCTTTGCACCTCCACGTGCCTTCAGTGCAATCAGACGAGCTACTCCACAGTAAACACTCCCATCCACTTGATTCTAATCAAACTTCTGATGTGCTCAGGTATTTATCATTGGTCACTTGCAAAAATACCGTGCATTTAATTTTTAATGCTGCTGCAGTGAAGCTGCATGTTTGTTTTTCCTGCAGTTAGTTTTTTTTTTTCCCTCTGTGCAGCTGATACCCTTAGTGCAGATAAATGGCTGTGCTTTAAGTGATTGTCACAGAGCAGTGGGATTTAAACCAAACATCTCTAAGCCCTTCTTTAACTAATCAGTCTTTGAAAGTGTTTGAAAAACAATGAATTCCTCAAACTAGAAGAGAGTTTGGGGTCTAGCAGAAAAGACAGAAATAGTTAAGCCAGAATATGGCACAGCAATCTTGTGGAAAATCTGAAGTGCTGAAGGACAGGAGCCCAGACCTGTGTAAACATGGGGCACTAATTTAGAATACATCAGATTATTTTTCTTTATCTGTATTTTTTTTTATGTGAACCTCTTGGTATGAATTAAGAATAGACAATTACAATGAGAGTTTTCCACCAAAAGCAAGCTTAGCTCTGAACTGCTGTGATAATTTGGAAGACATGTTATTTCTGAATGTTGGCAAACCTATTTTATGTTTTTGATGCCAAAGAAGCTGGATTCTTGTAAATCAGGGCTGTAAAATCCTGGTGAGAAAATGTGTTGGCCTGACAGAAGGCTGTTTTTGTTTTTCAGGTTTGTTCTGGAACAGTACAATGCACTCTCCTGGCTAACCTGTGATCCTGCAACCCAGGACAGACGGTCATGTCTCCCAATTCATTTTGTGGTGCTGAATCAGTTGTATAACTTTATCATGAATATGCTGTGATCTTCATCTGAATTTTGCAAGACAAAAATGAGGAAAAGGGATATTTCACTGCAGGACTAAGTTATAATTCTTCTCAGTGCAAGTTGTTTGTGATGGGGTATGAATCTTGTTACTTCCAGCAAATATTGTTTTGACTTGTGAGAGGGGCACCCATCAGCCCTGCTGTCTTCGAGTCACTGACTATGGGGGACGCTTCAGAATGATGATCAGAAAGTGTATTATAACATTTTTAGTAGCAAAATTAACCATTTTTCCCCAGCCACAGTATTTGTGAAGAGTAATGAGCCATAGTACCCAGTCATGGTTAATGAATTTTAAAAGCATGGAGATGAGAAGAAACATGAGGAACAATTAAGTTTCAACCTATGGCTTCAGAACATCAAGATGTTCTTGTATTGGATTATAGTACTTAGTATTCAAAAATGCCTGCATCTCTTATTTATTGTAAGTTTTTAAATGTATAAATTGTCTTATATTTCTTAACCTCTTTTATAAAAATTTTCCTAGAAGGTTTATACTGCCTTCTTGCTTTAAAGCAATTGGTCTAAAATATATGTAATCGTCTTAATTAAAAGTTGCAGTAGGTTGCTTTTAGAGTATTATTTTTTTGTAAGGGGTGGGTGGGGACAGTAAATTTGTATTGTCTTGATGTACAGTTTAATGGGGATAGAGGGGTTAATGTCCATACCATTGTGTGTGGGGGATTTACAGCTAAGCTGTAGTTGCAGAGTACATGTACAGTAATGAAGTTCACTGTGTTTATATAAATTGAAAAGGTACCGGGTCTTACAGCATTTTATATCACACCTTTACAGAGTAACAATGGCAATATATAAGTGATATTGTAGGTGGTTTAACTTGTAGTGAGAATAACATGAATAAACTCTTCAATTGAAGTTTGTGTTATGGTTCAGGGCTGTGGCTAGATTCTCAGATCCACTTCCAGGACACAAGTTTTAATATCACAAGAATCTCTCTTGTGCATTGTTGCTCCCTGGATATTCTTGGCACTGTGCTCACTGCATTGTTTGCTTCCATTTTTGTGATAAAATGAGGAACACACAGAAAACTCTGACCTTATCCAAAGTCTCCTGCCAGGCTGAAATTTAGCCCAGCTCTAGCCATTTTACAAATGCAAAAATAGTCAATCTTGACTTTAAGATTGGTGTGTGTTTAACTAAAATGTGGTGTAAATAGATTCTCAGTGAATTCTGGTATTCAGATTTTCTTCCACTAGTGAAAAAAAAAACAAAAACAAACAGCACGAAACCCTGAACATTTTCCTTTTCCATGTATTTTTGGCACTGTGGTGAAGGTCCCAAATATCAGTGCATGGCCTTCCCCATATCCCATTTTCAGGCTCTGGCTGGGGCATGTGCCAAGGAGGCTTTGCCCTCCCCAAGGAAGGGACTGACAAACCACAAGGCTTTCCTAAACGTCTCCCTCTATCTACAGTCATCATTTTTTCTCAGTAGTTTCCTTCCTTTTTCCTAGCACATGCCAAATGTCTGGTGCTGTTCTAAAATAGCCCCTACGGGTGCTGAAGAGCAGCTGCAGATGCTTTTTCTGGGTTCCTTATCTGACTGCCAGATGAAAAACTGAACTCCTGCAGTGCTCCTGGGAGCCTGTCACCATAACCCAAGTCCTGGGTCTTAATATTGTCTGTCTCGCTGGTTTAAACCTGTAAAGGAGCAAGTTTCAAGATCCATTTGTGCTTTTCTGCTGTTAACCCTCTTCAAGGAAGAATTTGCTTGCATTTACCAAACTTACTGTGTTCATGAAAATCTCGTTTCGTAAATGCAAAAGACCTGCCTGAGGTGATTTTTTTTTTTCGTATGAAGTCTCACTGAATCGTGTACATACAATATTAGCAACTTTTTTTGGTTTTGTATAAAGAAGTTGTACAATTGGTGATGAGAATTTTCAGTCATTTCTTCAGAACAACATGAGTGCAATCAGAAGTTAGCATATTTTGATAAATAGAGTTAAAAACTGGGTCTGTCCATGACTTTATCTCGGTAATGCACCGCAGATTAAACGGCACATTATTGTCTTACAGAAGGTTTTTTTTCATTTGGTTGGCATTTTTGAAGTGGAGAAGTGCTCCTAAAACTGGAATTTTCCAAGTGTATGTTCTTTTTTTTTTGTTTTTTTTTTTTTTGAGCTTTGTTGCTAAGTGGTCATTTCTAACCCTGGCTCAGTTAACCAAGTTCCAAGGGCTGGGTTTTGGTGTGGCTTTGTTTAGTGTTCAATCTGACTTGTTTTCCTAAAGGTAAGTGAATCAGCTGCCTGAACGTTGGTGTAACTGTGTTCTGTTACCTGGACCAGCCTTCCCTGTGAAACTCCTCCTGTGAAAGCTGCCAGTATCCCACTCCTCCCCCCCATCAAATGCAATTAAAGTAAAATATAATATTATAACCACTATAAAAGATTAAAAGGGCCATTTCTGGAGTGATAGTCACAGCCAGCAATGTGCATATCAAACCTGCCAGCACCACGGAGCCAACTACTATATTGGGCATACTTTTTTTGTTAGCTACTGTCATTTAACTATTTTAAGTGCACATAATAGCTGGTTTATAAATAAAATTGTCACAATCCAATAACTCGAGGTTGTTTAGCAAGTACAAGCTTAAACAGTTGAAAATTTCAGCTGCAGCTTTTCAAAATGGCCTTGCAAGAAAATGTTGTTCCTGTCAGTGCTTTAAGTAGCTGTGGAGGTTTATCTCTTCCAGTGAAAGAAGAAGCAGAGATTCTTCCGTTCCTATTAAGAAGACATATTTTAACCCAGATATTTCTGCATTTAAGCCTTTTAGTCACCTTTGACTCACTACTTTTGAATTAGGTTACTGAAGACCCTGTTGCTAAGACCAGCAGCAAGGCCACCAGCTGTACTTGTAACAACCCTCACATTTGAAAAGTAGCTGTAACATTTAGGTCTTTCTAACATTCTCTGAAATAATTAAAGATAAATGGATTTATATTTAAATCCTCAGCTATGTTCTTACTTAGCTGTCAGTTATGGCGCAGATTATTGTATTTCTATATTTACCTCTGATGGTAAATTTAATTTTGTGTGTTGCTATGAAGACTTGCTGATGTCTTTAATCAAGCACTATTTGTTAATACTGTAATATCAAATATTATGTTGCATTATTTTAAAGCTTTCAAGAATAAGAGTAAAACGTTTTGAAAAAAATGCTATTGCACCATATAATTTGCTGCACGACAGTATGGCACTACATATCAGCCAGTTGGGATAGTAATGCTGCATCAACCTTGTTTTCATCTGGGTTTCTTTGGAAAAGTCATTCATGGGGTGACATTGTACAACGTTACTGTCTCACAACCTCCAGCTGGGGAAGGTGGTTTTGTTTGTTTTATTATTTTATTTTATTTTTTTTTTAAGTAAAGGGCCCAGGACTATGCTTCGTACTTAAGGGGTTTTTTTTAATTATTATTTGTGGGTGTACTTTTTATTTTCAGTGGAGTAAAACTTAATTTACAGTAAAACTGGATTTGGGACCTACCACAATCCTCAGGGTCACTTTTTCAGGATGCTACTCATCGAGCTTTAGGTTTTTCTGAGTCAACTGGACATGAGGACCTTGCTGAGTGCTGGCTTGGGATGCTGCAGCCTGTGGCCTGGTGACATGGCACTGCACACCATGGAGCTGCTCCAACTTCCTCTGGCACGGCTGGGCACACCATGGAGCTGCTCCAACACCCCTCTGGCACGGCTGGGCACACCATGGAGCTGCTCCAACTCCCTCTGGCACGGCTGGGCACACTATGGAGCTGCTCCAACTCCCTCTGACATGGCTGAACACAGCACGGAGCTCTTCCAATGCCCCTCTGGCACGGCTGGGCACAGAATGGAGCTGCTCCAACTCCCTCCAGCACGGCTGAACACAGCATGGAGCTGCTCCAACTCCCTCTGGCACAGCTGGGGACACAGGGCAGCCATTCCAACACCTCCTGTGGATACACCAGGCAGCCGTTCCAACACCTCAGCTGGACACGCTATGGAGCTGCTCCAACACTGCTCTGGCCTGGCTGGACAGGCCAGGGAGCCGCTCCCACACCCCTCTGGCACGGCTGGATGTGCCAGGGAGCCTTACGCAGCCGCCGCCATGTGCCCTCGGCCGAGTCACCATCGTATTTATCGTGACAAAACACAGAAACAATAAAAGAGATTTAAGGAACAAACACTATTTCTGCCGAATGCCGTAAACACTGAGTTGTACAAATTGTGATCGAGGAAATGAAGAAAAAAGAAAAAAGGTTTATACTTTTTAAAAAAACAAAAAAATTCAAATGAAATAAATTATTCATGAAGCCTTGACTGTGGTGTGGGTTTATTGAGGGGGCGGGGAGGGCGGTGCCCCTCAGCTTTTCCCGCCTCTCCCTTTCTGCCCCTCAGCCTTTCCCGCCCCTCGGCCCCTCCCTCCGTGACGTCACTTCCCGTTTCCCCCGGTAGTGGCGGCGGGTGGGCGCGGGGCCGTGAGGGCTCCTGTGCTGCCGCCATGTCCGAGTGCTCGGCGCTGCAGTTCGTCAGCCCGTACGCCTTCGAGGCGATGCAGAAGGTGGACGTGGTGCGCCTGGCCGCGCTCAGCGACCCCGAGCTGCGGCTGCTGCTGCCGTGCCTCGTGCGCATGGCGCTGTGCGCGCCCGCCGACCAGAGCCAGAGCTGGGCGCAGGACAAGAAGCTGATCCTGCGGCTCCTCTCGGGGGTCGAGGCGGTCAATTCCATCGTGGCGCTGCTTTCCGTGGATTTCCACGCGTTGGAGCAGGACGCCAGCAAGGAGCAGCAGCTCCGGTAACGCAGACAGCGGGGATCTGTGGCGGAAGCGCTGTGTGGTTTTTCCAGCTGTTCCAGTTGTTGCAGCTGTTTAAGCGCCGGACGGGCCCGGCCGTTCGTGTCCCATGATCACCTGCTAGGAGGGCCCCGGGGTGTGTTTGAGTGTCCTGCGGATCTGTTTCCCCGCCGTGTGGGATGCGCTGGGAGAGCTGCCCCGGCAGGGAAGGGCTGGGATGGATCTGTGGGATGAAGGGACGGCTCAGGTGGATGCGCTTTCCTGACTGTTTGTGCTGCTGGGGAATAGAAGCACTTGAAATTTTGATAATGTACTAAATTAGCTTCCTTGCCCTGCAATTACAGCAGTGTTTGCAGATGTGTGGCAGAAGAGATCCCTAGAGAAGTGCTGCCTTCCTTTAACCGGAAGCATTTCTGTCTTTGCAGAAACGTTTAACACTTGTTGTTTTGAACTGTGTGCCAGGCACAAGCTGGGAGGTGGCAGTGGAGAAAGCATCTTGGTGTCACAGCTGCAGCACGGGCTGACGCTGGAGTTTGAGCACAGTGACTCTCCTCGGCGGCTCCGGCTGGTGCTCAGCGAGTTGCTGGCCATTATGAACAAGGTGAATTTCCCCAGAGGTGGAGATTTTTGGGTTTTAGGTTGCTCTCTGGTCTGGCTGGTTGTGTTTCTGGTGCTGCTGGTGGTGTGAGCACTCTATTCCAGTCCTTACCTGCTTTATCAAGATTCAAAATCTTAGATTGAACACTGGCTTGTGCTTAAACTGTTTGTGACTTCCTAAAGAAAATCTTTGCTGATGTTATAGAGACTTTATAATATCCTGTACTCAAACATAACGTTATTTGGTGATCTGTCAGTGCAGAGATAATCTGGAAATTATTGATAACTTTTCTCCATCCCATTCTTTGCCCCTGTTGCAGTGTGGTATTAGCCATCATATTTCTCTTCACTCACTTCCTTGCTCACCAAACCTTTTATTTTCCTTATGTAAACTTAGAATGTCAGTGGGCGATTTTTCTTCTGAAAAGAAGCAATGATACCATCTGTGTTGAAGTATTTCCAGTAGTAAATATTTCTTATTCTGCAAACTTTTCCTGCTTGTTCTGTGTTGATAGCTTTATGTTTTTGGCAGTTTTTAATCTATTAAACATGCTGAATTAAAGTAGATTTAGACAAATTGCTTGATAAAACCTGTTTGCTATGATAAATGTTGTGTTGCAGGTGTCAGAATCAAATGGTGAGTTTTTCCTCAAATCTTCTGAGCTCTTTGAGAGTCCTGTTTACCTGGAGGAGGCAGCAGATGTTCTCTGCATTTTGCAAGCAGGTGTGTGGTGGTTCTGTATTTATGGTGTTTTCTGACCTTTCCCAAACGTAACAAAACAACTTTGGGAGCTGTTATGATAGATGTGAGGCTAATCTAAGCTGTGCAGCTCTGGGGAGCAGGGTTTTTATTTCCCAGTGAAACACTGTGACTTTGAACACCCTCTTTCCATGCAGAGCTGCCATCGCTGTTGCCAATAGTGGATGTGGCCGAAGCTCTGCTGCACGTTAAGAACGGAGCCTGGTTCCTTTGCCTTCTGGTGGCCAATGTCCCTGACAGCTTCAACGAGGGTGAGTTACAGCTTCTTCTCCAGCTTTTGAAATTATTTCTAGCAGTGTGGTAAATTCTGGGCTAAACCACGAGGTTTGAACTGTTGCTGCTGCCACCTGGGCGTGTTGATTCCCATTTTTTGCAGCATGACTGCAGGCCTGGGCTCGCTGTGTGTGTCACAGCTTTTCATCTGTCACAAAGGCCGATTGGGCAGGGAATGGCTGGGGCTGAGAACCTCCCCTATCCCTGCTAACAGTTCTCATCCCTTCCACTGAGCCATGCTGATTTCTTTGGGGAGGGTGTGCTCAGAGCTGCTGTCGGATCTTTAGTGTGCAGAGGTTTGATTAAGAACGGAGAGCGGCAGGATGAGGAGAGCGTCGGGGGCCGGCGCAGAACCGAAGCTCTTCGGCACCTGTGCAAGATGAACCCTTCCCAAGCCCTGAGGGTCCGGGGCATGGTGGTGAGTCTGGCGTGATAATCATCACCAAGAACCTTCCTAAAGCTTCAGACGCTACAAAGATATCTGAGCCTCAGTGTTTTATCCAGGTGGAAGAATGTCACCTGCCGGGTCTTGGTGTGGCTTTGACCTTGGATCACACCAAGAACGAGTCCTCAGATGATGGAGTGAGTGACCTGGTGTGCTTTGTGAGTGGTTTGCTGCTTGGAACAAATGCAAAGGTTCGGACGTGGTTTGGAACTTTCATCCGAAATGGTCAACAGGTAGGAAAGTCTTTGAGTATTCTGCTTTTGAGGAAATATTCTTCTAGCTTGCTGTAACTCTTCTGGACGTGTGCTGCAGATTTATGTGAATGCACATAAATCCTGTTGCATTTCTTGAGGAACCTTTACAAGGCAACCTCTTATAGAGCTCTCAGGTCTATATATAATGTCTCTGAAGGCAGCAGCTATTTGGTTGTTCCCCTGGCATAGAAACCAGGGAATTATGTGTTTGTAATATTTACCTGATAAATATGTTCATCCTCAGTGTTCACAGTGGGAAGATGCATCTTGACTTGCTTAGGTGACTTAGTTAAAGCTTGAAACTGAAAACTGAATTTTAAAAAAATAACCCTCTTCCTTTGACTACGGAAACTCTTATATAATACATTGTTCAATGGGCTGAATTTGACGTTGTTCTCATCCTCACACAGAGAAAAAGAGATAACATCAGCTCTGTGCTGTGGCAGATGAGGAGGCAGCTGCTGCTGGAGCTGATGGGGATCCTGCCCACGGTGCGCAGCACCCACATCGTGGAGGAGGCCGACGCCGACACGGAGCCCAACGTGTCCGTGTACTCAGGGCTCAAGGAGGAGCACGTGGTGAAGGCCAGCGCCTTGCTGCGCCTCTACTGCGCCCTCATGGGCATTGCTGGCCTCAAGTAAGGAGCCTTCTCATCCTCTGGGGTTTTCTTCATGGCTGCCCATTTCAGCAGAGGGTGATGGCTTTGGGCACTTCTGTCTTAATGCCACTGTGTCCTCAAAATTTGTGGCAGGACTCAGCAATTTCAGTCCTGTGGTGCTGCAAAATCACTTCTGCAGACTTGTTAAGAGAACTCTAAACCCACGTGGTTGGAGCAGTGTGTAGAGTTATCAGCTATTTTCTCTTCTACCAACATACATTGATTGGATTTTGAATTTCTGTTCCTTTGCTTTCTCTTTTTAGAGAATGCTAATGTAGCATCTTTATGCATTGTTAGCTTTAATTTAAGTAGTTAGTTTTAATTTAAGTAGTGAGTTTTAATTTAAGTAGTTTGTACTTATAGGCAAGATGATATCCTGGAGAAGTTTTCTCACTGTTGTCTCTTAACAGAGATTTTTGTGCCTTTAAGTTCAGAGCAAATTACCACCTTGATAGATTGAATAACAGGGAAAATTCAACCTTTAGCCATTACGAGAGACTGCAAATATCTTGCCTGTTAAATCCCCAGCTTTGTTTTGTTGTGTGTCCTGCTCAGGCCCACGGATGAGGAAGCTGAGCAGCTCCTGCAGCTGATGACGAGCCGCCCTCCCGCCACCCCGGCCGGCGTCCGCTTCGTGTCGCTGTCCTTCTGCATGCTGCTGGCCTTCTCCACTCTGGTCAGGTACTCTCAGTGCAGGAGGAGCTTTGCAACATCTCACTGCTTTAGCACCATTAAGGCAGTGTCCTTCCCAGAGCTGCACAGGTTTTTTTTTTTTAACCCTATTTCTTTATAAAATCTCTGTATGTTGGTGGAAGGGATTTGTCTCGCTCTGTGGTGAGTGATGGATATTTCATTCTTGTTTTCTAGCAATTCTTTTGAGAAGTGAGCATTAACATGAACTTAGTGTGAGTGTTTTTTTCAAGACTGAAGTAGGCCTAACTAATTCACTTTTCCATGGTTAAATTCCTTGGAGAGAAGCAGTGCAGATAATTCAGGGGTGTAGCTTTCAGTTGGATGCATTCCAAAAAGGAAGTTGCCTGACAGTTGGAGTGACCTTTGTGCCAAATATCACTGCTTATCTGCAGTTGGATGCTAAAGTAAAAGTGGCAAAAAGTAAAAGTAAAGTGGCAAAAAGGATCCTGATGTAAGATTCCTCAAATACTGGTTTTTCTGCAAGTGTTAGTAAAGCTAGCACTGGTTTTCTGGGAAAAGGATCTAATCTGGATTTTCTTTGTGCAGCACCCCAGAACAGGAGCAACTCATGGTGATGTGGCTCAGTTGGATGATAAAGGAAGAAGCCTACTTTGAAAGGTGAGAGCAGGCTGGATTTCTTTTAGTGGTTCCAGTAATCTCACATTTATTAATGTCCTATTTACTTACGTCCTGTGTTTCTTCCTCTTTGTTATCATCAGCATTTCTGGTGTGTCTGCTTCCTTTGGAGAGATGCTGCTCTTGGTAGCCATGTATTTCCACAGCAACCAGCTCAGTGCCATCATTGATTTGGTCTGCTCCACCTTGGGGATGAAGGTAAATCCTAAACTATTTCTAGCCTGTACATTTGTCTGTTAAAATCAGCTTTTTTACTGAGTTTTGGTACTTTGGTGTTTACTTTACTTTTGCTATAAAGAACTTTAGTTTTGCTAATATACCTAAAGTAAATATAACCTGAAAAATGAGTAATAATTCCTCTGGAAGAACATGAAAATGTGCATAGCTCTTGATACAGAGGAATGTGATGGTAAAAGTATCTTCAAAAAGTGCTACCCTGTCAAAATCATTATTTCCAAGAAATGAACTTTGTAGAAGACTAACTGAAGTAGTTTCCAAATGGAGCTGTAAAGTTTGTGTTTTAAATAGTTAAAACAAATATCTATATATGTAAAAATTAATTTCAGTAAATTGCTAAAGGAGATTTGCCAACAATTCACTGAAACAGTGAAACAATGCCTCACCAGATATAAAAACTGGGGAGGGAGCTTTCAGGACAAGGGAGACATGGGATGATGAACTTGTGGCTTGGAAAATATTTCTGTTTGACATTTGATACAGATGTGAATTGACTAGGATACCAGGAAAACAGACAAGTCTTAAAAGGCTAAAATATAACAGTTTATAAAAGAAATTTGCAGTCTTTAGTTATAAGATAGATAGAACTTGCCATTCTAAGTACTTTCTCCTGAATTTCAGATTGTTATTAAGCCCAGCTCACTCAGCAGAATGAAGACAATCTTCACACAGGAGATTTTCACTGAACAGGTATTTCCAACCTAGGGATTTTTTTCCCCTCCTTCCTTTCCCTTTTGGGGTATTCCCTGAAAATAAGGAGATGCCATCAGGGCTGTGGCTGTGTCACCTTGACACCTTGTGCCTTGTGCTAAGGGGTGTTTTGCTGTGTGTTGTCTCTTCCCTGCAGGTGGTCACAGCCCATGCTGTCCGTGTGCCTGTGACAGGCAACCTCAGTGCCAACATCACTGGCTTTTTACCCATTCACTGCATTTACCAGCTCCTCAAGAGTCGTTCCTTCACCAAGCACAAAGTATCCATTAAGGTACCACCTTTGTTTTATTTCTGTTCATAATTCTGCATGCTGATGAGGTTTTGCAGGCTGGTTGACTTACAGAAGCAGAATTCTTGATGAATCTTGTAGCTTCCTGCCATGTAATTTAGGAATGAACTGTGTTTTAAGTTGGGGTGCCCACTTTTAGCTCTGCAATCCAGAGATCACAGCTTAATGAAGTTAAAAATAATAAATGTCTCTCCCCTGTCTGTGCTTAATTGTAGTCAGAATGATTTTTCAGCCAGGACAAGTTCAGGATACAGAGTTTATGACCAATTGAGAGCTGATGTTAAACTTTCCAAAGTCAAAGTGTCATTTATTAAAGGGGACAGAGCAGACTGGCAGCTGCTGGTGTCATGGGCTGTTCTCTTGCAGGACTGGATCTATCGGCAGCTCTGTGAAACCACCACCCCTCTGCACCCCCAGCTGCTTCCCCTCATTGATGTCTACATTAACTCCATCCTCACCCCTGCATCTAAATCCAACCCAGAGGCCACCAACCAGCCTGTCACAGAACAGGAGATCCTCAATGTTTTCCAAGGACTCTCTGGGGTAATCATCTTGTTTGGATCTTTCTTTATGTGGATGTGGTTCAGGATTTTGTATTGGTGTTGCTTCACTTTTTGTTTTCACTGCCTGTAAACTCCCTCCTGCTACAGTGACAGTCATGTGTTTTGAACTGAAGCTTCTTACTCAGATATTCACCATATTTGTGGGTAAATCCAAATTTTTCTTCTTTCCAAGAATCAGGAATTCAGCCTGACTTTTGTGTGTGGTTTTATGTGCAGGGAGAAAATATTCGTCCCACGCAGCGCTTCAGCATCACCACACAACTGCTCGTCCTCTACTATGTCCTGTCCTATGAAGAGGCACTGCTGGCCAACACAAAGATTCTGGGTAAGTGTGAGAGCACCAGGGGGGAACAGATTAACTAAAAATTGAGTGCAAAGAGGAGAAAAATTGATGCTTCTGTCAGGTTTAAGCACAGCATAAAACTTGGAAGAAGTTTGGATTAAATAAAACATTGCTGTAGAGATTCAGGACATAAAGTTTCTGCTGAAACTCTCTAGTGGAGTAATTTGTTTTGCAGATTAAAAGAGGTCCAAGCTGAGTTGCAAGAGCATCTAATGAATGCAACAACAATTAACAAAGACTTCAGAATTATTTGAGATCTTAATTTATTCCTGTGTCATCAAACTTGCACACACTTTTCTTTGAGTTGACAATTTTATAGTTGGTAATACTTAATGATCCCATTTTTACCTTTGATATGGACTTTAAATCAGTTCTGCAAGACTGTTGTGAAATTAAACTTCAGTGAAAGTTCAGTATTTATATCTGGTGTGTGTTTTTACCAGCCCTTTTTAAGGTACAAAACTTCCAGCATTCTTCAGTCTTTTTTCTTCGTGTTATTCAAAGAAGCCTGAAATGCTATAAAATCAATTACAGTTATTGGATATTTTCTCAATTTTGCCTGGTTAATATAGAAACAAGTGCTTTACATTTTCCTTATTGATCCAGCTGGGGAAATATCTGTTATTAGCTGTAACTGCTATGTGTGGTTTCTTGTCCTGTTCCCTTGTAGCTGCAATGCAGAGAAAACCCAAGTCCTACTCCTCAGCATTGATGGATCAGATTCCAATCAAGTACCTCATCCGACAGGCACAGGGGCTGCAGCAGGAACTGGGAGGTAAAAACGTGGCTGAAGGTCTAAAGTGCATGGAAAGGAAGGCTGAGTGTTCTCAGCTCAGTGGCTGTTGCTTTTTTCGTGGCTTGCTTTCCTTTTTCTTGCTTTTAGAATATGTCAGGAGTAGCTACTGAGATTGCAGAGGTGTTTGAAGAGTCACAGGGAAAGTGTCAGGAAAGCAGCTCCTTTTAGAGTAGGTCTTACCTCCCTTGGACAGGTTTTAGGGTAGGAATTAGCTGGGAATGTTGAATATTCCAGGCTGAGTTTAGGAGTTACTTTCCCAAGGGTAACTTTTCCTCTCTGTTGGAGCTGGAGTGTGAGGCTGTGAACTCACTGAGCTGCTGGGCAGCAATTCAGTTCAGGGGTTGAAATAAAAAGCACAGATGTGTTCAGGTGACAGATGCAGCTGCTCAGATCTGAGCTGTGACTGTCCCTGGTGTCCCCAAGGGTTGCACTCTGCCCTGCTGAGGCTCCTGGCCACCAACTACCCCCACTTGTGCATCGTGGACGACTGGATCTGCGAGGAGCAGATCACCGGCACCGACGCCCTGCTCAGGAGGATGCTCCTCACCAACATGGCCAAGAACCACTCCCCCAAACAGCTCCAAGAAGGTAAAGAACTTCATCCCAAGTAAATTCTTCCCAAATTGATTGGAATATAGTAGATTTGGAAGTGTGTGATTATACTGCATTCGTGTAGCCAAAATGCTTCAATGCTTCAAATGGCAGAAGCCCAGTTTTACCAAGATCCTGTTGTTTCTGTTTGTTGTTTCTGTTTTACAGCCTTTTCCATGCTGCCTGGAAATCACACCCAGCTGATGCAGATCCTGGAACATTTGACCCTTCTCTCAGCTGGAGAATTGATCCCCTATGCAGAAGTATTGACCTCAAACATGAATCTCTTGCTGGAAGCTGGAGTCCCACGGGGGATCCTGCAGGCTGTCAATAAACTCTGGATGGTTCTGAACACTGTCATGCCCAGAAGGTATCAAGGCTCAAAACACTGCTTGGTTTCTTGGTGAACATAGATGGGAGGCCACTTTTTCTTTAAAAAATAATAACACAACACATTTATCTGGGAGATTGGAGGCTGTGACTGAATAGAATGTGTTGGAGTTGCACTTTGTTTTAGTTTGTTGACATTTTGAAACTTTGCATTTAAAAAGAAGGTGGTACTTGTTCTCAGGGGAAAGGAAGTCTTAAAATACAGGAGTATGGTTTTATAGTATCCATTGTTATTGATGAATTATTGATGGAACAGGAACTCACTTTGGTCAGAAAATGCCTTTTTTTATGAAGTGGATACTCTTCTGCAGTGAAAACTGCTAGAAGTCCAGGGATGTAAATTAACTGCACCTTGGTTGACTTCAAGGGCTGCAAATGGGGTTTTTGCTACTTGATAGGCTTAGAAAAATATGGCTGAGTGACCAAATAAGGGACCCCTTATACAAATTTTCGATTTAAAAAAAAATCATTAAAATATTCTCGTTTTAGGTTGTGGGTGATGACTGTTAATGCCCTGCAGCCTTCAGCAAAAATAGTTCGACAGCAGAAATACACCCAGAATGATCTGATGATTGATCCCCTGATTGTACTGAGGTGTGATCAGAGAGTTCACAGGTGAGTGTCTGTGCTGCTGCTCAGTGAATGCTTCACACAAAGGTGTCAACAGAAAACTTCTAAAAGCTTTCTTCACTTCAGAACATCTTTTCAGACTGATCACAGGAGCTTGGCAGTTGAATCTGTGTTGTTTTAAGCTTGGCCTGAGGACTGTGGAGTTTGCCCTGCTGTTCCAGCATTTCATCCTGTCCAGCTGTGTTTTGGAAACTTTGGGATTTGCACATGGCTCATCCATTTTGGATTTGGGTGGGTGAATTTGTGGTAACCAGACTTTGCAGCGTGTTGGAAATGGCTGCTGCCACGTGGTGGTGGGTGAGGTTTAGCTGTGACATCCTTCAGCTCTTGTGGCTGTGGGTTATTCCATCCTTTTGGACAACAGTTTCTGCCAGTGGGTGCTGCTGATGGATGTGACAGGGGCAGGTTTGCTTCATTTCCCAGGGGAGTCTTTGCAGTTCTTGGCAATTGGTTCCTCCAGATGTCAGTGATGCCAGAGGAGGAGCTGTGGTGCTGCAGCCTTTGGGAATGCTTTTAGTTTGTTCATGTTAATGAAATATCTTTGTTTTACTGTTCCCATCTCAGGAGTCCTCCTCTGATGGATATCATTTTGCACATGTTGAATGGATATCTTCTTGCTTCCAAAGCTTACCTTAATGCTCACCTGAAAGAAACAGCAGAGCAGGACATTAGGCCATCCCAAAATAATGCAATGGGTCCAGAGGCCCCAGAAGTTACAAGGGAAGAGTTAAAAAATGCTTTGCTTGCTGCTCAGGTAAGGGGGAAGAAATGAATATTCCACAATGTGAGGAAAAACAGTGAAGAAAGAGAAATGCAGAAACAGGAAATTAAAAAAATTAGGTCTTTTAAACTCCTTTTTTTTACTAGCTTCTGTAACCATGGAAAACTCTCTGTATTCAGATGGTTAAATATTTTCTTTTTTCTAGTCTGAAGCTTTGTGCTGATGCTCTGCTTTGATAGTGGTTGTTCTGTCAGAACAGAAGGGTGCTGCTCAGCAGCCTTTTTGCCTTGATGCTTCTGTGATCCAGAGGCTGTTCCTGTGGTTGGATTTGGAGCAGTAAAACATCAATAAAGTGGCAGAGCCATGTCTGATCATTTCAAAGATGTTTCAGACAAGCAGCCAGCACTGGAAAGTGGGAGGCTGAAGGATGGTTCACTTCCTTAGCTTGACATTATGGAAATTCTTGAGTAATCCTGTTCCACAGACATCTCTTCATCCCTCTGTCTGGAAAAATGTCACATAGGGAGTTTCCATTATAATATGATTTTTGAGTTAATATGAGGTTTTATATTTAAACGAGCAGGGTGATGAATACTGTGAGTTACATAGCCCTGTGCATATTTTGTCTGCTCTGGATGCTTTAAGGTTCTAGTGGAAATTTATTTTGAAGCAATATGAGATTCCACTGAATTTACTCTTTTCATCTGTGATTATGATATTTTGTTAGATTTAGCCTATTTTTCCTTTGCATCTTGATTGAGACAAAGTGTTGAAGTTTTTAAAAATATTCTACGGGATTTGTGATTCTTGAGCTGAATAATTTTCATTTTGTACTTAAAAAAACCTATAGGTAGAAATCCTAATCACGTGACAACCTTTCATTTCTTAAATTGTCCCTATTTTATATTTGATTTTATTTTACTGGGGGTTTTTAAACATCTCCTGTGGTTTTCTCCCCAGGACAGTGCTGCTGTGCAGATCCTTCTGGAGATCTGCTTGCCTACAGAAGAAGAGAAGGGCCAGAGCAGCAGTGCTCATGAATTCCTGAGGGATGTGCAGAGCCCCCCGAGCCCGCAGGGTGCTGAGGAAGAGGAGGAGGAGCAGGAGGAGGAGCAGAGTTTGCTGTGTAACCTGCGGGAGGTGCAGTGCCTCATCTGCTGCCTGCTGCACCAGATGTACATTGCTGACCCCAACATCGTCAAACTCGTGCATTTCCAGGTCTGCTCTGCACTGCCTGAGCTCTCCTCTGCTTTGTCAGGGTGGGAGAGAGCCAAGGGCAGTGCTCAGGGGCTGCTGGGTGTTCCTCAGAAGTGATGACAATCCACTTTTCTCCTTCTTGTCTCCCCCAGTTTGTAGAGCTCACATTTCCTCCTTATTTCAGTGCTTGGTCTCTTGGTTGTAGGGAGGAGGCAGCACCCAAACTCTGCCTGAGTTAAACCATCATTAAACCCCTCCTTTGTGCCTCTGCCCTTCTCACTTTGTCCATCTAGGCCAAGGGAAACTGCCCTAATCATCTTGTAATTACTTGTTCCACATCTTCTGTGGGTTACTTTTCTCTGGCTGTGTTTTTAAATTAACATAGCCATTATTCAAAACTAATTTGGCTTCAAATGTAAACATCTCCTTATCTTTCCTTGTTGTTAGGGCACAGTGTATCTCTTTAGAGTGGAAGGACAAAGGTTGGCCCTGCAAAAGCAGCTCAGCACCTTCAAAAAAAAAAAAAAAAGAGGGGAGAGATCAGCAATTTAAAAAGTATAAATGTGTTTTTAATGCATATTAAATTGCTCCTTGCCAGATGGCAGACTCTTTACAAGGAGTTAATTTGCCTTGACCTGGAACTGATTAAGTGATAAAAAAGTCATTATGGGGCAGTTGTGAAATGGGCAAGTTGGGGCTGATGATGAAATTTGGAACACAGGAAAGGCACAGAAGGAAAAGGTCACTGCAGTCTGCTTTCCTTTTGGGAGTGGAGAGAGAGCTTCCATGCAAATAATCATTGAATATTGAGGCTAAAGAGCTGATTCAGACCCTGGGTTAGTATCCAGCCTTGGCATTACAGGCCTGCTGCAAACTCTGAGCAAAGGGAGTTATAAATATATTCATTTTGAAACAAAGCATTAACACAGGTGTAATTTAAAGTCTTAGTTGAAGCAGAATTTTTAAAACACACCTGTGACACATTGACACATCTGTTTTCTTCATCCCACAGGGTTATCCATGTGAACTTCTGGCACTGACAGTGGCTGGGATCCCATCCATGCACATCTGTCTGGATTTCATTCCTGAGCTCATTGCCCAGCCTGAACTGGAAAAACAGGTACAGTGCACTCACCTGGCTGGAGAATCCCTGTGGGTATTATTAACCTTGATGAAATATTGGCTGAGGGGAGAGAATAAAACAGGCACTGAAAACATCCTGTTCTAACTTGCCTGGGATATTCAGGTAATATTTGTAGAACTTTTACCTGAAATTAAAGGCCTGGCATTGAAGGCAACTGGAATTTGTTGGGCTAAAGATTCTCTGTTTCTATATCAAACCAACTTTGTAGTTGCTCTTATTGAATCTTTTCTAGTGTTAAGTTCCTGCTGATGAACTAAAGTTAAAACAAGAATACATCAGACCTAAATATCTTCTGCAAGGGTTGTGTTGCACATTGTGTGTTGCTTTATTGTTCATCATTAATGTTGGAGCAATAAAGTCAGGGGGAGATTTTGAAACACTTTGATTAATGTTAAATATGTGGGGGTTATTTTTCTTAATACCAGCAGAAAAATAATTATCATAAACTATTGTTAAGGCTTCTTTGGCTTCAGTTTCCTTCATAGTAAAACAGAGAATATTTCCTTGCTGTTAAGTGTGGTGAAGAGCTTTGGATAGAAGTTGTAAAACATCCTGTAACTTCCTTGCTTTTCTATTTTGACAGATCTTTGCCATCCAGTTGCTCTCCTACCTGTGTATCCAGTATGCCCTGCCCAAATCCCTCAGTGTGGCTCGTCTGGCCATCAATGTGATGGGGACCCTGCTCACAGGTACCAGCCCAGCAAGCCCAAACCCCCTGCTCTGGGAGCCAGGATCATTTCTCTAGGCTGAATGCAGTTTTGTCTGTCTAACTGCTGTTGTAAAAGTAGCCAAGTTCTTGATTGGATTTTATCATAATTTATTTTTACTTCTCCACTTGCTCCTCCTTGGCAGTTCTGACCCAGTCCAAACGTTACACGTTTTTCATGCCCACCCTGCCTTGCCTGGTGTCCTTCTGCCAAGCTTTTCCTCCCCTGTACGAGGACATCATGTCCCTGCTGATCCAAATCGGACAAGTTTGTGCCTCTGATGTTGCTACACAGACACGAGACTTCGACCCCATCATCACCCGTAAGTCAGGGGCCTTGGAGAGCTCCCCGGGGGGGTCAGAGCAAGGGAAATGGGACAGGAATGTCCTGGTGTGTCTGGAAATAACCTGTGGTGGAGCATGGAATGGTGCAGGCTCATCTTTGCCAATCTCATAGCATCCATATTTGTGTCATGGCTGGAAAATAACAGTTCTCAATTCTTACTTTGCTTCCCCTGCTTCGTTTCCTAGGTCTCCAGCAGCTGAAGGAGAAGCCACACGATTTCTCAGGACTCTGTAAAGATTCCTCCAGCAAAAGCTGTTCCAGGGACACTGCAAGCCTGGACCCTGATGTTCGGCTGTGCCAGTGTGTGGAAAACACCATCATCGAAATAATTAACATGAGTGTCAGTGGAATTTAGAAAAAAACTCCGGGGAAGTTGGCCTGTAGCTTTTCCCTCTCTTTATGGTGCCTAAATTTGGAAGAAGCTGTGAAAGTGGACTGAGGAGCTGGAGCAGTCCACATTTTTTTTCATTCATTCAATTCAGTCATGGCTGAGAAGAAAATCCCTTCAACAGGATTTTGTTGCTTTCAGTGAAAACTTCTGGTGGGATCAGTAAATAATTTCCAGGGAAACAGTGATTTTCAGGCTTGCTCAGCTCCTGAAGTGATACTGCAACACACCTGGAAGGGTTTTATAACACTGAAAAATGAGGTAATTTTTTTTTTTTTTGTTGGGCAACCAGCAAAATGATGGGTGAGAAAAATTGGAGATTGAAGTGCTTTGCTTGAGGTAAGTGAGCTGCTGTTCCAGAGCAAGCTGGAATAAAGTACTCCAAGGAGTACTTGAAATGGTGTCAAAAACTTACACCATCACGCTGAGTTCTAAGAAAATTAGAAAATTTATTTGTGTGTCAAACCATTGGTCAAAGCTTCAGTTCAGGAGATCAGGAATTTAATTTAAAGATCAACCAGCCTTCACTGAGAGTTCGAAACTGGTCTAAAAGTTTCTTAAAAAAAAATATTGATAATAAAAATGAGCCATATAAATGGGATTTTTAAAGACTACAGCTCAGATAGTTTTGTGTGTTTTAACTTAAAAAAAAAGAGGTAAAAAAGACTTGAAGAAATGAGTGCAGAGGTATCTTGAGCTGTCATCAGGATAAGATTAAAAAAAGAAATGGATGCTGAGGATGACTGTGCAGAGGAATAAGGAGAGGAGGGACAGGTTTCAGCCATGCCAAAGCAATTCCAAGGCCAAATCCTTTCTGCTCCATCATGGAGTTGGTTCTTTTGTGTATAAGGATGGAATTCCCATGTGGAAATGTGGGAAACCCCCGTGGGTTTGTGTTCCAGGATTCCTGTGTAACACCCCCTCTCACCATCTGCCTACCGAGTGTATTTTTGTCATCTTTATGTAAATTATGTAAATAATCTAAATGTATGTATTTTTTCTCCTTGGTTCCAAGTGTAATTTTATATGCTGTAGTGATATTTAAATAAAAAAACCCAACAACAACAGCAGTATGACTGAAATTCAAAGTTCAAAGCCTGTTTTGCTTTTAAGTTTTCCATGTTTATCCCAAATTTCACCTGAGGGAAACACCTGGGGGCACAGACACCTGACAAGACCAGGAGCTGTGTGTGGCAGTAGTGAAAAGACACTGGCTCTTCAAAAAATAATCATTTTTCCATGGCATTTTCTGTGCTCTCTGCTTAAAACAAAGATGATGAAGATAACATGATAATAATATGATGATAATATGATAATAATATGATAATAACAATAATGGTAATCATACCAATAATAATATGCAATACTTATAAAATATTATAAAACAGAGTAAATATAAAAACAAGGTAATATAACAATAAATATATTCTTCATAGTAAAGGCAAACACTAATAACTGTATGAGCCAAAAGCGCGGTTACCTAGCAACCAGTACAACCCGGAAGCCAACGAGGCGCGCTGTGATTGGCTCTCGGCGCGCAGAGGTAAAAGTCGGGCACATCCCAGTGTGCGCTTTTCTGATTGGCTGCCCGCGGCCCTTTCCTGTCAGCTGATTGGCTGGGGCGGAGGCGGGAAGGACGGAGGGCGCTGAGGGGCCGCGGCTGCGGGGCCGTGAGGGGCGCGGGGAAGCGGCTGCCGGCTCCTCCGCATCGCCGAGCACACAGAGGAAGAGAACGCCCAGGTGCCGCTCTGTGGGCCGGGCTGGGGCCGCCCCATCGCTTCCTGAGCGTTGCCTGCCCTCAGGAGGCAAAGCAGCTCTGCCCGGGTCGAGATGTCGCTGGGGGGAGCGCCCGGTGCGCTGCTGGTGGATGTGGTGACACCACGAAGGGTCTCTGCGGTGTCCCGGGCCCTCCCTCCTCCTCCTCCTCCTCAGGGGCAAACTTAGTTCGGAGCTGTGCTCGTTTTAAGGGAGTTCTCCCTGGATGGGTGGGGAAAAGCCTTGGAGTGAGGTGGCCTTTCCTTTTGGAAAATGGGATTGGGTGTAAACTCATGTCAGCGAGCTCCTTTTGCTAGAATTGCTTTTTCCTATTGGGAAGCTCGATGGTGAAGCTGAATCATGCCATGCATTGGTGCTTTTTAATGTATTTGTTTAATTATTAAAAGTCGTATGAGGACACAAGTCAGTGAGTCATTTTATCCCAGGGAATCTTCCAGTTTAAAGTTGCTGTCTTACTTTGTCAGTGTTGAAAAACTATGAGGAAAAAAATCCCTGTGTTGTTCAAAAATATTGTCTCTTAAAGCCATTTATGTCTCTTTAGTATTTTTAATTCAGTAATTTCACCTTTTTAACACAGGGATGTTGTCTGACTTTTATTATCCAGGGTAATAATCACAGACTAGTTAAGTGAGTGATCCTTTTCCCCTGACTAATTACTGCATAATTTATGGAAGAAAGATGTTTTTAAACGTCTCGTTTTTAAAGTCACTGTCCAGTTCTATTTTCTGTTGTTATAAAACGTACATGCTGCTGTATGTTTGTAGTTCATGATGTCTTGCAGTTCAAGCTGATGGACCTCTAGAGTTAAAAAACTGGCTGGTTTTAGTTACTTAATATTCTGAAATGCTGATGTGTGGGATAAATTCCTGTATTCCAGTTTTGTTAATATCCTGAGCTGTTACTAGGTTGACAGCTTCCAGGTTTTGTTTGGTGCTGCATTTCTTTCAGGCTTTGTTTATTAACATTGAATTACTAATTCTGTATTTTAATTGCAGTTTTAAACCTGAAGTAAACGGGAGAAAAGCTGGCAATGTCTTCTGATGGGGCAGAATATACAATAGGGGGGGTGAAGATCCTCTTCCCCTGCAAGGCTTACCCCTCCCAGCTCGCCATGATGAACGCTGTGAGTACAACTTGCCAGGCTAAGGGCTTGTGTTTTCCAATATTTGCAATTCCAAACTCTCTGTTAGCATTTAGAAAGCTGACACATTAAATTCAGAGCTTGCAGCATCTTGAGAATTTCAGGTGTAACCACTCAGTGCTGTCTGTCCTGTGTCTGGACCATGGGCAGGGAATGGTGAAGGACATTTTGGATTTGGGAGCATTTATGCCAGGAAACAAGTTCCACGTGGTGTAAGCATATGGTTATTTATCCAAGTGTGCTCTAATAACAGTTGTATGCAAATGTTCCAGTTTTTAGAGGGGGAGTGATTCAGTAAAACACATTGCTTAAAGAGAATACTTATATATAGTAATATTTCAATAAGCTTTCTCTTTTTTTGGAGAACTTTTCAAAATGAATTAGTGCATTTATATTTAAACATATTTAAAAAGTTTTAACCAGCAACAGGACAAGAGGGCACAGCCTTAAGATGTACCAGGGAAAGTTTAGTGTGGACATTAGGATGTTATTGCTAAGCTTAGCTACAAACATTTTCTATGTTTTCTGTTAATTCTATTTCTTTTATTCTCCTTAAAGATTGTTAAAGGCTTGAATAACAGGCAGCACTGTTTGCTGGAGAGCCCCACAGGAAGTGGCAAAAGCTTGGCATTACTTTGTTCTGCATTATCATGGCAGCAGGCTTTGTATGGTGAGTGTCTTAGTGTCTGCACGATTTTTATCATAAAATGTAAAATAATTAATTGTTTTTATCAGTCTCTAAACATTTGGTTCCAGGTCTGGGTCCAGCACTGGACACCTTGCCTTAATGGCAGCATAAAGCAGTAATGCTAAGCTGGGTTTAGATGCCATAAGGGAATGTGGCAAATTCCCATAAGGCCAATGGGGAATGTTGGCACTTTGGGAGAAATCCTGGTGGGTTGTGGTTGTGTGGATTGGATGGGAGGAGGGAGGTGTTTTCCTTTCTGTGCACTGCAGTTCTTGTTCAGCTTATGACTGGTACCTGAACTTTTACCTTCACTGTTGTGCACCTCTGGCTCTCACGTTGAGTCTGGAGTGGCTTTTAATGACAAATATCTTTGTCCCCCAGAGAAATCGGTGCCATCCTCATCGTGTGTCAAGGAGGACAGGAAGGCAGAGCCATCCCCACGGTGTCACTGCAAGTGTCACTCCCAGCCTCAGAGCTACGAGGCTGCAGCCAGTGGTTCTCACAGTGCTCCTTGTTCTGCCAATTATCCTGACACAGGAACTTCCAGAAGACCTGGGAGCCCACTGACAAGCACAGGTAACTTCATCCATAGGCAGCTGAAATTCTGCTGCTTTCAAGCCAGGGATGATTTTTTTACTATCAAAATAGCAGACATGGTTCTGTGAAAATGAAATCTGTGGGGTGGTTATTGTGTCTAGAAATGTCTAACACTACATCATATATATTTATAGTAATTCTAGCAGTTACTATTTAAAATGTTGCCCTTATTTAATGCATGCCTTTTATTTTGTTAATTACAGAATGTAAGGAAAATGAAACACTAGCTTCAAAACTGTCTGCCAAAAAAAAGTTATCTCTTCGTGACAGTGAGAACGACGATTTTCAAGTAGACAGGAAAAGGATTCGCCCTTTAGAAACAGAGCAGCAGGTGAGCAGAGTGAAATTATCTGGGTGTACCTCAACCAAACTCTCAAATCCCAGTTAATGTTAGAGAGGAAGGTGTAGCAAATTACTGAGTCATATCACAATCCCAGTTTAGAGTGACAGGGTTTTGTTCGTTTTTATTGTTGCTTGTTACAAAGGAGTCTGTTGTTGCATTAAATTGTTCATGATATCCTGTCCTAAAACCTTTCACCTTTAAACAAGAAATATCCAAAATATCTGTATTCCCAGTTGATGGTGTTATAATTTCTGTAAGTTTTGTAACAGTGGGAAAGCAAAGCAGAAAAGCTCAGCAATAACTACAGATTCTTTGATAATTAAAACTTTATAGCTTTCCCTGATGACTTCTGTGTGGCTTAGATTTGGTTAACCTGTTGATGCCCAGTTACTAAAACAGACTCAGCTGAAACAAAACCAGGACTGCCAGTGTGAGCACATCCCTCTGCCCAGTGCATTTTTACACTGTTTCTTTCCCCAGCAGGTCAGAAAACGTCACTGCTTTGCAAAAGGAGTGCAGTTGGTTGATGCTTTAGAAGTTTATCATCAGAGAAAAAATGGAGAGCTGACTGTTCATTCTGAAAAAAGCATGAGAACTGCTACTTTTTCTCCCCAAACAGTGAGTAATTCAGTAATATCTTTTACATCAGGAGTGTTGGTTCAAGAACAATTTTAAACAATATTTTATGTGGAAGGGTTATGCATGAAATGCAATTTAATGAAGTTTGAGCAAACGTTGCAGCTAATGCAAAGGTTCTTCAGTGTTTTCTTTTTTATTTCTACTTTCTGTAGCAGAAGTATAACATCAGAAGTTAGGATACAGATTTGCACCTGTTTTTGCAGCTTTGTTAGGCATTTTCTGCATTTCTTACTGTCTGAAAATAGATTTTACATAAATGTTTGTTGGAGCAAAGGCAGTAGAAGAAGAAATGTGAGGCAGTAGAGAGCTGAGTGTGAGAGGCCAAGTCAGTGATGAAGTAACCACAAAGGAAACCAAAAGCTATAGGATTACTGTAAGGTACTGGAGGCAATTATTTTCTAAACAAAAGTGAATCTGTGTTGTAGGCATTTGATGGGAGGTAGTTTTTATTAGTTTTGGAAAGCTCTGTGGAGTTTTGAGTAGGATTTGAAATACCTTGTGCCACTGACCTTCACTTGGTAGCTTGAAATCCAACCACCACCAGAGTGTGCTGTTGATTTTCAAATAGAGACCTTCTCCCTTCTTGTCTATAAAATTTCCTTTGGTACTTCAGTGTGGGTACATGAAAAATTTGATTTAAAACTTCTAGAAATTTCTTGTCTAGAAGAAAATTGAAGACTAAACACTTTGCTGCATCTTTAGGAAGCAGTAACCTAAGAAGAAAGAAAGGGGGTTATTTCTTTTTAAGCTTCTTTTGAAGGATGAAAGAATATTATTTTGCTGTGATGAACTTTTCCTTTAGCAGACTGAGAACTTGTATCAAGAAAATTGCAGAAAATAAAGTCTTATTTCTCATTAGTATTTCTGAGCCTTAACTGCATTGAGTTTACAAGAGGAAGAGCATCACAGGACAGGCTGTTGGGGTAAAAACGCTTTTCTGGTGTGGTTAGGAAATGAAGTCAATAGAGCTTCTGTTCAACACTGACCCTAATGGGCTGTGTATTCAGGGTGATACAAGAATGTGATAACAGCATTGTCTTGCTCACTGAGGCAGCCCTGCCTTTGGATAAGCTGTGTTTTACAGTCTCTGCTCAGAGCAGATTTAGTTTCTTATCAAGCCAGGAGAGAGAACGGGTTGGTTGTTGTAAGAGCAGGAGAGGGGCTGCCCAGCACTGCTGCATCACAGGCCCTGCAGATGTGTGTGTGCCTGAGGATCCAAACCTGCTCTCACTCCAGAGCCTGGGAATCCATCTCTGCCCTCTGCTATTAACTCCTGCAAGGGAGGGCAGTTCCAGTGTGAGTTTAAAGGGGAAATTATACCCTCAGGGTACTCTCTTGATTACTTCTGTCCAAGCATATGGCCTGAGAAACTGGGGCAGCTGGGTTAAGGAATCCCCATTTCTACCAGGGAAAGAAAGTAAACAGTAAATGGAGAGTAGTGTAACAAACACTTGGGGTATCAAAAAACAACTGTGAAAAGAATCTGTCTTAATGTGCTAGCCCATTGCAGTTTAACATATTGCTTACAACCTGCACAATGGGGTTTGAGTGACTTCTGTTACACATTCCAGGGGACTGGCAGCCTGTTACAATCAGGGTCTGGACTCCAGAATGGGCTAATTTACCACGATGGGATGAAGAAAGTTGTGGATTTGTATTACATGCTCTCACCTGACACTGTATCTGATCCTTTTCCTGCTGATTGACGTTTTGAATGAGCTCTTTGAAGCAAGTTCCAGCTTAATTAAAACGTTTGCTTGGTTAGCAGTGATCTGTGAAAGCCTGTGATAAATATTGAACCGGGTTCACCTGCTGGTGACTGGGGGAGGATAAACAGCTGCTTTGTGTGCTTTAAACAAGAGGCTGCAGCAGCAGCAGAATACTGGGCTTTGAGAGCTTCCAAAGGAGCAGTTGAAAAGCTCTGGTAATGTCACTGCTGATATCTCCCTAGATTGTGCTTGTGTGATATTTCACACAAGAGACATTCACTGCTGCAGCATTCAGGTGGCTTTGTCACTGGGAAATGTAGATGGAGATATGAAGAACTCCTCTTACCTCTTTGTGTTTCAAAGATCACAGCCCCAGTGTTTGTTTAGCTCTATTTTACACACGGGACAGGGTGGTGGACTCGATTATTCCTTTTTTAATCGGACTTCCACGTTTTTGCCATATAAATATTGATGTGATAGGCTGTTTTATCTAGCCCTGACAGAAGTACAAACAAGCTGCATTAGCCTAAGGTCCATATAGGCTGATATCTGATCTCTAATGGCATCTGTTCCTGGGTGTTTTTGATTAAATACTGCAGAAAGTACAGGAGGATCTTTTTTTTCCTCTCTTCCAAATGAAAATCCCTCTTTCAGATTCCAACAGCTGAAAACAGGTTTAGTTCTGAAGCCAGAGGGTATTATGAAATACAATTCTGTTGTCTTAATGTGAATTATTTCTAATCGGCCTCCTTCCCTAATTCCTTCAGAGATAAATTGAAGCATTTTCTCATTTTCTTACATCTTAACCAGTATCTCTGTGGTTATGAGTGTAAAAATTTGTACTTTGAGGCAGCACTGCCAAGGAAGCCCCTTGTTCATGGAGACTTTTCTTTTTTTCTACTGTAGGAATGGGAGAAGAGCACCACTTTAGGTGTTGCTATATGATATCCACAGTTGGTTCTTCTTAGAGAAATACAGAATTAAAATAGTTTGCCTTTAATCAAATTTCAAGATATATTTTAAGGATTCAAGTGCAAATCGACTCCCTTGAGAAATGTGGAAAGAATACGAAGAACTCAAGTGTTAAACTGTATTTTAACAAATTTTCTAAAGTTTTTTTTTTAATTACAAAGGACCTTCTAAAAAGGTTTTATTTATTAATGTATTTGGGGCTAATGGTGTCTGTGGCTTTCAGAAATGCTGTGACTACTGCAGGCAGTTTTATTTCTTAACTGCTTACTATAAAATCAGCCTGAGTTTACAACTCTCTCAATATTGTGGGTTTGAGTGTTTTTTGAACATAAAACTTTTTTCAAAGTTAAAGGTAACATTTTAGTACAGAAATAATGGCTAAAGTGCTTCTTAAATGCCAGTATTATACCAATTCCAAACCTCTTAAACCAAACTTTTAAGCCCACCTGTAAAATATTGTAATTTGTAAGCCTCACACATAAGAACACTTTATTTCTTTTTTATGAAAAGAGTATCTGGTATTTTAAGCCCATCACAGGGGAACTTTCTGTTCATGTTTTTATATATTAATTTGAGCTGCATTTTCCTGTTGTTCTAAGAATTCTTGCAAAACAGCTGCCTGATGGGTCCTAATATTTTTCTATTATTTTTATTTGGCTTAGCATAGCAGTGAAATATTATTAATGTATTTACCTCTATGAATGTAGAGGTAAAGTCTCATCTTGGTGTCCTGTGTATTGTTTTTCCCTGTGAAAACACAATCTGACTTGCATTCAAATTAAAAGATGAACATGTTCTACACAGCCTTGTTTCAGTTAAATTAATTTTTAGCTTGGTAATGTGTTTTTCATTATTTCCAGGAGCAAAGCAGGATCTAACTGATAGAAATATCAAGGTAGCATTAGCACTGGACTTTCAGTGTGAGCCCAGAGCTGGCCATGGCACATATGTAACATATACCATATGTCAGCTGTTTCCTGCTTGCCTGGTGACAAGAGCCCCATTCATAACTCTTCTTTTTATCCTTTCAGTGAATAAGTAATTATTCAATATAGAAGGCAGGATATTTGGAACTGGCTATTTAATGTGGCAGCACAGGGTAATGAAATCTGCTGTTCCTGGCAACCTGAGAGGGGAATGTAACAATTCCAGCATGGGTGTAACTTTATCTGCTTTGAGGCCTGTTTATTTGGCACATCAGTGAACCTTTTATCCCAGTGAGTGGCAGCTCCAGAGGGTTACATTTACATGCTATCATGTATTGTAATATTTAATGGCAGACAAGGCTGAGTGGGGCTGAGGGTAACATGAACTTGCTTTTCCTTAGAGTGGAGCTGAAGACAGTTTGATCCCCAGAATTGTGGAGTAACACACAGCATGACTTAGCATTTGTTTATAATGGATAATCTTACTGATACACTTAAAGGGAGGGGTGAGCAGCTACATGTTGTTACCTGCACTACCACCTGGAGCCCAAATACAAACTCTTTATTTTTCATGAGAGGTGTGTTTGGACATGGTTACACTTGAGTTCTTGTTTCCTATGTGTCTCTTTAAATTCATGGTGACAATTTCATGTCAGTTGTTCCAGTATTTAATGTTCTGGATGACAGTGCTTCTCAGGAAGAGAAAAAAATGGCTTTTAACAAATATTTTACAGGATTAGGTTCTGTTTAGAATTATTCCCTGTGTTTCTTTTATTCTCCTGGTGCCTTTGGCAGAATGGCACAGCAAACATGTTTCTAATGGAGAGTGTGTGATGTAGTCTGTTTTATCTGCACACAGAGCTCCTGAGCTGTCTGCACTTCTTCTGCTGGCTTTAAGGAAAAAAATTGAGTGTCTGTTCCAAGTTTGCTTCATTGAAAGTTTTGGATTATTGCTCTATAATATGAGTGTCCTGAGCTGAAGCTTTAATGGGAGAAGCTTTATTTGCATGATTCACATGTGTAAATATTCCACTGGATTAATAATTCTTTCTGATTGGGTTCTGATAAAATTGTGATTGCTGGAAGGTTTTTCTTGGGGATTTCCAGGCACAAGGATGTGATTCTTTAACATTTTAGAACGTTTTGCAGCATGATGGGCAGCCCAGGTGACTGAGCCAGCCATCCCAGTGGGCACTTTGCAGACCATAAGCAGATTTAGCACATTCATCTAGCACTGGGATTTTTGTGAATCATTTTTTTGTCTTGGTTTGCAGCCTCCTGGCCCTTGCACTGAGTGTTCCTGTTCTTCTGGGAAAGAACCTGATAAAGATCCCAGTCACACGAAGAAGAAAGAAAACGATCAGTTGTGTGTTCCCAAAATCTTTTTTGGGACACGAACACACAAGCAAATAACCCAGATCAGCAGGGAGCTGAAGAGGACAGCATATTCCTGTGTCCCCATGACAATCCTTTCCAGCAGGGATTATACCTGTATTCATCCAGTGGTGTCCAACAGTAGTAACAGGAATGAAATGTGTGTAGAGCTGTTGGAAGGAAAACATGTGAGTAATTTTGTTTGAGAAAATGAGCATTCATTAAACAAAACAAATTTAACAGCTGGCATGAGTAACAATTCTTACTTTTTTGTATTATCTTGGTTAAATGCTACCTGGTGACATTAAAATTAAATATTAATTGTTAGAAAATGTTAATACACAGTAGCAATGCTGCAGAAACTTATGATGACAGGAATAAAATTTATGACTGGCAGGTTAACGTTCTAATAAGACTTAAATTATCTCTGGGTTTATAAGTGAATAAAGAAGTGTCCTTTATTGGTGTACATTTTAGAAACGTGGATTTACCTGACATGAGGTGTTATTGTCTGGCATAAAAAGCAGCTGTTAGAAATGTTTCCAAGAAATAGCCAAATGCATGGAAGGAACACTGGGAGATTTTAGCCTGCTTGGTTTTCATTATTTCTGGTACCCACTTAAGTCTCTGCTCTTCTTTGCTTTCAGGGCAGGTCCTGCTCTTATTACCACGGTGTTCACAAGCTCAGTGAGCACCATGCCCTGCAGCCTGCACCCAGGGCTTGGGACATCGAGGACCTGGTGAGCCTGGGCAGGAAGCTCCGTGCCTGTCCCTATTTTGCAGCCAGAGAGCTCATGGTGGGGGCAGACATCGTGTTCTGTCCTTACAATTATCTCCTGGACCCACAGATCCGAGACAGTGTGAGTATATTGGTGACAAGTGGCAAGAACTGAAGTTAAAGAGAAATGACCCACTGGATATTATGTTTCTGTGGTCAGCTGAGTTCCCATTCACGTGCAGAATACTATCTGCAAAACAATTCCTGGGGTTTTTCTCCCTTGCTTATTTTCCAGATTGTGGAAATTGATTCAGAACCTGAAAAGCTTCATTTGCACTGTGATGCAAAATATGCCTTTTTTAACAGGATCCTGTTAGTTGCTGTTTCTCGTGTCTTTCACTCTGTTTTACTAGACAATAATTGTCTATTTTAGATGGACATTAATCTAAAAGACCAAGTAGTCATTTTGGATGAAGCCCACAACATTGAGGACTGTGCTCGGGAGTCCGTGAGCTACGGGGTTACAGAGAGCCAGCTCCGAGCTGCCCGAGAGGAGCTGGATCTCATGGTCAACAACAGCATCAGGCAGAAACACCACGAGCCCCTCCGAGCTGTGTGCTGCTCCCTCATAAAGTAAGGCAACTTCTTTATTGTTTTATATCAATTAATACTTCTAAAAATTACCTTCAGATTCCCTTTGATGGTGTAAGAGACTCTGTCGCATCAGATAAAATGCAGCCAAGGTACACAGAATTATGCAGTTGTTTGTTTATGTTCATTTGATGAATCCATAGGGTTTGATCTATTAAATAAACTACTGGTCTCACATGGAAACATTGAAGTTCTCTTTTGAAAAGTCTTGTGCTCTTGTATGATGTGCTGCTCTTTATGGGGCTTTTTTGGACTCCTGCTTTATAAAGCTCAGTATGAAAATTTTCATAAGATGAAGTTTTGTATTTCTGTGTGCTTATTTGACAAATAATAATAGCATTATTTTGTCAAAGAATTAATTAGTTCACGTTTATAGAATGCTTTCAGAGCCTTGGAGAGGAAGTATTTGGAACAGATTGGAATGTGTTCTTGGAATCAGATTGCAATCCATCAAATTCTTCATAGTTGCTAGTGAATTTGTCAGTCATGCCCTTTGTTTTGCCTGGGAAACAACTTCCTGGATGGGGAAGAGCTGAACACAAAATCGTGAGAGGGGATGTAACAAAAGCAAATGAACAGAAGCCCAGGAAGAAATGAGAGGTCCAGGGCAGAATCTTTGGGGTGAAGTAGAAATATCAAAGTCAGCAGAAAAAAAGTGAATAATGCTCCAAGTGGCTTCACAGTTAACTGAGTTTGCTTCAGTGTGTGCAGTATCTTCATGTGCTGCAATAGACTGTGCAGCACAGCACAGGAGGAGTTCTCTCCCATCCTCACTCTCTTCTCAGAGTTAAACTTTGTGTCCCACAGAGACAAGGGACTTTTTCTGCTTGGCAGAAGCCAATTCTCCTACCTTGGATATTTCAAATGTTAAACTTTAGTAGAAGATAAGAACAGCATGGCTGAAGATTTGATTGCCTCAAGCTTTTTAACCTTATCAGGAAAACTAAGGTTGATTGTCTTGGCAAATCTGCCAGCAGCATGAAAAGCAGTTGCTGGAAAGTAGAGGACTGGGTGTAAATAGCCAGTAATAGGTAAAATGCCCCTGCACAGTGACATGGCTTTGCCAAATGCATGGGCAGCTAGGAAAAAATCTTATTTCACTTCCAAAGATCCTGGGCCCTCATTCCAGAAAGCACTTAAGGATGGGCTTAGTGCCACAGAGGTGCTGCAGTGACCTTTGTGAGGAATTTGCACATACACCAGTGGAGGTGTGCTGGCAGGCTCTGCTGAGATGCACATTTAAGAGGACTGAGCACTTTGGTCAATGGAATATGCTGTGTCAACAGTGGAATTTTCTGGTAGTGAGGGAAGCAGCAAATACTCTTCCTGGAATTGAAGGCATGTGTGCAACATCCATTCATTCTTTTCCTGGAAATGCTGCATACAGCAATTTTCACTTCAAAACCAGAGAGATCTTTCTGGGAATCTAGCTAATTTTATGGATGTTTCCTGCTTAGCTCTAAAAATAATTGAACAGGCTTTGCAAGTAAATAATGTTAGATGGAATTTATCTGAGAATTTAGGGTGTTTTTTTGGTGATATTTGGCCATTGTGTTGTTTGTATTTGCATTTATTATTTCAAAAGTATGGGATGGTGTTCGAGGTTCATAACAGGAAAACCTTTTACATTTCCTGAAGTGTTTTACCCATTGTAAATCTGTTTAATTCCTATCACAGGGGCCTTGTCCTACTTTCAGTTCTGAGTCTTTTTGATGTTACATTTGAGGAATTTGGGCCAAATTCTGCCTATGTTAGTGATCACTATTCCTTAATGAGATAAAGCAAATTATAACCAAAGAAGTGATTGTTGTGGCAGTATTGGTGGAGTTTTGTTTGCATTTAAGCCGACAGAAGGGAAATTAATTTTAATTGTTCCATAGATCAGATTATTTGTGGTGACAGGGCAGGAAATCTAGAACTGAAACAGTCCCAGAGCCTTGCTCTTGAGTTGCTAATGATGAACTGGGTTTGCAGGTAAATAATTTGAGCTGTTGCAGCACTGACAGCTGTCTTTTTGATGCCTCCTGCTTTTTGATGGAACAGACAGCTCCAGCCTTTCCTGGGAGGGAGGGAGGGAGCTCTGCCTGCTTTTCCACCACAAACAAGGTCTTGTGGTACTGCAGGGGTGAAGGAGGACATGCTCACTCAGAGAAGATTCCAGCTCTGCCACAAATGAGATGATCTCCCATGTTTTGCTCATGTTTTTAGCAGTCAACCACATTTTGCATTGTATTACAGTTATAATTCTGCTTCAAGCTGCAGCAGTTGCCAATACCTGTGGGTAGGTTTAAGTGTGCACTTTTTATTGCCCCACTTTGCCTTCCATGAAGTAATATGAAAAGTGTTCATTTCATGCCTCAGGATTTGTTCTTAATTAGAAAGTCAGCAGTTGACAGGGATGATAAACCAACCTGCAGCAATTGGAGTAGTGATGAGTGGCTTTAGACATGCAGCAGAATTCTTGCTTGAATTAACCTAAGAGGAAATTATACAGTAGAAAATAAAGAAAAGGAATTAAAATGTAAAGTATAAACATGTGGGGAGAAATGTTCTCATTTCAATGAGCTGCATCCAAAGCAGTTCCATAGGAGTTCAATACTGAAAAACAGGAATAAAGGAAAAGCAGAATCTCTCTCCTTACATGTTGGAGAAAAAAAAAACCCATTTATCATCATCTTAGAAGTCTGGTGCAATTTTTGAGGTTTGCTTTGTACGTGCAAAGTGTCTCTAAATCTCTAAAATCAATGCTGAAATGATTTCTGCTCTTTTTCTCTCAGCTGGTTGCAGGAGAGCTCTGGGCAGCTGGTGGAGAGAGCCTATGAAACTGCCTGTAAGGTGTGGAGTGGCAAAGAAATGCTCAGCTTTTTGCACAAAATGGGAATAACTGGCATTACTTTTCCCATTTTACAGGTAAATGAGCACCACCATGCATAGTATTGGTGGTGTTAAACAGCTTAAAATGCAGAGAAGTTAAATGCAATCAGATCTTTTGATTTACTGTAATATTGAAAAGTTATCTGAAAATGATTCCTGATGTAAACCAGGAGTAATCCACTCGAGCTACTGGAATTTTTGGTGAATCAATGTTTTGAAGGATACAATTGCTCACCTAAAATTATTTGATTTGAGCAATTGAACCAGTGATATTTTTTGCCTGTTCTATCCAGCTGCATTTTTGAGCTTTGAAATGTTTTTACTCTATTTTCAAGCTTACCCCTCCTTTCTGTGTAAGCCAGATATGCTAAAAGCATGCTTAAAAATTGAAAGTATTATTCCATTTCCCTTGGCCCTTCTTTTCCCCTTTCCCTCTGATTTTATAGATATTTCAAATGAGCTTTTGAAGCAGTGAGCTGCCAGTCTTGTATCTCTATTACCTTTGGTTTTGAGAAGTCACTTAGAATGTTGTTAATATGGAATTTGCCTCTTGCAGAAACATCTTGCTGCTGTCCTGGAAAAAGAAGAAAAAGTATCTACGCATGGGAGAGAGGAACTTATTGAGGTGCCAGTTGTGAGCCCTGCAACACAGATTGTGCTCAAAGGCCTGTTCATGGTCCTGTCCTGTCTCTTCAAAGAGAACTGCAGGTCAGGTCTAACATTTCTGAGCTGAACACTCACAGTTTGATTGCTTAATTGGAGTTTTTACTGATATTTCTCTCTCTGTCTAGGTTTGCAGATGATTACAGGGTTGCTCTACAGCAAACTTACACCTGGATGACTGAGAACCAACGTGATGATGCAGATGCAAGTCCCTTCTTCACGAGGCCCAAGCACAAAAAGAGTTCAAGGCAGAAAACCCTTGTCCACATGCTGAATTTTTGGTGTTTGAACCCTGCTGTGGTGAGCTGAGTGTGCAAAAAGCCTAAAATAATCTGAGTATAACAAATGCACACCAGATCTGAAAGGGATTGTGTTGATGTTCTAAATTCCTGCTTCTCTTTGTCTCACCTAGGCTTTTTCTGACTTAAATGAAGTTAGAACAATTGTTCTGACATCAGGCACACTCTCTCCCATGGATTCCTTTTCCTCAGAGCTTGGTGTGAAGTTTGCCATTCAGCTGGAGGCCAATCACGTTATCAGGAATTCCCAGGTAAACAGGGCATGACTGTTCCCTCTGCTGAGCTCTAATGCTGCCCATGGTACAAAATCCAAATCAAAGTGATAGTAAACCCATTCTGTCAGTTAAAAGAAAGGTCCAGGCTGTTGCTTGGCTCAATGCAATGGGAAAGGACATTTTCAAATGAATAAAGAGGCACTTTTAGACACATTTATAGCCTCATGCTATATTGGTAACATCCACCTCATATCAATTACTACACTTGAAAAGAAACTTAAGAAACACCTCAATATTTCTTTAACACTTCAAATATCCTTGAACCTGCTGTGACCAGCCTGCTTTAGAGTTAACTTTGTGCTCGTGGGACACTCCAGGTCTGGGTCGGCACGGTGGGAGCGGGGCCCAGCGGGCGGAAGTTGTGCGCGACCTTCCAGCACAGCGAGACCTTCGAGTTCCAGGACGAGGTGGGAGCCCTGCTGCTCTCAGTCTGCCACACGGTTGGCCAAGGAATTCTGTGCTTTCTGCCATCCTACAAGGTAAGGAAATCCGAATTCTCATTCTTCTCTGATGCCTAGAGGAGCTGGAAAAGAGGTTAGACAGAGTTAAGAGGAATAAAATGGATGTATATAATGAATATTTATTGTGGCCTTCAAACGCCACACCCTGGCAGTGGCTGTGCCACGGTGGTGGCCCCTGGCAGTGCCACAGTCATGGCCCTGCCTGAATGGCTCCAAGATGGAATCAGAAAAGAGCTTGGTCATGAGATCTCACATTTTTAGAGGTTTTAATCCATTTGCACACAAAACTCAACTGTTCAAGCCTCAAATCATGAAGTTTCATCCTCCTTGCTTGCTTGTCCACCCTCCTCTTTTCACATTGTTTATGCTGAAGGACCTGAAGTTTGAAGAGATTGTCCTTGAGTCCCCAGCTGGAATAGGAACTGGTTTGTTTTCACCACTCTGTGAAATCCTAGTAACCCTTAATATAAAACTAAAAGCTGCACACCCAAGCAGAACAGAAAAAACTTAAGGCATCAAGATCATGCACCTTTAAAATGCATTGTGATCTGCTTTATACATCAACATACAGAAATGTTCATCAAAGAAATGTATTGTAATAACACAGTGGGATTATATTGTTATTTCTTGGCATTCAGGTTTGTTTTCATGAGCAAACATGTTTGGTTTTTCTCAACAGATGCACTTAGGAACACAATCATTTCAATCAGCATTACCATAAAACCAGCCAGATCCATAATTTTTCTTTATGTTGTTTCCCTGAAGGTTTGGAAATAGTTTATTAAGAAAAACATTAAAAATCACATCATGAAATAATACTTTCTGTATAACTCAGCAGCAAGAATGCCTTTGCATGTTCTTTCTGTGCTATCAGAATGCAGAATTCATCCAGTTAATTTCTCCTTCCCTTGTTTCTTGTTCCATTTCACTGCATTGGAGATTGGAGTGTATTTTTCTTTAGTCAGGGGAATTGCTCACTGACATTGGCTGAAAGGAATCAAATTTCTCCATTTCAAGCTATGTAATATCTAATTTCACTGACAACAGTTATCTAATTATGGTTAATCTGGATCTCCCAGTAGTTCTGCTTTCTTCTCTATTTGTTGTTACTGTTGTTTATGGTCAGGAACAGGAATATAAACCTGCAAGCTAATTCTGTAACTCATACTCATTTTTCTTGCAGTGCTTGCAAGAGTGTGACTTTGAAAATTTTCAGTGATTATTTATGATTTTTAAAAATCATCTTAACAGACAAAACACAAAGACCTCTCAAAAAACCAAAAGTCTCAAAAAAATCCTACCTAACATGATGGAAATAGCAATGAAGGGAAAGGTCTGAAATTCTAAGGTTCCTAAACAGAGAATATTTTGTAAAATTGAATAAGAACTTTTGTTCTTTTTTTACAAACCCTTCATCTTGTATTATTTATCTGACAGGCTGCAAAGGGAGGGTTGTTTTTTGCCTGAGTATCTTTAGGAATTGAAGCCACAGTGCAATTCCTGACAGTAACCATTAGGTGACCACATTAGACCAGGTAATGTAAGCCCCTGAAAAAAAGCAGATTACTGACCATAAATTTATTTAACCTCACAAAACTCTGCACTTCCATGCAAAGGAAATGATCTGACAAGAAATCTTTAATTTATTTATTTAAGAATTTAACTGGAGCATCTTTCAGTTTGCAGCCTTGTCTTTCCAAGTGTGTCACTTTGGAGAGTTGATCTTCCATATCCATACCTGACAAATATTTATGAAAGTTTTTATGGGAATAGTAATGTGAATTGCAAGTACAGGGAGAGACTTTGTAATGACATTTAATAAAGGAGGAAAACAATTGCTGGCCAGCTCTGGAACCTTCCCCCTCCCTGCCCTTCTGCCTCACTGAAAGGTCACCCTGCACACACTGAGTGTTCTGTTCTTTGTAGGAACACTCCCCGAGCCCAGCAAAGTATTGATAAATAGAAATTGCACACAATTGAAGGATGATATTTTAAAATCACATTGCCAATATTTTTCTATGGATGCCCTTTTTCTTCCTACTACTTTTATTTGGGATTGGGTTGCCTTTAAGTCTGAGATTAATATGTTGGAAATACAGAATAATGTAAGCACATTAGTACAGGGAAAACAAGGTATTGTTCTTTCATCATCATACAGAATATTTGCATTTCAAAAGTGATTTTCACAGGAAATTGCTGCCTCTCTTTAAAAAGCTGCAACCTTCAAAGGAATTTTTCAAGACTGTCAAGATCTGATTAATACACATGGTCATGGACCTCACTATTAGGAGTTAAGCAGATTTTTTGATGGCTCAATCTGTTTTATGAATTGAAGTTTCAGCTTTGGAATAAGTGACAAATAAAGGGCTTTTTTTTCCCCTTTCTGGAAGGCTGAGGACAATGCTCTGATTTTTTTCTATCCAGGTAATTTGATGGAGCTGGAATTTAGTTTGGTAGGTACATTGGGTTTCAGTTTGGAATTCCTACCTGCAATATGAATGGGGAAAAATGCAATAGTAGAGAAATTTCCCTTTATCTTAATCAGATATTTGAGTAAATATATTTTTAATTGAAGAGTGACTGTATAAAATATATGTGTGGCAAATACATGGAGTTAATGCAGTGGAGGAAAATATATGGATGGGCAAACAACCCCTCAGCTGTACATCCCCACATTTGATAGGTGTCTGTTATGAACAGCTGGGATGGTTCATGTGGGATAATTCACAAACAGCATGGACATTTTTAGTGTCACTGTTGAGTTTTTTAAAAATCAGCTTGATCTTAACATTCACTAAATTCCAAACCTCTATCATTTTTAAGGCTCCTAAAACTGGTGATACTATGCAACAAAAATGCATTTATGTGAAAATCAGTAGCAACTCCAGCAACAAACACTCTATAAAAGAGAATATCAGAAGGTGAAAAGATTGCTCAGAAATCTAAGATGCTTTTAAACAAGATTAAGATAAGGCCCATTAGGGCTCATGTTGCCAACCTGTCTGCATTAAGATATATCTTGCCTGGTGCCTGCATCTTGGATGATTCATTCAATATGTGTCATATCAAAGTCAGGCTATCCAGCAAGGAGAAAAATGCTAATGCTTATAAATTTTAGTGATAATCCATCATGATGAATTAACTGACCTTTCTTAGTAGCTTTTTTTTTTTTTTTTTTAACAGAAGAAGCTTTGGACAATGATGTTAATGTTGGTTTGTTGTGTTCTCTGAGGCATTGTTGGATAATTTGGATCTGCTGATTGAGGAGTCATTACTTGGAAGCAAAATTTTTACAGTTGTAGTTGAAAAGGGTTTGAATGAGTGTTTTTAGCAGGAAAACTTAGGAACTGATAAAATTGTCTGCTTCAAAACCTGAGCTCGTTGCAGGGAGGTTGGACTGGATCCCATTTAAAGGTTCCTTGCAACCCAAACTATTCCATGATCGCAATTAGCATAAATTAGCATATAAATGATTAACGCTGCAGTTGCACTGGCTGTTTTCCATGAGAGTTTTGGGGTAAGGTTATAGTGCTGACACACAGCAACTTGTACCACTTGCAGAAATAAATGCTACATTTCACAGCTGAGTTCTTATCTGTCTCATAACTTTAGGAGCTGCTCATTCAGAGTTCAGGCTGTGTCACTCTCATCCCATTTTGCTGCTCTGTGGGTTGATGATGTTTTCTGGAGTGGGAGCAGCCAGGATTGGGTGTCAGCAAATCCCTTTGGGCTGGAGCTCCTCTCTGTTGCTTGGCTCCCTCCCCCTGGCTCAGGTATCCACAGAACCTGCCCAGGAGTCTCAGGCAGGTGTTTGCCCTTGTGCTGACAAACCACTCTTGGCACCCTCCCACAGCTCCAGACAGGCAGGAATTAACAATATTAATTAACTCTGAGCCGTGTGGAGCTGCTTTCAACACCCTGAGACTCTTCAGGTTGAGGGGAATTATTTGGAAGCAGCAAGGAGGGACCTCAGTTTAACCTCAGGCTGTGTCCAGGGGTTTAGAGCCTGGCCTGATGTAAATGTGGCACCCTCAGATATGAGAGGCTGAGGGAGGGATATCATTGCATGGTTCATTCTCTATGTCTGGCTCTTCTTCCTTTCAGACAGAGCCTTTTCTTATTGAGATACATGAGATTGGTAGAAATTCTTGTTTTCAAGAAGTGTTTCAGTAACAGACAATGAAGAGAACTCTGAAAAAACAATATTTTCTGTTCGAAAACTTTCTGAAACATGGGTTTGTAAATAAATTATAAGAAACCCTTTTTTGTTTTGGCCATCAATAAAACAAAGCAATGCTGCTTTCAGACAACTTTTACTTATTTAATAAATTACTTCAATAAATTTCCAAAGGATGGTAGTCTGTTTAGCCCAGCCTATTAAAAGCATTAAGATTTGAGCACTGGCTGTTAAAATGAGTAAATGGCAATATCACAAAGTTAAACAAATGCCAAAAAACATTTTCCAGAGTACTGGGATTGTAACAATACCATTAATGAGGGCAAAGAGGTTTTAATGCAATTTGCACATTCTAAAGTTTCAAAAAGAGGTTTTGAGTTAGTGCATTATTAATGTTCTGAACATCTGGAACTATGTAAGAGCCACAGACATTGAGCAAGTGCAGGGTTTCCCCACTAGGTCTGATGCTGACTGATTTCCTCCCCAGCCAAAAGCTTGTTTTTAGAAGTTTGAGACAGTAAAATGACAATATCCAGATAAGAGAGAAACATTCCACGGTGTCTTTTTGCTTTTATTTTGTACGAGGAAAAATTGGAAACCGTTAGGTTTGTGCAATTAAAAGGTGAATGTGAAATTAAATAGGAAAATGGTTCTTTGCACCACAGATGGGGCTCTGAGGAATTATCTGTTAAGTTCCATAAAAATGTTGAACTATTTCTGTAATATATGTAGGGATAAATGCTTCATCAAGAGGAATATTCTCCTTGATGTTCCTGTTGACAGCTGTAGGAGGGCTTTGAAGAAGAAATTTACTCCTGTGTGTAAATATTTGCAGGGTGTAATGATCTGTTCTTGTCATTTATCACAGAAATTTCTTCTTTCAAGTTACATCAACGGTAACTTTCTGCTTAATTTTAGTGTTAGAGAATGCAATTGACACAGTTACAGAAATGTAGCACAGTTAAAATGCTGCAGGAAATGACAATGTTGCAATGTGTCACCCAATTTTAGATGTTTTGAGTGCAGCTAATGCCCCATATCCCTGGGATGGAAAGGAAGGTGCCTTTAAACAGGTCTGGCATTTCAGGAGTGAGTTACAAAATAATTGTAAATTAATAACGATTCTCACTTTCTGCCCAGCATTTGCTTTCTGCTCCCAAGGGAGAGGTTTTCTCTTTCTGCAGAAACCTCATTTATTTGCAGTTGTGCTGTGACAGTGCCTGGGAGCCCCCAAAGCTGGAGAGGGTTTGAGGGACAGACCTGAAACTTCTGCCCAGAAGCAGAGCAGGGTGAGGGAGCCCTGAGGAGCATTTGGGGTTTGTCCTGCACTGAGCAGTGCCAGGAGTTGTTTTGGTGCTGCCCCTGGAAGGGCTCTGACACCACAGTGACCCTTTGGGGTTTTATTTCTCTTTGGAAGAAAAGGTTCCTGGCCGGGTTTAAAGCTGCTCCTTTGTCCTTGCTCTGATGGAAATCTTAGGGAAGTGATTTCTGGCTGATGGGCCACGATTTGGGGAAAATGTGCTCTAAAAAAAGCTGAATTCTAATGGCTCCCAAATTATTCATTTCAACATTTGCACCTAATAAGCATAGATAGAATTTAATTTTCCTTGTCTATTTTTATTTCTTCATTGCTTGTTTTTTGTTCTTCCCCTGCACTGGTAGTTTTCTTTTTGAACTTTATCTCAGCTTCTTAATGTTTTATGGGTTTTTTTTCCCCATTAATCACATACAGTATCTACTTTCAGTTTAATTCTCTATTTTCCATCATTTCAATATCAGTCATATAAACTGTCTAGCTATTGAGGCTCTCACAGTCATCCAAAAATACAATTATCTGAGGTGCCTTCTGAGAGCTCCAAGAGCTCCTGTAAATCTTCACGTGATTCCTGAAGTCTACAGTTTGCTTTTCCCATTGACTTGGGCATAGAAATGTCTGTAAAAATCCCTGTGTGAGAGGGAAGATTTATTTTAATCATTGCCTCACAGCACTTTGCTCTGCTTTGGGCACTGTTGGCAAATTGCTTCAAATAGAAAAAAAAAAAACAGTAGCAGAAGGAATGATAAACTCCATAGAAAAAATAATTGGAATGAGAGGTTTTTGTATAAGCAGGTATGTAATATTTATCTTTAATGTCATCAGTTCAATCCAACCCTGCCAAATTAAATTTGCAGATGGAGCTGGCAATTCACAGCCTGGCAGGATCATTTCTTGTGCAATTACAGAGGCTACAGCAAACTCACAGCCAGAATAGTGCTGGATTCTGCAAAGGAATAACTGAAGTGTTGGCTAGTTCAAGTTCCTCTAAACTTTAATGATTTATTAGAAGGTTTTAATTTAGAATTTTTTGACCTTGAGTTGTCTGAGTTTTATTATTTTTTGGTGGGTTTTTTTTTTCCCCTACTGCTTGGTTACCAACAGCAGGCCAAGATAAAAATTTATCTTTGGGGATGATAACTGCCAATCTGCATAATTGCACAATGTGTTTTCCTTCTTAAATAGTATAACAGGATCATAGATGTACACACCAATTATGGAGTGATTGTCCTGATTTCTGGGAAATTAGAGACAATCCAAACATTAGAGATGCCTTGAGACCTTAGAGGAGAAGATCCAGGAGCCTGTGGCTGGATGAGCAGGTTCTTTCCCCTGTGACTCTTCTTGTGCTACTCTGGAGCTCCTGAGCAAAGGAAAAGATTTTATCCTTTTTATTCATTTTTTTTCCTAGCTAGTTTCCAGGTGGCTTTGTGAACTCTGGTGGCTCATCAGGAGGTCAGAGAAGTGTCAGAGACAGCTCAAGGGAAGAGATGATATTGCACATTCCAAGATCATCCTTTTTTTGTTTTCAGCCTCAGGAATGAAACGTTTTCATGTTTCTGGGGTTTTTTTTTAATATGTTTTCCAGTGGTTGGCTGTAATTGGAGAATCTATCAAGATCCTCCTTTGAAAATCCTGATTTTTTTTCACTGTGGCTGATGTTCTGAAGCTTTGGTGTGAGTTTGCAGCATCCTTTACTGGCTCTGTCTGACTGTGAATGAAGCAAAGAGCTGCAGGGGCACTCAGGTGAATATTCTGGGTGAGTGGCAATGTGGCTGAGGTGATATGAAAGGAGTGCCGTGCTGTGGTCGTGGTGCTGTGCAGAGCCTCAGCACCAGAGGCACTGGAGCTCTTTGCTGACCCTTTCCCACTCTGCTCCTCCTTGTGCTGGAATGTTCTCCTCAGCCCAGGGGAAATCCCCACGTGTACCTTGCTCCCACATTCTCATTTTACATTCCAGCCTGCAGAGGGTGAGCAGACACGCTGCTCATGACTTGCTGAACTGCTGTGGTGACCAGCGAGGGCTGTGCAATAATTCAGGTGCCCTGTGGCATTTGCTTTTTACACAGAGCAGTTCCTTGCTGCTGGTGCTGCTCGTCACATAAATCCAATCAGGAGCGACAGTCGTGGCAGATTATTGGATATTGTGTCTAAAAAAATTATCTGCCGTGCTGGCAGATGAGTGTTTGGCCTGTGAATTTCACACCCTGAGAGTTGGGCTGGTTAATATTTTATTACACTGTTAATTTAAATAGCCTGAGCAGACAGCATCAGGAAAATAAACGAAAAATCTATTATTGTTTCTCACTTCTGAGCTCTGACTTGTCAGAGTGCTGTAAGCTGAATTGTTGTAGCTCGTTAACACATGCTCCAATTTCCCTTGTAATTAACACTTGCTGCTTGCATATTTTTCCTCTCATTTAAGTAGGAAAATGAGTTTTCACAGTCAAGAAGTTTGCACTCTGTGAATGATGGAGTCCTAACAGCAAATAACACGGACATGTCTTTTCCCTCAGGAACTTTTAATAAAAGGCAAAGAAAGCAGTTGTGAGCAGGGAATAATATCTGTAAGCAGCATTATTCTTAGGAAGGTGTATCCTGGCCAGGTTATTTGAACATTAATATTGTTCTGAACCTTTCCAACCTGCAGAGTTGTTGGTCCCTTTGCCATGGCTGTGAAAGATTCAGTGGGAGAGATGTGAATTCTTCATGTGTGCAAAACACCAGATATGAGAGAAAATAACTGGAGAGGATTTATTTAGGGAGCATGGTGTGTATCAGCAGTGTAACACCTCGTACAAGAACCTGAATATTAAATGTATTAAAAGGAATACTTGGGCTGTTTTAAATTCAGAGAAATTCTGCATCACTGGGGGGTCTGGGATCCATCAATTTATGTCTTAGAAAATTAGAAAAATCATGCCTCAGTTTTATCTCCTGATGGGATAAGCAAGCTCCTGTGTGAGAACATTTAATTAGTGAGTGATGTGTTCTAAAGAGTATTCATTGCATTTTGATTCATTTTAAAGCTCAGTAATGAACTAATTTTTAGCAAAAATACTTCAAAACAAGTAACTTGTAATGTGCTACAGTAAAACTTTGTTTTCATCTTTTACTTTCTGTTTTTGATCATGAGGTGAGAAATTACTTTCCTAAGAATCAGAAAAGTCTGCTATTTCTTCTTTCTCATTTTTATTTTAGGGGGACAGAAGGGAAGGAGGGAGAATGGATCGAGCTGGGTACTTGGAGGAAATACTGAGCTAATTTCTTTCTTTCTTTCGAATTGTCTCATGTATGTGATGGAGGGACAGGAAGGGTTTCCTGTGGGGACACTGGGCTTGGGGAGGAGAGCAGAGGCAGCTCAGAGCTGTCCCCAGGCCTGGGGGAGCCCCCTGGCCCCGTGCCCGGGGTGAGGCTCAGTCCTCCCTTCTGTGCTTCATTGCTCATGTGCCACCAAGACTACCTTGGATTATTTTTTTTTCTCTTTATTCTGAAAAAACAAAGAGGTCAGAGATGACTGAGCTTGGCTTCTGGCTGGGGAAGAGCAGCACTGGAGATGTTGACTTCATCCATGACCAGTTCATCATTTTCCTTTTTATTCCAGACAGGATTTAAACCATCCTTTTAAATTTTTATTTTTTTTTTTTTCTGGAGATCTCTCTTTGCATGAAGGATTTTCCCTCGTTGGGATGGGGAGGTGTAATGATAGCCCAGGGTGGATGTACAAGCAGTGCCTGAAACACAGAACTTGTTGTCTTGGTTAATTTTAAAACCACAAAAGAAACCCTGCTTTGAACCAGGTTGTTCCTAAAGAGCTGCCCCAGAGCCCAAGGACTGAACAAAGCTTGTTTGGTGGGCAAACACGTTATTTTTTTTTTTCTATTTTCTATTAAAAATCTCCTTTAGCTGCAGAAGCAACATATTAACAGTGTTATTCTAAAATCTTTGGCGTGCAAAACATTTCATTTTTCATTACTGTTGTCGCCGTTCACGTTTTCCATTATTTAAGGGCCTTATTGAAAAATTGATGGTATGTTGGGAGCAGAGAGACATCCTGTGGCTGCACTGTTGATTTATGGCACATGGAACACACTTCAGTGCTTCAGTTTCCTGCTGCTGAGCACCACTTTGTCACTGTCCCCAAAGAAAAACGCTGCCAGTGAAATCCCCCGTGCTGCCCCCAAGCTGAGTGATGCATACTTTGCCTTTGAAAATGATGATGAATTATTCACCTTTTATTGTGCTGGAGTGTGCACATGGTGATCAGAATCTTGTTCATAATACAGAGTTTTTCACCGTGGTCAGGGTTTAGCTGAATTTATGGAATTGTGTTGTACAGTAACTTTGTTTATTTTCTTTTTCCCCTCTTTTTTTTTTAAATTTATTTCCCCTGCAGTGTCGTGTGGATAAACACAGATTTTACCCCACATTTCCCACCATATTTTGGGGATCTCAACACCATTCTTGGTCCTAAATATTCGAGTTTATTTCATGTTTGTTTAAAATACTCCTTGAGAAAATAACTACAGTAGTTCTCAATTTAAAAAGACACTTTTTCCATGGAAATTCTTGAAAATCACACCTCCATGGTTTTCAAGTTTTATCCTTCAAATTCATTTTCTGCTGTGAAGAAATAGATTAAGTGGAAAATCTCCTGCAATAGCACAGTTCTGTAGATTCCCAATCCAGGACAGAAGTGGGGAGGACAAACCCCATGAGCACCTGGTAGGAAAATTCAGAGTCCCTGATCTCCCTTCAGAATTCTGGGAGAAATGTCAAATACCAGAATAAATGTGTGATATGGCTCCAGCTCCCTGCACAGCCCTTTGGATTAATAATTGTATTTTTTAAAATAATTTTCAATTTTGCTCTTCTGGAGAATTTCATTCCAGAGGTTCTGTGAGTCTTTGGGAATGGAAATCAGGCAGGAATTCTCCTGGAATTTGCACTGTGGGAAGCAGGAAGGTTCAGAGCCCTTCTGTGCATTGCTGAGTGCTGCCCCCTGAAATAATAAATAATTGGGAAATGTGCAGGAGAAAGCAGGTGGAGCCTCTGCTTGATAAGAGAAACATCCTTGTGTGGCTTCTCTCCACTAAAATGCTTCATTAAATCCATTTATTTTTGGTCCATAAAGACAAGATTGCCCTGTCCATGTGTATTTATATGGATGTTTAGTATTTCTCTCCAGTTTCCTATTAGGAATGGGAATTTAAACTTTATTTTGAAAGGAAATTTGACTTCAAATATGAAATATTTTGGCACAGATATTTTCACTTTCTCTTCAAATTAAATCTGTTAGAATCGGAAGCTGAGAAAATGAAATTTGAAATTTAAAATGGAAAAATACATTTCTGTTTTGCATTGGCTCAGTCATTCAAATGAATGAATTTTAAACACCTTGTCCTGTGTTAGAGCCCTCCCATGAACATGAGGAGGGGCTGTGAATCAGTCTCTTGCTTAACCTTTCATGAAAATCTAATTGAGTGCAAACAACTGCTTTAAATAATTCAATGGCCTCAGTTATTCTTGGCTGGTGCAGTCCCAGCCCAGAGCAGTGCAAATGTCTGGGTGTTGAGCAAAATTGAGGCTTTTCTCTTTTTCTTTTTTTTTTTTTTTGGGTGAAAAATATGATTAAAATGACCTTTGGAAAAAGTGTATGGGGTGATTAAGAAGAAGAAAAAGTGAAATGTAAATTATTTCTGCCAAGTGGGTAAATGACTTGTGGCCCAGAGGTGAATATTGTTTTAGTCCTTCTCAAAGTGGGGAATATTTTTTGGTGATTTTGATAAATGTGGTTGGGTTTCTTTGCTCTGCTTTTCATCCCTTTTGCTCTTGTTCAGGACATTGTGCTTTTTGTGGTGCTTTTTAAAATAGTTTAAAATAGTTCTGTGGTGCTGTTCTGAACTGATTTCAGAGATTGGGATAATGGACATTAGAGTTTATTAATAATAATTGGGATAATGGACATTAGGGTTAGTTAGCCCAAATATTTTCCCTCCTGTTTTTGGAAGGAAACTCAATTTTCCTTTCACACCAATCCTTCCAGGCAGTTTGTTCTTGTGCCTTCAATATTTTATTCCCATTTCATTCCTCTCTTTTCTTTCTTCCTTCTGTTGTTTCCTTTCTGTTCACTTTTAACCTTTTGTTTTGAGCTTGGTTTGTTTGTTTTTTAACTAAAGGTGAAAATGGAATAATTCAGTCATCCTATGACCCCACATTGATAAACTCTTTGTAAAATCTTCTTTTTTTCCCCAAAGTGAAGAATTCCAATATAGCCAGAGCTCAGTTGCCTGTAGGATTCTGGGTCATTTAGTACCAAGTTTTGGCAAAGTTTAAAGTTCAAGAATCCTGCTAATTCTCTACTTTTCCAAACCATCTTAATCCTTGAAGAAATTAATTTAATAGGAACATGTGATACCAAAAAAAAGTGGGTGAGGTCTGGCCAGATCCACTCTCCAGGATTCCTTTGAAATAACAAGAATTTAAGGCCACTATTTTAAAGCAATGCCTTGATTTAATGACTGAATATGTTTTAGGATTATCACTGATACAGGGGACAGTTCCATCCTTTCATAATGGAAGTAGAAAATTCATCCAGGTAAATTCTCCTGGGACCAGAGAGATTGGAACAAAAAACTTCCAGCTGTGGGTAAGCAGCTGACTCAGCAAATCTCCTCCTGGAAGTTGTGAAGGGAATTGCAATTCCTCAGCAATGAGCCACGATCAGAACATCTGTGCCTTGGCATCAGCAGAGCTTTGCTGGAGTGCAAAAGATGATCTCCTCCAGCCTAGCAGCTTCAGGTTGGAGAAGGACCTGTCAGAATACATGGGGATTTTTTATTTTTATCTTTCTTTTCACTGAAAGAAAGAGGAGAGGCAGCTGATGCAGGTCGAGGCTGAGCTGTTCTGTGATCCAAAACAACCCGTGCTTGGTTTCTGTGCAGGCAGCCCCAGTGTAGCAAAACAAGGGAGGTGAATTTCTTCTCAGCAATCTCTGAATGGGAGGGTTTTCAGATTAAAAAAAAACAAAACTCTTTGGGTGTGCCACCTGTCATTTTATTGGCAAGATACAAACACTGCAGAGCAGTGGATAGAGCAGCACTGGGAGTCTGTGGCACTCTCCATGTTGGTGGGGGAATGAGAGCCCTGTTTGGTGCCAGGAGCTCTCTTTTCTTCCCAGTCTCCCTTTTTCCCTTCCCAGTCTGTCCCTTTTATTCCCAGTTGGAGCAGGCCCTGTTTTACCCAGAGCAGGTTGTGGAGGGAGCCCAGCCTGGAGCAGCTCAGCTCTGGAGTTTTTTGCTGCCTCCCTGCCTGTGGAACTTGTGTTTGACCCTTCAGACACATTTCCAGCCCACTGGAGACACACTTTGATTTGGAGCAGTGTTTATTCACAAAGAAAATCCTGGGAGCAAACCCAGGGAAAAGGCTTTTAGATCAATGCTGCTCCCTTGGGGAGCTCAGACTTTTTGCACTAACAGTGGTGCCAATACTGTGATTTTTTATTAAGAAAAACCTAATGGCTCTTCCCTTTCTCTCCTCCAACTACCTGAATATTTGAATAATAATGAAAAAGTGCAATTTCATATCGTTCCAGAGAGCCAGGATTTTAAAAAGCAAAGTTTGGAGAAGTGGGGTTATTTTAGAGTATAATGGCAGATTTTTGAGAAGGGTTACAAAATGTTTGTGTAAGTTCTGTTCACCTTGAAATACCTTTGGTGCAATTATTGTTTAAATGTGTGGGAAACAAGACAGCTTGTAGTTTTACAGGTTCACAGTGCAATTACAATGATAATTATTTCTATTTTTTTAAGAGTTGTTAAACTACCCAGTAAAGTCAGAGCTATTTTACTCTGCTGTCAGGTGTTTCTTAGGTCATTATCCTTTTTATCCTGTACTGCTCTGGAGCATCCTTGGATATTTTTAGGTGTTTTGTTGCCTCCCTGAGCACTTTTGATTATTTCTGTGATACTTTTTTTTTTCTCTGCTGAAAAGGTGGGATCCATTCATGACGTAAACCAGTGCTAAAATATTTAAGGATTATTTTATATAAAGAAATTAACAGGACAAGAGCTAAAATAAACCAGAATTTTTCTGTTAGACCTTTTCTCAGCTCTTCTATTCCACAACTCCCTGTTTGATCCAATGATGAAAATTACAATCAACTTGCCTTAGGGTAAAATACATTTAACAAATCTCTGGGTTTGCTTCGTGACCTGGGAGCCCCCTAATGTGATTTTTGGCACTATATAAAACAAAGCAGCAAATGGAAAAGGGCAAAACTTCTCCTTTGTGGGCACACCCAGGAGGGTTTGGCCTTGGAGTGCAGCACAATGGAAGGAGGTGGTGGGAAATCAGCTCCCCCCAGCCCCAAACTTCCAAAAAACTTCCAAAACTTCTTCAAAAGGGAATGCTGGCATGGACGGATGGTGGAGCTGAACACTTGAGCTCCAGGTTTTTATGGATCACAGCTTACAGGTGTCTGTAAATTGCAGGAAGGACTAAAAGGGAAAAGCTATCCCAGTAAACATCCCCCCAGTGCATGGGAAGATGACAGATTCTTTCTAACAAGATTTTCTGCTCTCTTGGAGGAAGACCATTTGTTAATAAACCATTTGAGAATCCATTTTTAAGGGATTTAATAAAATATACACAGGCTGCCTTCCAGTGCAGGAACTATTATTCCCTTGGGTGGGAGGAGTGACTGACTGGGGGCATTAATGGTTCCTTCCTGTGATTCCTGGCATTAGATCTCGCTCCCATTTGCACTTTTCCAACCCAAAGTGAAATAATTTTTTATGAGAAACCCGCACTTGGTTCCTGGCTCTTCTGAGGCATGTGTGTGTTCTATATTTTATTTATTTGTATTCAGTCAGTTCCATAATTCTTTGTTGTTTTAATGTCTGTCCATGCCACGGGTCTTGTGTTTTTGTGGATACAAGGAAAGTTTCCATATCTAGCAAAGTCCATTAATGGAAGAGGTAATAGCTGTTGTGTGAATTAAATGAACTGCTCCCTTCTTGCCAAAGATTTCATAAATAATTCCCATATATCCATCAAAATCACAGATTTTCTGTTGTGATGGTTGCTGTCAATGAAACAAGAAACCTGAAGCTTGGTCCAGGAGAAACTTGTTTGGAGGGGCTGGGGAACCCACAAAGAGAAAAGCTGTTTTCTTAAGAATTTGGATGAAGGTTTTCTCCAGCCATCTTTGCAGTTCTGAATATAAATTTTCCTGAGAGAAATACAATGAGACTGAGGGATTAAGGAATTTTTGTGAGGAATCTTGTCCTTCTGGCAAGGACATTTCCTAGGGGTGTGTTTGGTGAGAAATACCACAGGGTGGGATGAGAGGAGAGAGGAGAGGAGAAAATCAGGGGTGAGTGACCCTTAGAAGTCAAAGCCTGGATGGTTTTATGGATGGAAATGTGAAATTCAGCTCTACCCAAGGATCTGCTGTGCTCTGTCCCTGGCAGTGCCAGGAGGCAGCTGAGCAGGGATTGCTGAGTGGGGCCCAGCTCCACAGGAGGAGGAGGAGGAATGAAATGTGGGCACTTAATGATGTTAGAGCCCCTGGCACATCCCAAATGGATGTACTTAGAGCTGTAATGTGTTTGATTCTTTGCTTTCCCAGAATTATCTCCACATCACATCCAAGAACTGAGGCCACAGTGGCAGGCTGGGATGGCAAGATGGACACTCATTGCTCAGTCACAGGATTACAACCTTTATAGAAAAAGAGATTACAGACAGGATGCTGCCAGGAAATGGCAGAGCTGGGAGGGAAGGGGACAGACAGGAGGACAGACACATTGAGCAGAGGTGATTTATTCTGCAGCCACAGATGTGGGTGGGGGAAACTGTTCCTAATACTCATCACTTCCTCTCCCTGTGCTTGCTTGCTAATGGTGTCACAGCAGTAGTAAAGCAGGAGTAATTCCTTGAGCAGAGGCTGGCACAAAACAGGGAAAATTCCAAATAACAGCATTTGTCCCCTCTTGTGAGGAACCCATCCAAATTCTTCATGTCAGAGAATGACTTCAGATCTTTAATGCTGAGGAGACATGAAAAATGTAAAGGGTCTTGTAACCAGTTTCCTAACAATTTTCAAATGTGACAACAATTAGTTGTTGCTCATTAGTTCTGCTTCACAGTAGCACTTAAACTGTGGATCTGGACACGGGACAGATTATTTTGGTAACAATCACCCATTCAGGATCCTGGGATCTTGGCTGGAGTGCACTGGAAACAAGTGGGCTGCAGTGAAGGGATGCTGTGGCTTTTGGAGGAATGAAGCAGGGCAAGTGCAGGTTCCAGATGGAGCAGTTTGTGTAGCCTGCAGCAAAATATGGAAAAGTCTTCAGGAGGGGAGTGGAGGGAAGTGCAGACACAAGAAAAGCACAGCCCTTATTGCAGAATGTGAATTTAAATCTCATATATGAACCTCAGTAACCTCAACATGGAGTAACACACTGAAGATCACTGAGCAGCAGAAGGGTGAAATAAAGGATTTAATTCTGTCCATGGAGCCAGGGCTCCTTGGCTCACTCTGCAATGTGTTTCTTGCCTTCCCCTTGTCTCCAGGGCAGTGCTGTGCAGATCAAGGAGGAATTTTTTACTCCCTCAATTCATAAAATTCAATGTAGAAGTTGATGCATTTCCTAAATGACCCCCACCCAGCTGACTTCAGGTTCTGTGCTAATTTTCAACTTTGATTTCTGTAATGCAGCATTTTCACTATTTGCATTAAAAGTGGGACAAGTTTATTTGGTTGAGTGATTTGAACGTGTTCTGGCTTGGAGTGAAATGTGCACAGCTCAGAATTTGTAATTTTAGAATTTTAGGTGTAACAAAGCTCATGGGCTCTTCAAGAAGCAGAGGAGGCTGATATATCCTGCATCAATATTTCCTTTCTAACTTCTCTATGTAAATTTTCAAGTATTGAAATGTTCTGGAAATTTAAGATACGAAGGCTTGTTTCAAATTAATTTGGAATTTGATTCTGATCTTACTTAGTAATCAAAAAAACAGGTAACTTCCATTTTTCTTTGGATGACATTCCTTTACTTTGAGGAATACCACAAGGTGCTCTTTAGTGCCCACTGACATAGATTTAGAGAATTCTGCTTTGATAAAAATCTGCATTATTTCTAATTAGTAAAATAAGTGCACCTCCTCTTTGCCAAGTGCTGCACAGCTGAGGTTCTGTGCAAATAAAAAAACTGAATCATATGAGTTCACTCAAAGAAATTCTTTGTGTGCTTCATTTGAGCACTTCAAGTGGGTGACGTGGATTTTTCTGTTGGTTTTCAGATGCTGGAGAAGTTAAAGGATCGTTGGATTCACACTGGCTTGTGGAGGAACCTGGAGGATGTGAAAACTGTCATTGCAGAGCCCCAGGGAGGGGCCAAGAGTGACTTTGATGAGCTGCTGAAAATCTACTATGATGCAATCAAATGTAAAGGAGAAAAAGGTACATTTTTCAGCCATTCAGAAGAGTTGATGCAGACTCTTCAAGTAAAACTCAAGGTTGAACATTTTGTTGTAGATCCACGTTGTTCTTGCATAATTAATTAATTATATAGTGTAAAATGATTTTGCTATTTGATGGTCGAAATCAGAATACAAATCTCTATTTTTAAAGCCACTCACCTTTTCCAATCAGTGTATGACACTATATTATAATTCCAGCTCTTTGAAACATTTTGGTGCAGGTTTCTCCTGCTCCTCAGCTTCTCCCTGCAGTAATCAGTGTGTCCCTGCCGTGTTGCAGATGGAGCTCTGCTCATAGCTGTGTGCAGAGGGAAGGTCAGTGAGGGGCTGGATTTCTGTGATGAGAATGCCAGGGCAGTTGTGACCATTGGAATCCCCTTCCCAAACGTGAAGGACCTTCAGGTAGGACATCACTTCAGAGTTGTACTTGATTTTTCGACTAAATATGCACAAAATACCTTTTCTCTATGTTACCTTGAACTTCTCTCCATCCTATTTGAATTCCTTGAGTTACCTTGCACAGGTAAGAGGTGGAGCAGCTTTAAATCTTGCTTTAAATAAGGCAGGTTATTGCAGAAAACAGCTGGAAAGATAAAGATTGTTTCATTATATTATTATTATTATTATTTGACAGTAGAACTGTGTATGTCCCACTGCTTGCACTATCTCACCTTTCTAATCCCACTGCCTTCTTTAGTGTAATTATGTGTCCCACTTCAGCACAGAGGGGAACTGGAAACCTCCTCCAAGCTTGTGCTGCTTTATTAGCCTGCAATTTTGAAGCATGAATTTATGACACAACATAAACTCTTCCTGGAGACTGAGGACAGCACTATTTGGAATATTCAACCTCCATGTAACTTTAGGCAAACACTTGTAAGAGCCTTGTAAAAATAGCATTTTGAAATGGCTGCAGTGAAATAAATCTGAAACTATTTGTGTTTTTCAGGAGGTGGTGAAAGCAGCATCCTGTTGCACTGCTGTGTAATTGCCCACCTCAACACTTCCTTCCTTTTGACTTGAGCAGGGCTTGTCTGACAGATAATGTTCCATTAGAGCAGGCACTGCAGAGCTGAAAGGAAAAGAAAGCCAATAAATATAGAAAAGTATTTTTCTAGGCTTTCTGCTTATTGAAAATAAGGTTTATTATTGGTTAGTTTGTAACAGCATTTCTTTCTAGTGGTCCGTGCCACTGAGGTGCTGCCACTGCTCCCAGTCACTGTCACTGCTCTGTCCTGTCACTGTCACTGCTCTGTCCTGTGTGTTCCTCTGAGGACTTTTGGGACTGCTCTGTGAAGCCAAGAAACAAAGTGAAGGATCACAGAATAAATAAATACCAGGAGCAGCTGGAGTCTGGTTCTCACTAATGCCAAATCAAACAAGAAAATCATAGGTTTGCACTTGAAAGGCCAAACAGACTCAGCTTTGGTTTGAGAGATGTGTTCTGAGCTTAAGTGAACAAGCAAAGGCTTCTTTGTTGTCTGCAGCATGTGCCTCATTCCAGCCTTGCTGGGAAAAAGCCACATCCTACAAGGACCTGGGAGGCTGGGTTAGGGCAGTTCCTCCAATGTTTGCACAATTCCTTGGAGCACTCATTCAGCCACAACGTTTTTTGTCCTTCTAAAATACAATGCACTCTTCTGTAGTGTAAAAATTCACATTTAGAGTGGTCAGCCTCTTTTCTGGAGTCAGAAATGCTGGTTTGTAGGGGCATGTGCTGACAAGGTATTTTGGAAATCCTTTGTCTGTTGTAGGGCTGGAACTTTACAATTAATGCCAAATGATTTCCTGAAAATCAATGGGTTTGGGTTCTAAATGATACAAAATTAGGTTGAAAAGAATGTGTTATGGCTGAATTATCTTCACGGTGGATATGGTTTGATTTTACCTTGAGTTCAACCAAATATTGCAAATAACAGAATCACAGGCACTACAGCACATTTCTGATAACTCTATTTTAAAAATCAGTGTTCTGTTGAACTATTTTTTTTTTTTAATTAGACTGAAGAAAACCCCTAAATTTTTCAGTAGGGCTAGAAACAGTAGCTGCCAAATTGCAAGCAGCTCAAGGTCTGAGTGTGTCTATTTAGGGATGGGAAATGCCCAAAGCTCTGCAGTGATCAATTCTGGATGAGAGAAGGGCAGGCACCAGGCTCTCAGCATGAGATTTGCAGAGCTGCTGCATGGCAGAGCTCCTTGCAGGCTGCTGGAGGAAATTAATTTTATTTTAAATGTCTTTATATTGAACAGGGTTTGGTTTTGCTCAAGCTTTTAGGGTTGTCAAATCCCCAAAAATTCTGCATTAACGCTGGTTTTTTTTACCAGCTGAGTTGCAAGAAGGATAAAGTGAAGGAGGGTCACTCTGAAGAAGATTATTAGTACCTTTGTAGAAATAGAAAAGAAATTTGGAATATTCAACATCTTTTTCAGCTCAGGAAAGGAATTGGAAACAGTTAAAGTTTAGAGAACAGTTACAACATTTGCTCTGGTGATGCAGTTGGTTGAAGCAGAAAACTGGATAAAACCTGGAACTTCTGGGGAGGACCTTGAGTTTTCAGTAGACATAAAATTCAAACCACAGTGACACAGGTCAGGCTGGACTTAGACAGAAAATTGTGCATCTGTGACTCTCACACTGCAATAGGTGCTCAGCAGAGGTACCAGAGGAGGAAACTGATAAAATGATTAATAATGACATTCCTTCAAAAATAGGAAATGCAAACGATTAACAATTCCCTTGGAATAGCCATGAATTATATGCTTCTGAGATTGATTGAAATCACTAAAAAGTGCTCAGCCTCTACATGAAAAAACCTTTGAATGTCTGCTTTTTTGGGTTCATAAAAGTCCTCTTAAGCCTCAATTCCATAACCCCTTAGTCGTGCACAGAGCTCTTACTTGTGTGAGTAATCCCTGTAATAGTCCCAGGGCTGAGCAGCAGCAGCAGGGTTGCTGGAATTGGACCTTTGGAGAGCAATATTTTATGTTGGCAGTTTGATGTTGGCTCATCTCCACTAATATGACTTGTCTGTGATCAACCTGCTTTCTAAATATGTTTTATGATTTGTGACTTGATTGAATAGCAGTGAGCTGTAATATTAGAGAACATAAATAATGTGACAAGCAGAGATGGATAATCCCACATATGTGTTATCTGATGCTAACATACTGTTAATTAACTTCTCTTAGATATTTTGAAGTGTAGAATTTTGGACCCAGACATCAATCTTGGGCAAGAAACTCATTGTCAAGAGTGATGAATAATATCCAATTTTAGTTTTTCCATATGTTTGTGCTAAATATATGCCACATATCCTGGTATTAAATGGCAAATATTTGAATTCCTTAAGTAACTGTGGGCTTTTATAAGTTACAGTATTTTCTGTGGAGGCTTTAAAGAGAATAATTTAGTTTCACTTCAGCGTTTTTAGACATATTGTATCTTAGGTTCACTGAAAGAGGAGAGTCTAAAACATTTTTTTTTTCAGGGTTAGGGAGAAAGAAATTCTTCAGGCTCAGAAGTAGGACCTGATTATAAACAAAACTGATTGAAGAAAGAGGCCAACCCTCTAATTCTGTGTTATTGCAAAGGGTTTTATATTGCTGAAGAATCAGGTTGCTAAAACAAAATAATATAAAAGAAAATGTTCAAGGATTGCTCAAAGCTCTGGTGCTCTCAATGGTAGAGTTTGGCTTGAGTAAAGCAGGAAAATTTATTTCAGAGCCAAAAATTACTTCTTTGGCTGTGACCAGGATTTCCTCTGCCTACCTCTGGGACCTGAAAGTAGAGGTAGGAAAATCTGATTTTGGAGCCAAGTGTGACTTGTTTAGTTCAAGTCATAATTTACTGTTCTTACCTTGGGGAGCTGAAATAAAGAACTTGCTCCAAAATGTTGACAATGGGCAGCTCTGAAGTGCAGGCACTGAGCTCCCCTGGCCAGAGAGCATTTCTGCACTTCCACCTCTCCAGATGCTTTTGATCCTGCTACAGAAAAGTGAATTAATCATGGAGCAGCCAGCAGAACTGCACCAAAATCCAGCCCAAAATGCACAAACTTTCACATCAGCACATGTGCAAGGCAAATAAAATCACAAAGGCTGGCAGTTCTGAGCACTGACATTGCTTGAGTTTGCCTTTAATGGGAATTTTTTCCCATGGCTGCCATAGGGGAATATTTCCTTTCTTGTTTCCAGTATCAGGACTTGTAACACAAAGGAAATCATCACTTCAATTACAATTTGCTGGGCTTTATGTAACTTAATGATAGAAAAATTTTGCAGCTCTTTGGCTGAAGTTTCTTCCTCTCCTATATCTCAACAAATTGAGATATTTCTGTCATTTCAGAATAATGAAATGTTTCAATATTGAATTTCTGGTCCTGGTGGGATTTTTTAAGCTTTTATGTTTTGTGTCCCTTGAAGGGAGAAAGAATCTTGTGCTACCATAAGTGATTGCTGGAAAATTTCATTACTTATTAACCATATTCTAGGAAAAGCAAGATTTCTAAGAAAATTATTGCTATATTAACATTTAATTTAATTATTATTATGCTTAACCAGAGTTGGGAAGCATCTCTTGCACTGTATTAATTTCATCTTGCCTTTGCATCACTTAAAATATTTTTTCACTTTATTAATAAAGAAATCTGGGCAAAACCAGTAGAGAACATGACATTTTATGGGGAGGTCATTGTTGTGTTATATTTAGTAGAAAATTCCCTGTGAGGTTAAGGATTTTTTTTAGGGATAGAGGACTTTTAATTTCTTCTTTATTCCAGTACTGTGAGAAAAAATTCCAAAATAGAAAGTGGAGAGCAGTAAACAATTTCTGGAAGTTTCATGGGTGCTGTGGTAGCACTGAGATACCTCCAAAACCTTTTTCTTTTCCCTTTTCCACAACTAACAATGATTCCAACATATCCACATCCCTATTGCATCCAAGAGAAATTGTGTTAATTAAGGAAACAAAATGATTTGAGAGCTGAATTAGTGGGAGCAGCTGTAAGATCCTGTGGCTGGGAATGGGAACTTGTGATTTCAGTGTGACAGGTGACACAGGAGGATGGCATTGCTGTCCTGCTGGGGCCAGGCCAGATCACATCCCTGAACATCTCCCCAAGTGAAACAATCCAGCAAATCCAAACTTCCCCTTTGCCTTTAACAGTTCACTTTTCCCATCCAGACAAAAAAAAAAAAAAAAAAATTTCCAAGTGATTTTCTTGTGTTTGTCTTGTCCTTAGCAAGCAGAGGTGACCTTTCAGTGTGTGCCTTGCTGTCACAGTGTGTTGGGGCTCTGAGAGTGAAGCTCTCACCGTGGGGATCAGTGACACTCACACCAGAGCCCCAGCACCACTGGTGGACCTCAAGGGAACCCCCTGGATTTCTTTCACTTCTGCTTCACTGGAAATTTTGTTTCAGTGCATTGAATTTGCCGTTGAGAGCAGAGCTTTGGTTGCAGTGCCTTGGATCAAGTTGTTTGCAGTCCCACTGAGGCTGGCATCAGGAAATGGCTCTGGGGTGAACCTGCCACGAGCTTTGTGCAAGGGAAACCTCCCAGTGCTGGGGCTGCCCCAGGCTGCAGCTGCCAACACCTGCAGTGCTCCAGGAGCTCCCATCTCAGGCTGGGGTTCAGAGTGACAATGCTGGGAAGGATTTGGCCATGGGAAACCTGGGGGGGTTCAGGGTCAGAGGAATTGGGCTCTGCCCAAAGCAGGAGGTGCTGCCTGGCCACTCCAGTGCCTTTGGCTTATTTGCCTTTCCCTTGAAGCTGCAGCTCATGTTTAAGCTTTTTGGGTTATGGAGAAACAAGGCAGCAGTGTTTTTTCCCTATGTGGTTTATTTTTGTGCCATTTTTTTCTATCTAGTTTTGGTTTTATCTCCATTCACATTGCACTGTTCAATCCCAATATCTTTCCATGTTGCCTGTGAGACACAGCAAGTCTGAAATCTGAATTGCTTCCTTTTTTTTCTTCAGTGGTATCCAAGGAAGGCAGTTTTGATAAGTGCACATGGAAATTTTCAGGCAGAAAAGGTCACCTGAGCAATTTGTGTGTAACAGCATCCTGATGATAATTGAGCAGTACAAATATTGATCATGTCTCATATGCACTTTGGAGGGGTTGTTGCTGTTTTATAAAGAAATGCAATATTTATATGTGAAAATAAAAGTGTTATATTTGTGTCTAGTGGCATTATTTAGTTACGTGGACTCATTAAAATGCCCTTAATAAATTATTGTAATCGACAGAATCTAATATGGTAAAATTCAGCTAATAAGCATTTTCTTATTCCATATTATTGATGTATTAACACTGCACTTGGAATGCTTGGAACATTTAAAGATAAAAATCTTACCATAATATCTTTTTTTCCTGTGGGCTAATAAATGGAAATGTTGTGTTTAGACATGGCTTTGAGAGAGTCTGTGAGGGGTGAGAATATTTGAAACTTGCTTTTGACTCACCCTGCTCTTTACACGTGCATTATTTGTCTTAAAGCTCCCAGCCCTTGTTCCTGCTTTTGAAGTGAGTGAAATACTGCACTGTTCAATGCTGCTTCTAGTTTAAGAATTTTCAGATGTAAAAGAAAAGAAATGAGTTTTCATGTCTTAACTTTCCTGCACTCACAAACTTTTATGGTTCCTTGGCATTCGCCAGGAGGAAAGTAGATGGCAAAAGTGTTCCTGAAAAATTCTAATTATTGCTATTTCAGGTGGAAGAGAGACTCTAAGTGGACACATGAGATTTTTAGGAGGGGAGATTTGCTTAAAAAACATGTTTATGTCTTTTTTGAGATTGAAGCAGGGAGTGACCACCTGGTATTTTTTCTGCTTGTTTGTTTTTCAGACGTGAGGAATTAGCAGATATTAAACGTGAATGTCTTTAACAATTTTTTTGGATGATGTGAGCAATGCTTTTTGTTTTCATTACTATTTTTCCTCTCATAAAACCAGAGAAACAAGTTAGTGGAACGGCAGAAAACATTTCTATGCATTTTCTGGTTTTTCTTTCCATGCTGGTGAGGGAAGGGCACGAGCTGACCCAGGTGTGGATGTGCCACCTCCACCTGTCCATGCAGTGACACAGGCCCAGCTTCATTGGCTTTTTCCTGCTGTTTTCTCTTCCTTTAACCCACCAGAGCAAATAGGAGGCACTTGGAGATGTTTGTGAGGTGATGTCCTATCAAAGAATAGGCCTGACTTGTTAAACAAAAAAAAAAAAATTCTAAACTGTTACTTATATTTGTTCTTAAAAAGCAAAGTTTGCATTTGGTTCAGTGAAGTAAAGCAGTAAAAATACCCCTCAAAAGTTTGCCAGGTGAAGTAAAATCAAACACAGTTCATTTTGCTGATTTAAATTGCACAAAATAAACAAATGGGCTTAGCCCACTTAAACTTCATGTTGTGGTACTGGCAGTGATAAATCAGTTTACAGTATTCTGATTGATTTTTCTTTAGAAATAATTGGTCCATAATAGATTGATGTTTGTGTACCTTGCTGTTAAATACTGTTTGTTCATTCTGAATAAACCTGGTTGAGCCTGGTGTGTTGCTAAAAGGCTGCAGGTTCTGTGTGTGAATTTGCAGGTTATTTTGGGGGTCAAAATCAAGTTGTAGTTTTTGAGTTCCTTTTCCCAGCTTTGTGCCATGAGCTAATTCTTATAACCCATGGTCAACATAGCATAAATCAATTTATATCCTGAATAAGTCTGAGTTTCTTCACATGAAGGAATATCACCACAGGTAACTTGTTTTGAAATCGAATGTAACAAATGCCATTTAATGTTGTTGTCATTGGAGAAAAACCTCTATTGCTAATTCTCTTTGAAAAATCCACTTGAGCTGCAGCACAAACTGCCTCCAAGTATCTTTCCAAACCTTTAAAAAACCAAAAAATTGTTCATGGCATTTCTCTTTTTTGGCTGCTGTTTCCCAGTTAATATTGCAGAGTGAAAGCTGTCGAACTAATTAAGCATTAAAAGCCAGGAGAGCTGTGCAGGTGGAACGTGGGGAGCTTGCAGTGAGCCTGTGACCTCCCAGACTGATCAAAGCCTAATCTGGGTGACAGCTACAGGATGGCACAGCTTGCCAGGGGCCTTGTGCAGCTCTTTGTCTGCAAATCCTGCCCCAGAGCTCTGAGGATGTTTTTAAGGATGAACAGGTAAAAGTAAAAGGCTGTCTTTTGACATTTTAACTAATCCCTTCTAGCCTGTGCTTTCCTGCACATTGTGGATATTTGCTAGCAGGAGGCACTGGCTTTTTCACATATGTAACATGTCAGCTTGAATCTGCTGTGGGATTGATGGGGGGGAATGCAGCAGTTCCACAATGAAATAGATTCTGATTGCATTAAAATGACAGGCCCTGGCCTTTTACCTGCAGCAGCCTCCCCCTGCAAACTGAACTCACAGCAATGCACGTTGGCATCATCTCTGCTGGGCCAGGGAGAAAATGAAATGCTTGTTTTTTGCTAACACTTCTAAAATTAATATAAGGAAGTTTTAGAGGTATGTTACACACTTAGAGCAAGGGCTTGGAGTTAAATCCCCCCCCCCCAGACTCATGGGGTTTTATATTAAAAAATGGGGTTTATATAATTTGAGCAATGAAATGTCATTGGTGGTGTGCATACAAGAATAAACTTGATAACACTGACATGTATTAGAAGAATGTGGAAGTCATGTATTTTATTTAGATGACCTGACTGGCTTGCATTTTACTGCTACTTCAGTGAGTTTGTGGACATATTTTAAAATAATGTCATTTTTCAGCATAAGGCACAGGAGCAGTTATTGCAACACTGTTTGCACTGTCTGCTAGCAAAGCAAGGGGCTGCTAAACCTCCTTTTGTTCCAAATGGCCAGAACCTCACTGATAACAAAATTCTTCCAAAAAACAAATTGTTATAAAACTGCCCAAGACTAGAAGACAAGTGCAAAGCACACCCAGGATATATTGTCAATGGTTCTGTTTGAAAGGCTTCAGTGAACTTTTCCAATATCATTCCTCATTTCCAAAGGTGAGCAGTACCCTTTTCTTTCTCCAGGTAGGATTTCAGGTTGTAGAAATGCACAGATAAAGCCAAATCCCTTTTTAAGGAACGTTTTAATGTTCATAAACCATTCAGAAGGAATCATCTTCTGTTTGGAAAATTACAAAGGAAACCTCACATGCCAGTCAGTACATTCTGAGTGACTGGAACAAATATTAAATCTGTGAAATCAAACTGAATTTACTTTCTGGCTGTAAAGATTGAATTTGTAAATTTGACAGGCAATTTAAAGGGCATAAGTACATAAAATAAAATTTCTTATCCAAATGCAACTTGAAAGTTACCTGTCAGAAGAGGTTAGAAGTCTGCTGTTTTCTCTCCTGAAGCGTGTCCTTTCACTTGTCAGTTTAGAAAGGTTAATACTGTACAAAAGAGCAACAGAAAGACCCTTTTTGGTGTAGTTTTATGCTTGTTTAAAAAAAAAAATAAAAATTCAGTTCCCCTCGCTGAATAACAAGAATAAATCCTTTTGATATAAATAATGTTCTAATGCAAATTGTTCCAATTCAGAGCAGGCCTTGTGTGTGGTTATCCATGTGATTGGGGAGGGGGGGCAGGGGATTTCTTGGGCAATTCATTCCACATTTTGAAGCATCAGGGATGTGTTTTTAAAAAGGAGAAAATGTTTTTCCCTGCCTCATCTCCAGTGAAACATTTCCAAACCTCAGGAGGTGATGCCAAGCTGGGAATTTTGCTTGCTGTCTGATCCTGGTCCTTGGAGAGGCCCCTCTGTCTCTAAAACTCTTTTACAGCTTCTGTAGAGGAAGAAAAATTGGATTTTCTTAACCCTGCCTTGGGAAAAGCAGGGTCTGGTGCCAGCTCTGGGTTTGGTGATGAAGGGAAGGATGGAGAACTCCAGTGGGAGACATTTCCTTTGGGAAGAACCAACAAATCTGGGCTTTGGAGTCCATCTGCCTCTACTGGGTTGGGGTTTTTTTCACCTGTCTGAACAGTTTATCCTTCTGCCACTGGCACAGAGGTTTGGATGAGTGTGTGGTGCTCATGTCAATACATTTAAATGATTGGAACAGATCACAGCTAAGGGCAATTTTAGAAGCCAGAATTGGTTAGTGTACAAAATAAAGAGTTGAAACACTGAATCACAATTTATATATTCTCTTATCTAATCGATGTTTGCTTGTTTTCCCCTTTTTAACAGCATTAATAAACCTAATTTTTGATGGTTTCTTTCTTAGGTTGAATTAAAGAGGAAGTACAATGACCAGCACAAAAGTACAAGAGGCCTTTTATCAGGGAGTCAGTGGTATGAAATTCAAGCTTACAGAGCTCTCAACCAAGCCCTGGGAAGGTGAGATAAACATAACTAAAACGATATAAATGTGTAGAACTTTTTTTAGGGAGATCTTTAAGGATTTATTCCCCACTTTTAGGACGAAGGGGTAAGTGAGGCCAAACCTCTCATATTGCAAATTTTGTCTCTTGAGCTGTTCTGTGCTGACAGCTCTCTGCTTTTCATCCTGTTGTGCTCCTGAGCATTGTTACCATTCAGAGATTTTGTTTTACATTCAGAACCCACTTCAGTTTAGTTGAAGTTTTATTGCTCATAGTCCAGATATACAGGAAAAAAAACCCACAAACAGATACAAATAGTTCTTGAGCTTTAAAGCAAATGGAGATCCTTAGGACTTTTCCCAGGCACTAATTGTTGACACTCTCAGTGGGCTCAGAAGAGTTGTTTGATATTTAGCCTACAAGTGTTTTTGAAAGGGAGAAATAGCAGTGGGGTTTTTCAGACCTTTGCAAAAGGTCAATTCAATTATTGTGCTCACTGATCTCTTCCCAGATTTAGAAGAAGTGGTATAGCTTCCCTTTCCTAGATGGAAAAAATTCCCCCAAATGTTATTAACAGGGTAGAATTAATTCATCCTCCTTCAACAAAATTTATCATATAAATAAAGATTAGAATTGTCATCCATATCTATCATAGGTGCTGTGCATTTGTCATGGAGCCACAGAAACATCAGCTGGAAAAATCTCCTTATTTGAATTAGTCCTAATGCAAATGTGATGACATAAATGAAGGCTTAGAGAGAAAATGGAGAGAAATTGTAGCATTATGAAATCTCATTGTGGATTCTTGTTGTTACAGGCCTGATTTCTTAAATTCCTCTTTGGCATCAAAGAGCATTAATTAAAACAGGTTAAGAGAGCTCTCAGTTGTGGAATACCAGTAGTGAAATAATAACTGTGAAATCAGCTTGAAGAACATAAATCAAGTTCGAGTGACAATTACTTATTGTTTAATTTATCAGTTGGATGTGTAAAGTTAAATGGAGAAAATAGGCTTCCATTCTGACATAAAGATACAAATTCCTTCTAAAACCAGGAGCCAAAGGCCTTGCTGACCTGAGATGTGGGGAAGGATTTTGATAAAACCACAACATTCCACCCAGCTGGCAGGAAGCTCTGTAATATTTACACTGCTTAGTTAAGAGAGGAAGACAAATGATGTGGTTTGATTGGCTGTTGAATATTTGTGTGTTTTATTTTTAATTTAGCTGTTTTCATGTAAACTCAACAGCTGATGGAAATTGAAGCTTCTGTGACATCCATACCCATTTTTGGTGCATACAGTAGAAGAGCACTTCCTGTATAATTTTGCATATTCCAACTGACTCAGAGCAATCTCTGTTTCCTAATCCCCACACATTTTTGCTGTGTTCTCTCTAATTCTATAAACACTCTTTTTTTTCCCCTCCCTTTTAGGTGTATAAGGCACAGGAATGACTGGGGAGCTCTTATTTTAGTTGACGACCGCTTCAGGAATAACCCAAATAAATACATAACAGGTAAGGGCTGAAAATCTCCTGGGGAAACTTCCTAATGTTGAAAAATACTGAAAACTCGGATTTACAGAAATGTGCTTGTACAAATACAGGTGAGTAGGAAGGGTCAGAATGTGCCACAGCCATGGAACAGAAATTGAACTGTTGAATATTCAATATACAAAAAAGGATTTGCTGCTTGTAGTTTTATACTGGGTAAAAATAAATGCAGGTGAAATAAAGCAGATCCTGCACACAACCTTTGAAAAAATCAAAATTAGAAAATAAGCTGCTTAGGAATGTTTTTTTAGCTTTGTTCCTGCCCTTTTTGCTGGGCAGAGCTGGGCTCACCTGCCCATGCTGGCCTTAGTCAGCAGGTGGAGCTCAGCTGCTGCAGTTGAGTCCAGCTCCTGCTCTGGTGTCCAAAAATTCATCAAAATTATTGAAGTAAACACAAGAAATTCATATAGGAGCACAAATAATCCGTATGTTCAAGACTTGGTAAGATTTCTTTCTCTAAAAAGTCAAACTTCACAGAAAGGTGAAGTTCTCTGTTGTTGTGGGTTTCAGGTTTTTTTTGGTTGCTTTTTTTTTTTTTAATTAATATTCAAAGAATATTTAAATGGGTTCAAAACCACTTTCTAAAATCGAGGCAGTCAGTTTTTACTTGACCTCTGTGTGCTCCAATATCACCTAAAAATCTTTTATGCTCAAGATATCAGATATTTAAGAATTTTAAATATTATTTGGATAGGTTATAATAAAACTTGTAGTTGTAGAACAGTTGTGATTCTTTCTGAGTTACTGTTACTTAATCTGACATAAAGTTGTAAAAGCTTCATTATATTCAAATTTTTATTAGACCCTGTTAATATGATAATAAATACCTGTGCTCTGTTTAAGTTGCTTTTAAATAATTCATGATAACAAGCAGAATGAACACCCAGGCATCAAATAAATATAATGATGTTCATGCAAGGCAGCAGTTTGAACCTAAAAAGAAGACTAGTGAAAAAGGGAAAGGCTCTTAATAGAAAAAGGATATTTTTCGTTTCCTTGTCAGAATACTGCCATTAAATAAATCAAATTCCCAGCCCTGTAAAGGAGGAATTGTTGTAGCTTCGTGAGCAAATTCTTGAAATCTTTGAGTCTATACCTACACAGAAATATTTGCACTGTTAGGCTGCTGTTTATTGCTGTGAAATACCTGGTAGAGGTGCTGTTCTTTTGGAATAAGGTGTTTGTTCTTTTGGAATAAGGTGTTTGTTCTTTTGGAATGTGGGAGGTTAGACCTCTTCACACGGGGCACCAAATGTGAGGTTTAGGAAACCTCTGGGTGCTCTGAGGCACCCACACTGTCAGGTTATTTTCTTGTATAAAAAGCCAAGCAAGTTAATAGTTGCTATAAAGTTATTTATTGTAGAAGCACATCAGTCTCAAAGGCAAAAACAAAGTAAAGCAGTGGCAAAAAGCACATGGCATTAAAAGCAAATGGCAAAATGCAATGGCATAAAGCCATGGCATAGAGCCCCAGCTCTCCCCAATGCAAGTTCTTTTACAGAAACTTTCCAACCAGCTAAGACACAAACTCAGCCACTCCTTAACCTGTCAGAATTCTGGTTCTTAGCACACCAGGCTGCTTATAGACTATGTACATGGTCTGTCTTGTTCTAACTGAAAAATGGAAGCAATATTCTTACTCTGTTATGTCTGAAGCTGGGTTCTTGGAGCCTCTGAGGAAACACGAGCATGTTTTTCAGCTTTTACTAGAACATGTACTGCTTCTGTGGCATCTAAGGCCTTTTACTCACTAAAAGCACTTGAAACTTATTCCATTTATTTACTCACTCTATTTATTCCCTTACTCATTCCTTCTGAAGGCTTTCATTCAATCCTTGCATTGTGATGTGTCTCTGAAGGATTCAGAGGAGCTCCTGATTTAGTGACTCCACCAGACTGAGCTGTTTGTTCCCCCCAGGATTGTCCAAGTGGATCCGGCAGCAGATCCAGCACCACGGCAGCTTCAGCAGCGCCCTGCGATCCCTGCACGCCTTCGCCCTCAGGAACCAGGGGGCTGCGGATCCTGCTCATGCCACGGACCTCTCACAGGGCTCTCAACAGGAGGCCACCATTCCTCTGTCCCCACATGTGTCTGTTAAAAGCCAGGAGCAGAATTTGGGCTCAGAAGTTGATGTGACTGCAACCATCAGCTCCGTTCATCCCACAGCGTGGGATCAGCCAAGTGACGGCATGGCAGCAGTGACACGAAGTATGTTCATTTCCACTGGCAATTTCAAATGTGGAGTTGCATCTTTTCAGGAAGAAACAAATGTGTTTGAAAATTACAGAAGTGCTATAGTGGAAAATGATAATTATTCACAAATGTGGAGGAGCTGTGCTCAACAGACTGAAATTAATTCTCCTTCCATCTGGTTGTCTTAAAAGAATAATCTTTGATAAGTTTATAGTACAATCAAAATGTTTTCATTTTAATTTCTTTTTCCATTGAACATTATGAAGATAATTTAAAATACATTTGAAACACACCAAGGTTAGCATTAGTGCAAGTTGAGCCCTGGTTCAAGCTGCATCTGTTGTTTAGACATTGCTGTGAGACACCTTCCATGTGCTCTCCTCTAGTTCCAGCTTCACAAGTAAAATCCATCCCTAAATTTTAGGAAAGGTGCTGATTTCATTTCAATCAAGAAAGAGCACAATAATAAAAGATTACAAATTTCAAATCCAGTCATACTCTGCCTTTGTGTGCCTGTTAATCTATTCATTTATTTAAGACAATTCATGTGCAAAGATGGTTAAAACATCTGGGCTTTTGTTTGTCTTCTTGTTTTGAATGAATGTTGTAAAATCACTGTAAACCTTCTAAAACAGTGATAATTCTCATGTGATAAATATGCTGTAAATCAAATACAATTAATTTTATTTTTTTTTTCAATTTGTCACAGGTGACCAGCAAGTTGATGCAGAGGGTCATTCTCACCATGTAAAACAGAGAAGGAAACATAAAGGCTGCATCCCCAAAATGCCAGAAATGAAAACAGAGACAGAAAAAATGAATGGTTGGACCAATGCTGATATTGTGGAAGAGAATTGCTGCTCTGAACCACTGACTTCAACCCCTGTAGCCAAGAACTGCAGGGCCACAAGCAGCAGCCAGGAGCAAGGGAATGGGCCTGGTGACCTCATTGATCATTTAAATCAATGCCAATCATCATTAATTGCAGAACAGAAACCAAGTGGACCAGAATCATGTTTGGAAACAACTCATTCTTCAGTTAAAAATGCTGAGGCTGCAATTGCTGAAGGACATCCTGGTAAGGAAACTCCAGCAGCAGGGAGAGCTGAGCCCTCACCTTTACATGAGGATGAGGATGAAAGCATTTACTTCACCCCTGAACTCTATGATGATGAAGAGCCAGAGGAGCAGAGAACTGAACCCCCACTTCCAGCCTGTTGTAGCACTGGGAATTGGGTGGAATGTGGGAACTGCACAGTCCCTGCTGATCTTTTTGGCACCAACACCTCAGAAACACAGAGAGTGGCTGAAAAAGCTGGGGCTGGCAGAAATCCCCCTGGAATTCTGGAAAATGCAAGGAGCAGGGACAGGGCAGGTGGTGCTGTGGAGGTGGCAGCTGCAGCAGGAGCAGAGCAGGGAGAATCTCAGGAGATGGAGACCCCAAAAAGGAAAGTCAGCCTTTCCAGACCCCGAAATAAAGGTGTGTCATCCTTCCTGCTGGGCAGCAGTGGCACCTGGTGACACTCTGTGGGGGAATTGTGGTGAGCAGCCCTCAAAACACCACAGGGCAGCCACAGCTTCCCTCTCCTCATGGAGCAAAAGCTTCCTCAGGCTCCATTTCTTTTTATATTTTATTATTTCTTCTTATGTTTTTGGAGTTTTCACTGGGAGAGTTTTGCAATGGGCAGTTTTCTAGAGATAAAATGAAAATTCTTCATCCTGACTTGATGGCTAAAGGACATCATGTCTGGAAATTCTGAATAGAACCCAAGTAGGATCTGACTTGGAATTATTGGTTTGTCCATTCCACATTTAATTAAGCCACCATTAAATACAGTCAAATAATGGGGTTTTTCCTCAGAAATCAAAACACCCATATAACCAAATTATGGTTTTCTGCATTTGTTAGATTGGGGTTTTTTAGTAAAACATCTAGAACAGTGTCTTTGCAGATCAAGTCATAGATTGAGCCTAAATACCAAACCAGGTGCATTCTTCAGTACTTTGACCCTTTTCAATTTCTTACATCAAAATGTCCAGCAGGAACTGTGCACATTTTGATATTTGATGAAGATGAGAAGCTTCTTCAGAGAAAAAATTGAGGTTTCTTTAAATTTTCCTTTTGTGAGAGGATCTAATTTCTGTTGCTTGGATTCTGTGTTTATTCATGTCAAAAGCTGTTCTCATTTGTATATCCTGCAAGCACTTTTTACATGTAACATATAGAATGTAAATTGTACACAAAATTCTTTGAATCTTGCCCAGTCTATTTTTTTTTTTTTTAAGTATTTTAATGTTTCTTTCATTTACTGCAATGAAAACAGCCAGGATTTTTCTGTAATAAAACATACTGACTTTTCAAGAAAACATTGTTCATTTCCATCCTACACTCACCTGAAGATGCAGGATTTTTGCAATCTAAAGATTGGTTCATAGGTATTGATACTTTTTATTTGAGAGTAAAAATTAAATTAGTAATTGGTCATTTTCCATAGAAATTCATCTCTACAGAGCTGTGAACATGCTCATATCAGTAGGATCTCAATTGTGCCCTTTTTTTACACAACAAATTCATCTTTATGAAATTGGGCACCGTTTGCATTTGAATTTCTTTAACTGGCAGCATTTGACATAAAGCATTTGGTTCAATTTTTGCAATATTGATGATCAAGTTTCCTTGGTTTTAGGTTTCCTGAATTTCACTTTGGTTTATCAACATTTAATTTAGTAATTCCAGTATTGAAAACCTCTGACACATCTAAAGAGAGATATTCTTAATTTTTATTAAATAATACTGCAGTTGCTGTTGGTAGAGCCTCTAGAGCTGTCCTGGCAGGTTCTGTGCAGCCACATCCCCACAATCATTGATTTCATCCTCAGGAGTTTCCACCCTCAGTTTTCCTAAAACAAATCCTCTGCAGCAAACCACTCTGAATTTTTGTGTGTGTGAGCAGAGAACAGAAATCACTTCAGCTTTGTGACTTGTCTGCTCATCCACAGCCTCTTATTTGTCTTTCAGGAGATTTGTCTGTCTTTAAATCCATAATATTAAAAAAAGGGAGAGAAGAAAATCCATCTCCTTTTCTTTATCTGGAGCAGATTGTTCTTTTCTTGAGCTTGTGGTGTCTCTTGCTTTGATCAGAAATCCTTTAAGGCAAATCACACTCATTTAAACTTTATATATCAGATTAGCCATTATTTATAAAATATCTGTTGAAACATCAGCACTTGATACTGTGATTTCTTGAAAAAATTTCTGTCCTCTAAAAACTCAAATGAACAGGTAAAAAAAAACCCCTTTGTGTTCTGCTGGGTTTGGAAGGGAAGGGGTGGAGTGTTTCTTTTGGTGTCAATTCATTCTTAATTTGTCCTTATATTTAATAAGTGTGTAATTTGATGTGTTAGAGGTAAGAATATTCTTTATGGGGAATATATTTAAGGTGATTCTCAGAATTAAATGCTGCCCATTCTGCAGATGGAAGGGAAGTCAATAAACCGAATTTCTTAGAATTATTTATTTAGATTTATCACATCTATCCAGGCTAAAACATTGAAAATGCTTTTCCTGCTTTGATATAACAGCTCAGTATATTCTCTATTGCCTAAAATAATAACAACATCTTGAATTTATTCAAGGATTGAAAGTTCAGAGGAGATGCAGCAGAAGGAAAGGTGCCCTTAGGCAAAGTGGCTCCTCCCGAGAGAGAAAGGTACCACACCCCTGGATTAAATACCTGTTCTGAGTGCTAAGGTGCAAGGGAATTAAAAATCATTTATTCTATTATTTTTCAAGTGAAATAATACAATGAAATCGTTTCTTCCTGTTCTGCAGAGCTCTGATTTACACACTCAATAGATACTTTTGTTTCTTGTGGGAAGCACAAAGGCACCATCCATCCCAGGCTGCTTTGCAAAATTCCCAACAAACTGATAGCCTGCAGTGTTATAGGCTGTAAAATCCCTCCTATTTTATATAACAGGGTTAAATATTTTTAGCATGGTGTATATTGAATTATTAACTAATATAAATGATAAACATCGACTCAGACTCCTATGAGTATTTCAAGTACTGTATTTCTGTGAAGCAGTTTTGATTTAATTTTATTTATATTTAAATGCTTCAATCTGCATCATTACTATATGCAAACCAATATTTCCATGCATTTGTGCATTGCCTTGTTAGAAGGAAACAGTCAAGCAGCCTTGCAGGAAAGGACTTTATTGTGTTGTCTGTGGAGCTGAAATCCTGCCCAAAGCACAGGGTAAGATCAGTTGTTTCATTTGGGAAGGATGGGATTTCTCACAGGGATATTTTAGAATAATTGGTTCATTTCTCCTCTGGATTTGGTACCTGAATAAATGAGTTATGAGACCTGCAGAAAGCCTTTGAGGGCAGAGTTGTGACAAGAAGAATTATTTAAAATAAATGTATTTTTTTCTGGCAGTTTTCTCCATTCAGTGGTCCTGCCACACTGACCTGTCTTGAGCTTCAATCTGATATTTGAGGGTTAACTGAAGGCAATTTCTGCCATTATGGGAGGCTGGAAGGAATTATTTGGAGCATAGTGGTCCATTCATTGGGGTTTGCTCCTTCCCAGGATTAGGTGTTAATTTGTTACCAGTTGCTGTGAGAAGTTTGGTAATACCTTGGCACAGTAACTCAATGAATCCTGTGCATGTTTGCATGGAACTATCAAAAGTCTGACTGAAAATTCAAATAATTCCACTGCTATTCTTCAATGTGTGACCTACCTTGTATTAATTTGGTTTTAGTCTGCTGTGACACATTGTACCAAGTGGGTTTTTGGAAATGATTTGTGTTTTTGTGAGACACTTTAATTTGGGAATGTCTAAAAGCTGATAAAAGTAACAGCAACTCTATTTTTTAAAAGTAAACTTCATCTTCAGGCCACTGGGCCATGTGTGATAATGACCTAATTACAAGATATTCTCATCAGTTACATGCAGAAACAATTAGAGATGCTTCATATTTAAACAGTCTGGATCTGATAAAACCAAGAAAGGACAAAAATCTCTTCAGCAAACCGAACCTGTGCCTCAGGGAGAACGGGAAATATTCCATATTCTGGAGTTAGAAAAGCCCACATTGGGCAGGCCCAGGTCGTGGGAGCATTTCTTACCTCCCTGTTTTCCCAAAAGAACCTTAAAGATTTGGGTAATGTCATCAGGAACCCTCAAAGATTTGGGTAATCTCATCAGGAACCCTCAAAGATTTGGGTAATGTCATCAGGAACCTTCCATTCATTCCCTGAATTGATCAGTGTCATCCCATCCCTGGTGCAGAACCTGTGACATGGAATCACAGAGCTCAGGAGAAGCTTTCTGAGGTCCAGGAATGTCTGCACTTAGCAGGGTGGCTGTTGTCAGCAAAAAAAGTTTGATGTTGTTGAAACTCAATCTCAGATGCCAGTTGATTGAGGAAAGTTAAAAAATCTGAAAATGAAAAAAAATAAATGGCTTTATTCAAAATGGATTCAAGCTCACTGGTTGATTTGGGAGTAATAACAAGGGGAAAATTATCTGTTGAAAAGTAAATTTTGGACACATTAAAAATTTTAAATAAGGCCTTCTTCCAAGGGCCATTTACAGCAATAGAAGTCTTTTCAGTGCCTGCAGTGGGTATTGGATCAGGGCCTAAATTCCCATCTTGTAAATGTGGAAAGTTTGCAGCATGGTTGAACAGTACTGTATTCAAAACCATGTGTGTATATAAGTCTTACACCCCACTTTTTAAATTATAGGAATTTTGAGAAAAGCTTGCTACAGTAATAGTGAGCTGCAAATAATCTGGAAACTCTTCAGAAATGCCAATATAAGAAGTAAAGAATCCATTAATAAATGTAAGTGTAAAGCAGAGGCCATTTCAGAAGATGAAAATGTGATGATGGTCATCTCAGATGCTGCAAGTCTTGGGCACCTGAAAGAAACTCTGAAGATTTATCAGCTGCCAGTGGAAGGTAAATTCTTACTGATAAATACCAGCTCACATTTGTCAAACAAATTTTGCTTTAAATGAATTTAAATACCATTTACAACACTGACACCCTTCCCCTGGACCTTTTGGGAAGCTCATGGTGAGATTTTCCTTCCTCAGTGTTTAACAAACACTGAAGATGAGCTCCAGTGTCCTCTGCACTCCCAGATTTGTTGGGTCCTTTCAGAATATCCTGATGAAGAATAAAAGAAAAGGATAATGAGCACAGAATCCTTTCCATTCCTTACAAGTTAAAATCCAGGAACTGGCCACGTGTACCCTGTGGTTAAAGGAGAAATTCTGTGTTTGAAAGGAAATCATTCCAGGTGTCAGCCCATGGAATGTGCAAGCCTTTGGTTCTTCAGGTGACAGAGACCAAAAATGAAGAATTTCATTTCATATGTGGGCAATTCTGTTGCCCATCCAGTGGTGTTAGGATGGCACAATTAATGAGATGTGATTTTTGCCACAAGGACTCATTTTTAGGAGGGATTACTGAGCATTCTTTACCATCTTTCTGACATTTTGAAATGTGAAATGCAACTGATAAAATGACTTTTATCTCTTCTAAAAATCTCTCTTGATTCCTATAGAAACCACTTTTTCTTTCTTTTTGAAAGACCTGAATGGCAGTTTATCTTTAAATGCTATTTGGAATGAGAAGGAATCTTCTCTGACAAGTTACTTGCAGTGCAGGAGCTGTGTCCTTCAGTCCATTTCTCCAAGTCCTTTGATAGGAGCTGAGGTTACTCATTTCAGCAATGAAATGCAGTCATGGGTAAGTCAGATCAATTCATTTTGTGTAATAAAAGAGTGTACAGGAAATTCAAAAATGCTATTTTTGTAAAAGGTAAAATGAATATTTATCTAGATAATTTTCTATCATTTATCTGATTTTTACCAGAGATTTGAAATGATTGTTAAGAACTGAGTTCAGGTCACTGAATATATTTGTCTATACCTAATTTGTTGCAATGTCTACAATATTACATTTGAAAAGGGATAGGAAAATAGCAACCATCCATGTCTTTCATGAAAGGAAAACCAGAACAAAACATATTTACACAAGTGCTGTAGACTTGAATTTTCAGACATGTAGTTTTATGTTAGTTTTGGCACTAAAAATAAAGAAGTTAATCAGCCCCTGAAGGATGAACATGGACACGGTTTAATGGAGTCAACAAGAAGAAATTTATTTATAGGTATTGGATTTCAATGTGAGCAAATGGAATTCTCAATAGGACCCTTTGAAATTGAGATAAGAAAACTCTGTATTTTTCTCTTAAAAGTGGAGGGTGAGGCTCCATCCTGAGTGATGTGTGCAGGTAAGCCCAGGACACCTCTGCCTTCACTGCATTTTCCTTCATTTATTCCATGGAGAGAAATACAGTTGAGTTTCAAGAGGGATTTTTGAGACTGAATCTTTGCCAAAAGCTGAATTTAATCCTCGTGTTTTGGCCTTTGTGTGGCATTAGCAGCTGTCCAAGCTGTTTGAAATGCAGAATATGACAGTGTGGTGATGGGACAAGGGTTATGAAGAATTATTTGCCATGAATTTTGGGATTTCAAACACCACCATGAAGATTTCATGGCATTTCTAGCATTCATTTACTATCAAACTTAATGAAATGTTACACTGAGGGAATTTATCCTGGCAGAATATGAAATAAAGGGATCCTCAGAGGCAGAATGAGTTGATTTTTTGTTTTATATTCAAAACTGTCTTTTTATGGCTCTTCCATCCCATCAGGTGTAAATATGGGATCAGCTGGGTTTGGCTTAAAAATGACAAACAAACCAATGTTTTCTTCTCAGCCCACCTGTAGATTGAATTCCAGGGTTTTTTTAGCTAAAAATACTCAGCTAACTCCTGCAGATTTTCTGAATTAATATCTTCCTTTCCCATTCTTCCCTGCCCCTCTAGAGAATTGTTCTGTGGAAACCAAATTCTCTTTACTGCACACTTCATTGTTGGGCACATGGATATTGACTTGATAAATCCCTTGACATACAAAACTTGAAAACAGTTGCAGAAATAAAAATTGACTTGTGTTATTTGAAATGAAAGAACCCTCAGAACCTTGCAGGTCTGCAAGAGGCTGAACCCCCCCAGCTCTGGCTTTGGGGGAGTCACTGAGAGCTCGTGGCTTTGGGACAGACACATCTAATCTCTTAATGCATGGCTTTGTTTCAGGAGAGGCTTGGGGGAAAAAAAAAAAATTATCCTGTCATCTTCCAGAGGGCTGGGAAACCATTGTCCATCTCTGCTTTGGATCTAACCATGTCTTTGGGGTGGATTAATGTGCCAGGTGATTGAATGTGGGATTTGAGGGGGTGAGGAAGGAAACCATTATCTTTTTATTTTTTGGATTTTGTATGTGAAAATATAATATTTATTTACAAAGGTAGGATGGACTGGGAATGAATGATGCTAGAGGTAAATACAGCTTTAATTTTATCACCTGCTTGCTTTAAATCCACTGCCTGTTGTTATCTTGTAATTGGGAATATATTCATGTAAATGAAGGCACACAGAATGACTCCAAGGAGTTGAAAATGATGATTTATGATGTGCTATCATTTCCCAGAGCAAACACAGATGCAATAAAGTGAAGAAGCTGTGATTCAGTCAGTCTTAGCTCCCAGTTCTGTACTCTTGAATCCAAGCTCCTGCTGTTGCTGAGCAATATATTTGTGGAGATAAAATCAACATTGGAGTTCCTACTGCTGCCCACCCTGTGGTAAATCATGTTCATTGTCATGAGGTATCGTGTGTCATCTGAAATTGCTTCGTGTCATGTGCTGACTATAAATCAAGTACAGTTGGTTCTGGAAGGCAAGGAATTGTTCATTTAATAGAAATCACATTGCTCCAGCAAAGCAAGCTTAAAATAGGATCCCTGGATTTAAGAGCTGTTATTTACTCCTAGATTTGGTCACTCTTTAAAGAGGCAACGCTGCGTTTTCATGACTTAAATTTAAGGTGGGATTAGCAGATTGCATCTTGTGCATTTTTTAAATCTCCTTTTTTTATCAATTATTTCTATTGAAAATTAGATTTTTTTAATTTACTGCTACATTTTTACAAATTCAATTGCAGCCTGTGTTCCCTGTTGACCTAGAAACCTCCATTAACATGAAATCAGTGGCATTTAATTTTTTTTTTTATTGCTTAAAACACCCTAAATAATTGTATATTCCTTTTTTGGGGAATAGAATTGTGTTTGTGAAATGGAATAGAAGGCAGTACTTTGGAATCAGAGAGAATATTTTGCTAGCACAAACGTAGGGGTGCTTTAAGATGTAGCTTAGCTAATGTACTAAACCACCTCTCATATGCTAAAAGGCGAACGAAACCCACAATTAAAATTTTAAACTTATTAAGGAGTTGTTGCTATCACTGATTAGACAGTCAGCTGTTGAGACAGTAGCTTTTCTAGACCACGAGATTGTTTTGTTCATCACGTTACCACATTTGGCAAACTTTGATCTTAATGCGCCTATGGGGAATTGCAGTGTGACCTCAATCTCAGTAAAGCCCGGCGGGAGGTGCCAGGGCGCTGCTCGCAGACTGTATATTTGTTATCACATGTTAATCAGATTCATCATTCTGTTTAATAAAGATTTCAGCTGCCACGCGAATGCATAATCGGCTATGTCTGAGTGCCCGTCTTTTGTCTCGAGCAGATTGCTCAAACTGTATTAAGCATCATTAGACAAAAATGACGACCTTATTAATTTGTCCTTTCTGTGTTTTCCAGCAGATTGGGCCTCATTATTATGCAAACACAGTACACAGAGCGGCACCAGAAGTAGCTCATTAATGTTTCTTTCCCCTTAGTACGTAACAGATTATTATTGTGAAGTGTGCATGAAATAATTGCTAATTACGTGCCTTAAATTGTACAGTGATTGTCTGTGTCGGGCTTTTCACCAGGTTTAAGGGCACTGTGGAAGGCCATCAGAAGCTACAGGTTAACAGTGCTGAAGCGACTAAAGGGGAAGGGAATCACAAAACATGCATTTTATCACACGTTTTCCTGCCTGGAAGGAGTAATTAGGACAGCTCTGGATTGCTTTGTAGTTACCTCTCACTCCGCTGCTTATTGTAAAAGAAATGACTCCCAGCTGGCAAATAATTTAATAGATCTGTCTGCCCGTGAATAGATTCAGGGGAGTTTGAACCGTGGCCTTTTGGTAAAAATCCAGTGGATTCTGCACTGGTAAAGCTCGAGTTAGTGTGGATCCCTCATTTCCACACCACTAAAATCTGAATTTCCAAACGCTGTTCTTTCCACACCACGCGTTTTCCCAGGCTCTCCATTTACTGTAATTCTCCTTAAAATTTGTAAGCATTACAGAAATGACATGTCAGGATTTGGCATGGCTCTGCAGTTTGACAACTTTGTGCTAAGTGTGTAATTGGTTTAAGCTGGGAGTGCCTCTCCCTGATCCATGGCACAGCTCCTGTAATCTCTGCCTGCCACCGGGGCTGATAAGACTTGGCCACAAGCAAAGTTTTTGCAGCGCTCAAAATGAAATCCTGATCCCTTAAGGGTTTGCATGGATTTAGCTTTATAATCTGGTTTAGAAATTGTGAGTGGTCAGATCTTGCATCCAGGCTTTGTTGTGGAGAAGATGCCATGAAAACCATGACATCAGCTTGGGTTTTCCTAACGGTGCTTTTGTTGACAATCGAAAACTAAATGAAAGAGTGGCTATTTCTGAAGCAAAGTGTTTGTGACTGGCAATTATTTATATTGGATATGAGCACTGAAACAGATATCTTGGGAGGTTAGGAGGAGAACAGCATTCATCTGACATTACTTACATGAAATAATTTTAGTGTCTGGCTGCATTTGGTTGATGTTACATAGTTGCTTATGTCAGCTGATACCACCAGTTAAATGTGGTGGTGGCTTCATAGAATTTAAGTTAAAATAAATGGAGCATGTGAGCTGTAAAATATTCTTTAAATATTTCACGTAGATGGTTACTGAGTATTTCTGAAGCACAGACCTATATTACACTTCCAAAAAATCAAAATGAAATTGTCCTGTGGAAACCAAATTCTCTTTACTGCACACTTCATCGTTGGGCACATGGATATTGCCTTGATAAATCCCTTGACAGATAAAACTCGAAAATAGTCGCAGAAATAAATATTTACTTGTGTTATTTGAAATTAATGTATTGCTATGAACAGGCTCAGCTGTAGTGTTAATGTAGAGGTCCTGCAGCCACGATCATCATTTTCTTTCTGAATTTTCAGTGGTTGTTTTGCACACTGCTGTTTGTCTATAATATCACACCAGTGCACAGAAACTCCTCTCTGAAGCAGCACTCACAAACATTGCAGCCAGTTGTCAAATCAGGCTGCCAAGGACTCATGTCCACAGTGGTTGGACACTGAAATTGTCACATTTCCTTTGGACAATTTTCCTTTTCCTTCACAATTTGTATTTTCCTGTTCTTTTTCTGCTCTGCATTTCGTCCTTCCCTGCTACTTTGAGTATAACTGATGTGTTTAGTTACCAATGTGAATTTATTAATTTAAATAGAACCATTTTTTTCAGTGTGTGATTGCATTTCATAGGAAAGGCTATGACCCACACATCAACTCTTGAGCAATTGCCTGTTGAGAATTTCCAAGAAATAATGTTCTGATGGCCAGGGAATATTGGAACTCACCTGAGTTTGTGTCAATGGATTAAATATTTTCCATGAGTCTGGCTTTCCCCTTCTGATGGTGTGCATCCAGAGATGACCTTGGAAAAGGTTTTTCATGTTGTTTCTTTCTGCTGGTGCCAGAATCATTTGTCTCTCAGGAATTATCTGTCTGAATTGCTTTCCTTGTGCTTGACACTGAATATGTTTCTTTTCACTCAGCCAAAATGGGTTTGTTCCTCCTGTCTCTGTCAGTAGATCCTCACTGGGGTCAGTGCTGTTTCCAACTCTTTGGGAATATTGTTTGCTGAAGCCTTATTAAAGAAGAAAAAAATATATTTTTAACTCTGGGAAGAAGCTGAACAGTGTTTCAGTAAATGTCTCTACGTGTGTTTGCAAAATCTGCCATGTATTTATCATCACATCCGTGTTCTCTAGGAAAACTGAGAGCTCTTAGGTGTCAGAGACCGAATATTTTATTCTTTAATTCCTTGAGGGCTGTATTTAAGTGAAACTGAATCCTATTGAGTGAGAAATAAATGTCAACCTCTGAATCCTGTCCTTCCAGTGCTCCTCCCTGCTCATGCCTGCCAGGAAAATCCTGACATGTAACTTAGCAGAATTTTTTGAATTCCACTGTATTGAAATTTGCTTTAAAATCTATAATAATTTCTTTAAATAGTCTTGAAAAAGAGAGAGATTGAAAAATACTGACAAACCTGGTATTAGCTGCTCCAATGTATATTAATAATAAAGTGCTGAGACAGCCACAGCACTGTGATTTATTGTCTGCCTGGTGCTGATAATCAAGTGATCTTTCATCAGGCAAGGCCAGTGCTCACTGAAGCTGTGAGTGGCAAAATCCAATCATTTTACTTGCTTCTTAGTGCAAAAATAAAGCTTGGCTTAAATAAACTCAGGTATGAAACTGGCTTGGAGGGAAAGTCTGAGCTACAAAGTTCTGCCCTTTCCCCTCTCCCATCTCCCTCGGTGCTTCAGGCTGTGCCTCTGCAGCTCCTGCAGAAACTGCCTTGCAAAATGCATCTCTGGAATGGTTTGGATTAAGAATATTGCCATTTCTGTGGGATTATTTTCATACTGGCTTATATCAGCCATCTGACTCGTGGTACAATCCCACAAATGTTTTTTATCACTAAGATGAGTTCTGGGAGGCGAAGCTGCAGAAAATGAGTGCACTGATAGCTGATGCTTCAAAGCTATGGAAAGTGTCCAGTAGCAGCTGCTGAAATTCCAGCTTCAACATTCCAATTGTTTTATATTCCAATGAGCAGCCATTGTTGCAGGCCAGTATTTTATAGTGATTATGGCAGGCCCAGGGTGCAGCTGCCACTGACCCCTCCAGCAGCCCTAACAAAACCCCTCTTTGTTATCACTCTGGGAAATGTCTTGGCCATTGTGGGGCTGAATTCAAACCAGCATTGCAGTCATGCACAGGGAAATTAAAAGCTCCACAATTCACTGACAGGAGTCTAAATGTCTATATTAATGATCGTGTTCAGGTCTTTTTTAAAATTGTACTTTGGTATCTTGTTACGTAATTAAAATCGAGGTGAAGTTAAAGTATCCAAACTCATCATAAATTTAATAGACTGAACTCTCCCTTTCTATAAATTTCTCTGTGCTATTATAAAATGTAAACCTCCAATCAAGGTAAGAGCATTTGTAATTTAACTTTTATTCTCAAAGTGAGTGTGCTTTCAAGTAGTTGGACACCAGCTTTACTAAGTGATAGCCATTTTTCACACTTTGGGAGCCAAGTGGCTGTAGCAGAATAAAAGAATTCGATTTGTTGCAGATGTTTTGTAACTCTGGTACCTCTGGGTTCTGTGAGCCTTTCCTCCTTGCTAGGAAATCAGAATAAAATTGATTTATATAAGGTGAATATGGTATTCTAGATTTACATAATTAAACTCCTCACAGCCTGTGGTTTGCAGGGATACTCCCTGTACAGTTCTGTCTGGCTTGCTCACTGTAGGAATTCTACTTTGGGAGCTTTTCTACTTCTTAAATTGCAACCATACAGCAATAATAGAAGGTAGGGGGGTGAAAAGACAGACAATTACCACCATTCTTCCATATGTAATTTGTATATGGTATTGGTTATTTTTATTGTTGAAGTTCATAGTTTCTTCCTCTTGATGGAATACAAACATTTGGCCAAATTCTTTCCCAGAAGTAAGTGAAGCCAAACATAAATTTGGTTCTTTTTCCTCTCTGAATGGCTTGAAATAATAATAATAAAAAAGAATTGGCTAAGATTTGAAATTTTCCTGGTGTTTATAGAGAGATGTGTGGCTGTACAAAGATTTAGCCTTGTCTTTCTTCAGGAGAGGAACAAGGCTAGCAGATAAAGCAATACCTCAGCACATTTGAATTCCCATAAATCCTACGTGACTCCAAGCAGATTGGAGCTCTCTGCCCTTCAGTTTCTCAGCTTGGAGGTGAAAAAAAAAACTTCTGTGAGTTCAGCCTGTGTTCATTAGGTGCTCTGAAGTGGTCAGGTTAAAGTTTAAATAGTCTGCATTATTACTGAGTAGGAGACTGTGTCCCTTCTGCCATATACAGGCTTCTGTGGGTTATTTTTAAAGCATAATGATTTTTTTTAAATTGATGTTTTCCTTCTAATTGATCTAGAATCTTCCATGTACGTGCAAGACCTCTCTCTTTTTTTTTTTTTTTAATACATTGTAGAGAATGGTGGCTTTAGCTTAAGATAAAAGTAAAGAACTGTTCTTGGGCAGTTTTGACATCGAAGTTTTCTATTTTATAAACCTCAGCTGCAGTTCACACTTGTGGAAACTCTAAGTGTCCCTCTTATTTTTAACAGCAGCCCAGGGTATGGTTGAAAGAGGCATATTTCCATTTTGGCTTTTGTTTGAGCAGCTTCCAAAACATCATTCTATTTCTTTTTTTTTTTTTTTTCTGGAAAATTTGCCAAGTCTAGCTCAGATTAAGTTTCTCTGTTAGATTTGTTCTTTTAAGCATCTGGATCAGAAATTGTATCCCATACTCTGTAGTAATGAAACATTTGGAAATCATCTGAGAAATCACAGTAAGCCACGATAGTCCTGTGCATTCTTTGTGAAAGGGAGAAAAATGTAGTTTGCAGAGTAGTTTGGGGTGGGGTTTTTTGGGTCGATGTTATTTTGTTTGAACCACCCCACCAAGAGCTGACACCTCATTCCCCTGGGGCACAAGCAGGTGTTGTTGTTATATCTCGAATTATTGCCATCTCTTTTATCAGTGCACAGTACTGAGATGCAGATAGATTCCATGCCAAATTTCAGCAGGCTCTGATATTTATGGGGGGGGGAAAATAAATAAATAAAGGTTGTTTTTATTGTAACTCATAAAGCCACAAGCTAGGGAATGACTTGGTTTGGGTTTTTCTGATGCATTGTTGTGCTATTTTATTTATGCTTTTTAAAAGATGAATCCACGGTGGATGTGTAAGTTCATCAAGGCAGCTAAACCCCCTGTTTCAGTGGTTTCAAATGAATCATTAGAGTTTATGGTAATAGAGAAAATGGTTTTCTCATGTCATAAATGGGAGAGCCATTGTATAAAGTTGGTCTGCTCATGCTCTGCTTGGAGTAGAACTTTTATTGAAGAGCAGAGTTTGTTGAAGAGAAACAGATCTGGACTCCAGGGGTCCAGAACTGGCACATCCCCTTCATTAGCTGGAAGGAGCAATGTTTGTCCATGGAATAGAGCCCCTCAGAAAGGATGGGGAATGGAAGATGAGGCACTTGGGGAATTTGGAAAGGAATATGTGTGTTTTGCATTACTTTTTAGGCAGATATATTTACTCACTGCAAAGAATTAGTGCTGTAGCCAAAACACTCCTTGCATTCCCCCACAGTCTGCTGTCCACATGATCCACTGGGATTAAGAACCAGGCTTTGTTTTGGGTGGTTTGGGAAGTGCAGATGTCTGACTGTTAATGAGTGGTTCTTGAACTTTTTAAAATTTATTTCCCAACTATTTTGCTGCTTTGAAAGTCATGCAAAGCAACGAGAGAGCTGCCATGAATAGAAGCAGAATGTTGCCTTTCTCACAGTCAGATTTCAACTATCAGCTGATAAAACAGACCCCAAATATAAACCACTTGTTGCTTTGGGTTTTGTTATGAATGTCACCTTCAGGGAATGAGTCAGAGCCAATTTTCTCTTCAAGAGAGTGGAATTTTTACTCCTGTTGCCTTCTAAACTTGTGTTCTCTACTGCACTTTGTTATGTGGTGTCTATTGTAAAATTTCTTCCCTCACAAGTTTGTATTGCAGCCATTATTTTAGAAATATTTGGCCTGGCTGGAAAGACACTGGAGGGTTATCACAGGGGACAAGTCAGAGACACTTATCAATAATCCAAATTTGTCTTTCACTTCCAGGTTTGTTCAGCTGCATTCAGGGAAATCCCATTTGTTTGACATTGGCTGCCATAAACCTTTAGCCCACTGCTGTGTGGGATAACCTTGCAGAAGAATTTTTAGCAATATTTATTGTGTGTGTGTGTGTGAATAATCAGTTTTCTCGGTGGGATATGTCTCAGGCTCGTGGATTCATCCCTTCCCCTGGCCCTGGAGGTGTTTTGTGCACCAAGGAATTCTTTCCCTGCCTTCCAAATGCTGGCCTGGCTTGGCTTGGGCTCGGTTTTAAGAGCTGATTTCTGGCACCTTTTCTGTGTCACCCCAGATCATTTGTTTTTCCTTTTTCCCTAAATTTTGGGCCTGTTTGCTCCAGTGTAAATGTCCTTGTATTGATGGAGGAGAAAGTAGCCTGGGTGCTGGTACAGGAGCAGGAAAAGGCAGATGGCTGCTCTGCTAATGGGGCTTCTCCATTTGATCTCACAGGGAGAGATTCTTTTCATTGTCAGAATTTCTCAAAGCTCATTGATTTTTCATTCTAGCAGGATTTGTTTGCTTTTGAACCACTGCTGTGCTTTTATCATTAGATGCTGAACCTTTCACTGGGCTGCACATTTCACTAGTTTTTTGATACTTGCTCTTTTAGGATTCCAGCACAGAACTTCTTCCTTCCCTCTTTGCATTGAGAACACTCCTTAGATTCTAAATAAACCAGGCCCAGTCATTCTTTTTTATTGTTTGAAATAATCTAAGTGCAATATGATCTATATTCCAGTTTTAGCTTAACACTCCAAAATATTAAAATAAAATTTTACCAGAACACTTTTGCTTTCTAATTCTATGTTTTATTATATACCAGGATTTTTTCCCCAAAAAAATTCTTAAAAAAAGCATTTTCCTAATTTAAACAAAACCCATGAAAGATACTCTGGATGAAAGATCAGCTGTGTTCTACAGCATTGTTCAAGGTCTTCATCCTCTTCTGAAACTGGGCTGAAATGCCTGGAGATCAAGGTTGCAAAACTGCACAAAGTTTTCAGTTTTCTGAAGCTGTGCTTAAGCAGGAACAGCTGCACTCCTGCACTGCCTCTTTTTTAATTAGTTGAACCCACTTCCTCCACTCTTAACTTCCTTATGGGCTGGATCTGGAAAATATGAAGATAAGGATTTAATAGAGATCCATGTTTACTTACTTCAGCATTTGGGTTTATAGCCCAAAATAATGTAACTAATGTTTCTTTTCTCCTCAATTTATCATCTTATTATTAATATTTTTAGAATAAGCTGGATCCTGAGCCTTCAAAGCTTTGTTTTCTGCAGTTCCAGTTGTGCCAGCTGCCTCTGGGCATCAGCCAAGTTCTTCTTTAGAGCTCTTCCTCTACTTTATAGCTGATATTTCCCTGTATTAACACAGCCCTGCTCCTCTCACGGGAGGCTTCTCAACCACTTCTTTGCTTTGATTGCAGCTGACTGCTACTCATTAAAGATGCTCTTGCTTTTCTTTTTGGCAGAAGTTGGGAATGTCAGCCTTTAGAGCTCATTTGTCATCACTGAGCTGGAGGCTGACTCTCCCTTCATGACTCTGCTTTAGTGACAGAATCTCAGCTGTGCTGGGTTTAAATTGTCACAATTTAATCTGCAGCACAGCCCTGTGAAGGTGCTTTGGAAAGGAGCTGGAGCAGGGCTGTTCTGACTGCACAGGAACACAAATCCCAATTGTTTTGGTGCTTCATGGCAAGCTACAGAAAAAAACTTGAAATGTAGCATTTAAAAGACAGTTTCTTCCTCTGTGCACTCCATATTAAACCATAAGGACCATACTAGACCTAAAAATTCAAAGCATAACCCAATTCTACCCCTGTTCTATGGCTTTTGTATCTATTCACGATTTCTTATAAAATTATTTAATATTCTCTATGCCATATTTAGAGAATTCTAAAAGCTTGGGGTGGTTGAGGCTTTTAAGATTCCCTTAAATCAACTTTTGTCCCTTGGTGTAGATCAGTGTGTGACAAAAAGGTGCTGATCACATCCCATGGCAGGGACAGTTATGGGAACCTCTGGACAAACTGAAATGCTCTTTAAGAGCTGCTTCCTATGTAAAATCGTGGTGAAAAACCCATGGGGATGCCTGTGCAGGTTTTTGGGCTTTTAGAATAAAAATGTTGTAATTAGCAAAAGGTAACTGAGATACAAAAGGGTTTGAATGAGGAACAGGTTTGCAAACAAATGGAGAAATTGCTGCTTATCTTGTCCCAAATTAGATTAAAAGGCCTCTTCTAGAAGTGAGTGATAAGAATTTATGGGAATCTCTGGTTCCATACTAATATTTTTTAGGTATAAAAGAGGAAATATGCCTGATGATATTAATTTGCTGTTAACTAATATAGTACAACATCAGTAAGTGGCAGTTAATCTATCAAACTCATGCCATGACATCTTACTTGTTGTTTTAATATGTTATAAGCATGAAATGTGTTTTTCAGGTATGTTTTACATTTGCACCAGGTAATGGAAAGTACAATATATTACGTGCTTGTGCCCCAGAGGAAACTTTTAAACAAAAATAATTGAATGCAATAAATCAGGCCCTGCTCTGCCCTCTGCTTTGCATCTCTGGGGCCATTCTTCTAGGGAGCCTTGTTGGGAGTGACAGGATCACAGAGCCCACTGCCCTGGCCCACCAGATATTTGCTTTGTGTTGTAAGATTGAAGAATAAAAGGAGAGAGAAAATCAAACCATTTCTTCAATAAGCAGCTTCTTTCTTTTGGAAGATTTAGGGTCTTATTACAGATTGCTGTTACCATTGGTAGTAAGCCTATAGTTTTTCAAGTAATTAGGAACATCCACAAGCTAATAAATCTGCCCTGAAATTTTCATTTGCTTGTGGACATTGTATGAGTTTGTATTTAACTGTGTCTCTGCATGGATGATTTATCAGGTGTTTATTCTCCAAAGTTTTCCTCACAGGCACTGCTGAGATGATTTGATGCACAGTAGGTTTAATAACTGAAATGCTGAGATTATTATTCCTGTTTGGTGTGGGGTTTATTTACTCCTTATCAGACACTAATCTGAAAGATTTCCTTGTCTTGTGAATGTGCAATTTGGTTTAGTTGATGCTTAGCAAGTAGGAAAATCTCCTAAGTCACTGCTCACAGCATCTGGTGCAGCACCCTGTAGTGAATACAAACTAAAATCCAGTAAAAATCGCCCTCTTTTTTTGTAAATTCAGTATCCCATTTGATCATTTCATGGCTGTTTGGGCTGGGTTTCTCAAAGGGAATTTTGCTGCTTTCAAAGTAGTGATGGGAATGCTTCCAAGGATATCTCAGTGGCAGAGTTTTAGAAAGGAGGAATGGTGTGGATTATAAATAATCCAGCAAAAAGAAATGTAGCCCAGGCTTGCAGGCCTGGTTCATCAGCTCCTTTCCCCACCCAGGTGTTTGTTTAGCAGGAACTTCACTCCAAGCTGGTTGGACAAGTCCAGTGTGGTTCCAATGGCAGCAGCAGCCAGGCTTTGTTATCAAACTGGTGCTTTCAGTGAGAGCTGCACACCATTATTGATCTGAGCACAGTGAATGCTCTACTGGGCTCTAGATTAATATTAAAAACACTTTAAGTGAGGCTCTCACTTCCCCTGTGCTTTTATCTTTAAGAGCTACAGCTCTAGAAATGCTTTTAGTCTGAAAATAATAGAGAATGAAAAAAATCAAAATTATTTCTCAAAGTATCGCTGCTGATTTAAACCTGGTTTGGAATCTTCTCCTTTATAGAGATCTGTTTAAGAAAAAAAAGAAAAAAATCTCAGCTTAAGACCTACTTAGCTTAGAATTCAAAATATTACCAGCAGACTAAAGCATGGTAGCTGAAACCAATTGCAAACAGATGGGATTTTCTTATTCTGATTGGCCATATGTTGCCAGAGGAAAAAAATTGAAAAATCCAGACAAAACATAACTCATCTAAAGGAAATGACCTTGATAGTTCTTGACTACTATATGGATTTTTTTTTAGAGCTAATACATAGAATAGTTCAAATGTTCTGTAAGGATGGCAAAATATTGTAAAATAAGGAATGTGGTGGTTGTTGAGGTGGTTCAGAGGGAAAATACAGCTCTGAGGGAAAAAAAAGCCACAAAAACCTGACCAAAACCTCTGCCATAGACACAGGTGTAAACAGAAAGTACAGAACTGCTGCAAGTCTAAGATGAATCATTCCAAACCATTCTCCTGGGCATTCCTTCATGGAAATGAATAATAACTGGAAGTGTCTGAACAATGTAAATCACACTTGCACTTGGAAAAACCTCTTAAAATACAAATGTGCTCAATTTCTAATAGGCTGGGAAGTTTATGGCTTTAAAATGTGCAGCTTTATGTGAGTAACTTCAAGAATAGTTCATATTCACTTATTTTCTGGACCTTAAATTCCCATATATACAGCAATTATTTGTAATTGTTAAAGAACTAAAAATTGCTGTTGTTCTATAGAAATATTCATTTAACACTTGTAAAGGCACATGGACTTAGTGCTTGTATTGTCTGTTGGATCTTTTATCTCTAGGGTGTCTAAATCTATTAGGACTTGTCTGATTTGTCTGTAGATAAGATTTATATAATTTTTATGACTTATTTATAAATGTGTACAAATCATACAGGTGCACAGCATTCCCATATTTCATATTTTGCATTATTTATCATCTTTAGAGCTGTTCCTACAGCGTGGCTTTTAATTGCATTACACATTCAAAACTTGCCACAGGACAAACCCCATACCTTGGCAAATGCATTTAGCCTCAATTTGAAACACCCTTCCCAACATTTGAGAAGTGATTGCACCTCAGGGAGCACCTCAGTGGGCTTTGGGGGGATTAATAACAGAACATGCAAAGTAAGTTGACAGTAAAACTTTCACTGGTGTTTGGCTGAGCTCATGTAAATATGACACTGATGAAGTGTGACCAAATCCCTGGTTAAAAACTTCAACTCCTTTCCTATAGAAGTTTAAGATTATTATGGAGGGGTATTATGCATGCAGAAAGTAATTGAGTATTTCTCCCAGTGGAGGTTTAGATGTGGTGTTCAGGGGGTTCTGCTTAGTTTAAATTCTATTAAAAATACGTTATAGTAACATTGAATGCATTGTTGAAAGTATCAATGAGCTTCATAGTTCAGTTCATCATTTTGTTCTTAACATGCCCGATTTTGCCCCCTTGATGTAATTGTTAGTTGTCTAAAAGTGCATCTAAAAGTGTTCATTATGATTAGGACAATCTCAATACGGTTTTTAAGCAGTTTAAAGCAGTTTCTACAGAAGTAATTGAAATAATCTTCTCATTTTCCAAATCAAACCCTTCTGTTTTGGGGCAAACTTTATATCTATTATGTTTTTATTGCTCTCTTAAAAAAGATAAAATAGGAGAAGTGACTCTCCCAAGTTATGTCATTTGAAAATTCAATGTATACATATAAAAATATTTTAATATGTAAAAGTTATAATAATTTACAGCAAACTTCAGCAAGTAGAATAAGGGAGCCCAGGAAATGCCATTTTTTCTGGAATTAGGTTTTAAAAACTTATGTCTTTCTAGTGTGTATTGGTCTCTACCTGAATGCTAAATGTAGGGAATGTATTTAGATACTTTAAAAAGAATAAGACAAAAATCTGGTGTTACCTTTAGAAATGAAAAACCCTGTGATCTATTGAGTTGCACAGAACTTGAGACATGTTTAGAATTTATTGTACTTCTGATGTGCACACACTTTACAGTCTGCTGCATGAGCAGGACAATGGAGTGCTTTAGAAACAAAGATTTGTTTGCACAACGCACAGAAACCAAAATATGGAAAAGAATCCATCGAGCACAGAAACCAAAATATGGAAAAGAATCCATCGAGCACAGAAACCAAAATATGGAGAAGCACAGAAACCACTGAAGGATGGGAGCAGAGAGACGTTGTGGTGTGGGATGAGCCCAATGTTTGTCCCTTTATAAACCTTGGCTGGCCGAGGTCGCAGGGGCTCCCTGGGCTCCGTGCAGCTCCTGGAGCTGGGGGAGTTTTCCATGTGAGCCTCCAAGGCCGTGCAGGTCCAGCCCATTGGTGCCGGTGGAGGAGCAGCCCTGGAGTCAGGGATCATCAAACTCGTGTTGAAAGGTTTGGGAGGAGACAGCTCTGGTAACAATGCACACTTAAATTCACTGCAAACCTTCAGCTGCTGAAAGACAAGGGAGGGCAGCTCTTTATTGTTCTTAACCTCTCTTCTCTGGAGCTGTCATAGTGAGAAATCATATATTCAAACTAAGAATTGCATAGATATCAAATCCTGAACAGTCATCAGCTTCTGTGTCCAGAGGCACAGCAATAAAATGCCTCATCTGGCTGGAGGTGCCTTACACACAGCCAGACCTGTGTGGAGGCCTGGGAGAGAAAAAAACAAACCTGAAAAGGATATTTTTATCACTGCTGCCTCGGTTCCAAAAGAATCATTAGAAGCTTGATTACATTTGATTGCTTTGTTTGAAAATAATAACAAAAAAAAAGGTTTCTAATGAGAAAAAAAAGAGCTCAGCACTGAATGAGAAGTGTTTGATGTACATGAAAGACTCTGGTGCTTTTCCTGCTTTGTTGAATTGAATTGTGAGACTCCTTGGAGCAGGTTGTAACATGTGCCTTGTGCATCAATGGATTCCAAAAGCAATTAGAAATACTCATGGAAGAAAGCTCTGCAACTAGAATTGATTTAATTATTCCAAGAACTAAAAAAAGGAAGTTAATACAGAATAAACACCCCACCAGCTCTGGAAATCCATAAACTGGAATCTGGGCTATGAGTCATTATAAATATCCTGATTTTTTTTCTCTTCATTGTCACTTCTGGCCACTCTCAGAAGAATGGAATGGTCCTGTGCATTCAGGTGGATGTTAAGCCTGGCCTAAAAGAGCTTTATTCAAGCTGGTAGAGAGCTTGGGAGATCCCCAGTGCAGCCTTCTGCTCCAAGCAGGATTAAATTCAGAGCAGCTTGTTTGAGAATTTGTCCAGAATCTTTGGAGGAAGGGTGGAGGAGATTTCCCTGCCTGCCTTGGCCCTGCTCAGTCATTCAGAGAGGACTTTTTGGTTGCTTGGTTTCCTTCAGTGCAGTGAGAATTCCTCTTGTAGAATTCCTGAGCTCATCCTTGTCCCATCCATCTCCTGTTTCCATCTCCTGGGGGTACCAGGGATCTGCTGCTGTGCCCCCCCCCCCCTTGGAACTGGTGGAATTTTGAACATTGAATTTCTCTTTTCCAGCCTCAGCATCCCCATCCCCAGCTCCTCCTCCTGGATCCCTCCTGGTGCCCCTCTGCTGAACTGGCCCCAGTTTACCCAGTTTATTACTGGGCACCTCCACTTTGTCACTCCCTGTCACCTCAGGTGAGACTTTGAATCAAATAATGCTGGACCTTGTTAGAACCAGGGCATGGGATTAAACTGCTGATTTTAGCTGATTTTAACCTGATTTTCTGGGTACCTGAACCTTTACATTCTTGTCACTTTAAAGCACTGTACAGAGGCCTTCCAATACTCATGCAGGTCTGTCTGTGTTTTTAAATTATTATTATTATTAATATTCAGTGAAAAGGGCTTTGAGAATTTGGCCTCTTTCAATGAAAAAATTCCATCCATTTTCTAATCTCTCCAATCCAACTTGGAGGTAAAGGTTCTACATAGAGAAAAGAAAATAAACCCATCAGAGTTAGGCAGTAAAGAAATAAATATACTGTGGGCTGTAAAAGGGTGTTAGTATTCCAATGCAGTCTTTAATTTTTTTTTTCCTTTTACTCTACCAGCTATTCCAATTAAATTAAGTACCTTTTATGTGTGGTATCAGCATAGAGTGAATATTAATTTGTCTCTTGAGTTTGAGTAAAGAACACAGTTAATATACTAACTTTATAGTAAAGTCTTGCTATAAAATATTTATCTCTGGAATGAATATGATTATTATAGGGACACGGTGCTTAGATGTTCATTGAAATGGAACAAATATATATTTCAGTAATCCTGCAGTGGTTTGTTTAAATAAATTAAATCAATAGAGGTGTAGGTGGTAGCTTTAGTGAGGTATGAGACTTTCTAGACATCAAATAAGTGACACAAAAACAAGACTCTCTTTATAATGGAAGGGAATTTTTTATACTTCGTGTAGCGTCCCAAATTCAATGTAATTTTTATTATTCTGATCTCTTTCAAATTTCCATCAACCTTTAAAAACATTTGACCTTTGAAGAGAGGGTTTTTTCCCCTTACTTTGATTTTGTTCACCCTGTGCATTATAAAACACTCCCGTTATTTAACCCGTGTTTTGCTACAGAATTACCAAAAGAAAACTTACTGGGTTATCAAAATTTTGAAAGTGTCACAGTTTAGTTTAATAAAATTCCTTTCCTCCTTCTCCCTGCAGGTTTAACCATGATGGGGAGGGGGCTTTGCTTTTCCTTTCCAGGTATTTGTTTAAACAATAGTGGAGTTCTCAGATGATTCAAAACTCATAAATACCACCAATGGAGCTGCTGTGGGCTGGTAGTAAGGAAATATTCTTTTTTAAGTGGCCAAAATTCTTCAGAACCAGCCTTTGCAGGGCTGCAGGTCCCTCACATTTCTTGAGTCTTTCTATTACAAAAAAATGGGCTTTTTTAAACTTTCTTTTGTTCTGTGGAATGGGAACATTCACGATGTAGCAGCACAATGAAAATAATGGTGTGGGGCACGATGGAGAGGGTGGGGCCGACCTCCAGTGCCTTTGCAGCCCCCTGTGTGTGTGCATTTCAAATACAATCATTAGCCATGTTTCATCAGCTCTGCTCCTTATTGTACTTAACCTGGGGTCACTGTAATATTTCTTAGTTTTAATGCTTCCAGATTTATGAAAGGGTTGCTGATAAATTCTTTTAATCCAATATGGCTTATTGATTCATGTATTTGAAAGATCTTTAATATCCTCTTTGTACCTTTGATTCCTTAAGTGTTGCAAAAAGGCAGAAATTGGTAATTGTTGATAACAAGATCTCTGGGCCTCAGAACTGTGTCTCATTCATTTAAAGAGGATTAGGGGAGGCAGGAGCTCACAGAGCAGGAGCCAGGACAGAACAAAACCACAAATAGAATTATGGAGAGAACACACAATGGGTGGTTTAAGCATGTCTGTTGTAACAACAGGACTTGGGTAATCACGTGTCCCACCCTGGGAGAGGGCAGCTCACTTGTAAAAGAACCCCTGCCTTCAAATGCAGTGATCAAACGCCTCCTGAATTACAGATGTTTACTTTCATCAGTTTATTTGATTAGGGGCACAATGGAAGGATGGCGTGCTAAAGGGAAAAAGCATTTTGTGCAGGAAGGAAAAACTTGCTGCTACTGGAGAGCCTCTTAATTCCTATCCAAACTAAAACTGTGCATCTCTCCTGCATGAACTGAGTCAGCACTGAATTGCATTAAAGCCACTAAAAGGATGAAGGAATTAGAAAAGTACAAAAGCAAAACTTGTCCAGGCACGGAGCATTTCGACTTTAAAATGATGAACCAATTAGTTCATGAAGTGACCATCCAGGAAGTGCCAGTAGCTGCTCCAAGCACGACAGAGCAGACAGAGCTCAGGCTCTTTTTCTTATTTCTTTTTGATGTTTCCTAGAGTTCCAACATTTTTTTCCTGTTTTTCCATCAAAAAAACCATTCAGCTTGGCAATGTTCTGCTGAATAATTCATTTAGATCCATCCCCAGAGAGGCCTGGGCAATGTGACAGCTCTGCAGCTCCTGCTGAAGGGCCCAGGTAGTGCTGCCTGTGATGTGAGTGTGCTTTGCACTTCTCACCTGGGGTTGAGATTCACATCAAACTCTCCAGGTATTCACCTGATCTGGAAAAACTGGCACTGGCAGCTCTTCTGTGACCTGTTAGAGAGGTTCCATGTGAGGAAATACAAAGAAATGACCGAGAGAAAGGAGGAGTTGCACAATCCCTGGGATATTTTTTGTGTGTGTCAGGATGAGAACACTCAGATCCACTCTGCCAGCGTGTGGGCACGACTCAGAGCATGAACCTCACCTATGGAGGGAAAAGTTTTCTTGCAGGGAACCTGGTTAAATTGCTCCTCAGCCATGGCTAGGATGGTTTTATCCTCTTTGGGTGCTCAGAATTGCACTACAGGATGGTATAATGCCCAGCTATGATTGTTACCAGACGTGTGCATTTTTTTGCTATCAAGAATTTGCAGTAAACCCAGCGTGAGTTCATGTGAGTGCTGTGGCATTCAGCCAGAGTGGTTTCCCAGGGAACACTGTGCCAGATATTTCAAGCAATAAGGATATCTGCCTGATAAGTTATTTTTCTCTCTGGAATCCAAGGTTCAGATCCTTCTGTCAGCCTGCATGTTCTCCAATTGCATTCCAGATTGAGCTAATGATCTTGCAAGGCTTCAGACAGAAAGTGGAAGTGAGCACATGAAGTGCCAAAAGAAACTCTGAAAGAAGTCTCGATGTAGCACAGCAATAATTCATGGCTGATGACATTACCAGAAGTGATGAGTTTCACACATTGAGAGGGGATGTATTATTTCATGAAATGAAAAGCTGCAAAATCAATAGGAACAGCTTTGGGAGAGAGTGCCAGGACCAGCCATGGCATCCTCCTGGAATTTAATAAGCAAATGTTGCCTGAAGGTTTTGTTGTTGGAGCATTGTGTTGTCAAACCCATCACAGCTCCCCATGATCCATTGGAATTCCTACATTTGGGAATATAGAACATGGATCTGGTTCCACTGGTACCAGAGCTGTGCTGAGATACTGACAGCAACTGTTTGATCACTGTGAACATGGGCCAGGGGGCTTCCCATGGCTGACCTGGGAATGACAGCAGAGATCCAGGGGGGAATGACAGCAGAGATCCAGGGGGGAATGACAGCAGAGATCTGGGATGGAATGACAGCAGAGATCTATCTCTTATATCTTTTATTTTAAAAGAGATGAATATGGGTGCACACAAACACTTGTAGATGCACACACGTGCATTAAGACATGGATATATGTATATAAATGACTTCCATTCTATATAAATTCCATAAGAATTTAAGCCATTCAGAACTGGCCATTCAAAGCTGGAGATTTGTTACAGAAAGTTTCTGGTTTAATCTCCAGCTTTAAGAGTCTTTCTTGGCAATGTCTTTGTTTATTTTAAAAATCACTGAGAAATTTAGGAGCATTTTACACAATGCTGAAAGATGGGTGGGAGGTTGTTCATTTAATTTCTGTGGCTGTGTGAAATCTTACTTGTCACTTCAGATCCAGGGCTGGGTGACTTCTGGATGTTAATAAATATTTAGAAATAACACACCCAGAGAAAGGGATCAGGATGTGGTTGGAGGCTGTAATAGATCTTTGCTGCTGCCTCATTGCTGGAGGAATGAGCTGTAATCTCAGGAAACTATTTATATAGATTGTGGTGACAAGGAAAGCACAAGGAGTTGTGACAAGTATGTTTGTGATGGCTCCAGAAGCATTTGCAGTGTTTTATTAATGAAAGGTTAAACAGATCCAAAGCTTGTAGAAATGATAAGAATAACAAGTAGTGAATACATTGATTTTTGAACATTTACAGCTTTAAAACACAGCAGTTTACTTGGGATTTACTTGTTTACCCTTTTTTTGTTAATAGCTTGCTCTGAATAAACAGAATTTGATTTTTGTGTAACCTTTTTTGTCAGACCCACATAGAAGAGCAATGCATTCTTCTATTTTCTTTTATTTGGTCCTGGTTTCCATATGGGAAGACCAAAAGGAGGCATTACAGCATGTGAAAATATTTTAAATATTAAATAAAACCGGTTTGAAATTCTTTCTTCAAGCATTGAATATTCCATGTTTAATTGACATATATTCATATTTTTCAATGCTTTAATACATTTATTCTCCTAAATTACTCAAGTGGGTGAATCACCCTTTTGAATTTCTCACCAATCTTCTCTTCAATCATGCAAGATAATAAAATTTGCCAGATTTGGGGATAACAACCCTGGATATATAATATTATAATTCTTGAAAAGAACATAAAACTTCAGCCCCACTTGGGTTGCTGCTGAGGAAATGAGGCCTCTTGGTTCAGCTGCAGGTGGCAGCAGAACACTGGTGTTATTCCACCCAGCTCCAGTATCTAAATGAACTTTTAACCAATTAATGACATAAAATCTGATCATGCTGTTGAAAAATATTGTTTTTGGTTTTTTTTTTTTCATTTGCAATCTGGAAATATGTATTTTTAAATTTATTTTTCTCTTTGGTATTACAGAGCATTCTGGTCTGCCAGGGTTCTGAGATTTTCACTCTGATGCCTGCAGAAATACAATTATTTACTTAACTCTAAATCACTGATATTCTGTGTATAAAGCCAGAACAGAATATTAAGCATGAATAAGATTAGCACTGTGGCATTAAATAGAAACAGATGATTTGCCAGATATGTTTGGACAGAATCCTATCAAATTTTGTACAATAGTCAAATATTTGTAAGTGGCACCAAAATACAAAATATAAGCTGCATGTAAGTGAATATTTTATATTGTTTGCCTTCCTCTCTCTGAAGATTGTGGGAATAATTTGTATTATCAGAGATAGGAGATGAAAAAATGAGTCTGTGACAAACATAGGCAGATTTTGCATTTATTATTTGACAGTAGTTTTACCTTGGTTTTCATTGGAGCTGTTCCTGAGAGCAGTAATACTGTGTCTGTCTTTTATCAGAATTCTTTTTCCCCTTAAAAATCTGAAATATTATAGAAATAGTTATAAAAAAAATGCACATTTCTTATTGATGTGTGCTGAGGGTAGACTGACAATGCTGTAATGAGATCAAACCTTTTCATGGCATAAAAGAACTTCTTAAATCTGGAGTTACTGCAGTGCAAAGGTGGGGAAAGCACCACTGAGGACAATGGAGCTGCAAGTCAGAAAATGAGATTTGTTTGTTCTCTCTCCCCTTTCTCCTCTTCTTCCTGGTCACCATTCACAGCACAGGGAAGTTCAAAGCACACTTTGAATTTATTCTTCAGAACAAATAAGCAATTCCCAGCTTCCCTGGGCTGTTTGAGGTGTTCATTTTGAGTCACACATCAGCCTGGCCTGGGACTGTCAGGGCTGCATTCAGAGAAATAAATCCAGGATTTTAGAGCACCCTGAGCACTGCAGGGCCTTTTCTGTGCAGAATTGATTCCATCAATGTGCTAAAGCAATGATACAGAATTATGTTATTATTACAGAATTATGTTTTTATTGTTAATTATTATTACAGTGAAGGGCTGCCAGCTCTGGGGCACACCCGGTGCCACAGGAGATGCTTTCATTTGATCTTTAGTTAAATTAATCTTCTCACAGCTTCTCTGAATAGCAAGTTGCAAAGAACTCCTTTGGATCAGCACAGCAGAACAGACAAAAGCCCAGAGCAGCTCCACAGTCAAATGCTGGAATAACCTTTTCAAATCACCTCTGCAGGGTTGTCATAGCAAGAAACTGCAACCCCCAGCTCTTATTCCCCAGGTAAACATGAACTGAAGAATGTTTCAGCAGGTGTGCTTGTACTGAAACCACCCAGCACTGCACAATGCTTGGCCCAAAAAACCAGCCCCTGTCCCAGATTTCTGCTGGAATTTGTTCTTAGGAGAAAGGCAAAATGGGCACTGAACTTGTACTCTTTCATCTTTGCTTTTATTTTCATTCCCATGTGAGGAACTTGTGGCTATTCCATAGAGTTTTACAAATAAATACATTGGATTTGCATTCACCTCTGTTCTAAACCATTTTAAAATTTCCTTTCTGAAGACTCAGCTTTTCTTTGCAGCCATTTCATTATTCTGGAGGGGGGGAGCAGAGGTTTCAGTTCTGCACAGTGGTGTCAGCCTGAGCACAGTTGCTCTACACCGAGGTGATTATTGTTGGGCCATCAAACTGGTAATAAAATTCCTGCTCAGCGTACGGAACTTTAAGACAGAAGAATATTTTTGTAAGGAAATAGTCCCTTTGACTCTAATTAGGAGTGGTTTTTAGGACCAACCCCAAATTTGCTTTCAGAGATCTCATTTGCATATTCCCTAGGCTGTTTTACTTTTATATATTTATCACATTTTTGAAATCCATTTCTTTAAATACATATTTTGCTTAATATTGGCCTTGATATATTAAATTCAGCTCTTCAGTTCTGGTGCTTTGAGTTGGCTGCAGGTTCAGTTTTGTCTTTTTTTTTTGCCCTGCACAGGGGTTAATTACGAAATGAAAATTTCACTTTAACAAAACAGCTTCTACTGGTTTATTGGAGACTTGAGTTTTATTCATTTGGATCAGCTGGTGCTGTTTTAAGTGGGCAGAGCTGGATTATAAATTCCAGCCTGTTTGGGAATGCTGAGTAGAGCCTGAGTTAAGAGGAGATGGAGCTTGGAGTGGGTGTGATGAAGGTCTCTGACAAGGCAAAAAAGCAAACATCAGTCTGCAAAAGCTTGCTACAAATAAATTTATATTTTAATTGAATTGCACAGGTCCCATTCCCCTTCTCACCTCCTGGTTTGCTCACTGTGAAATTAGTTATTAAATCTTTGCTTTAAATCCTAAACAAAATATAATCTTGTCTTTATAAATGTCTTATGGCTTCTCTGAGGTCAGTCCTGTCCTTTTGTTCTCCAGCCCCTTTGGGTTCAGTTCCCAAAGGATGGAGATTTGGCTTCACCATAACAAGAACCACCCCACTTTCTCTTTGAATTTCTCTAAATGTTTGTCCTAATGCAATGAGATGACTCTGTTTTTCCTCAGAGTAAGGATTTCTGTTTTATTTGATTTTATAACATTTTTGAGAGTGAGACAGAGAAACATTTCGTTTAGATCTCCACCACAGAAGCTCCAAACTTCACCTTTCAGATCAGTGTTTTCTGTACAAAACCTGACCATTTTTTTCTCTGATAGAAGCTCAGACAAGTCTATAAAGCTTTTATAAGTTAATGAATGTTTCACAGCAGCTGCTGATTGCCCAAGTCAGGCAGTCTCCAGTGAGGGAGGCTCAGCCTCTCCTCGGGATTGAAGTTCCCTGCAATCACATTGAGACTTTCCAGACTTGAGAGTGGTCACATTTTTCATAGCTTAACTGTAAATCATCTTTCACTTAGAAGATTTAGAGACAGACTGAGGAGCTAAATCTTGGAGTTTGCCTTCCTAACTAGTGGAAGGCATTAGATGAGCCTCATTATGGGGTTTCCTAAAGGATTAGAGAAAACAGTTTGGTAACGTTCAAAGTAGGACAAATACCATTGCAAGTGTAACAACTTCATCCTTCTAATGAGTTACACGGACAATTAGGTGTGAGCACAGCACATTTGGAAATTGCTTGGAGTGACAGAGTGGAGAATCAAAACCTTTCAGCTATGAGATGATCAGGAAAAAAAAACAAAAACTGATACTGGAAATAATTAGTTGGAAAATGTTGTGATTGGGAACTGAAATATGTTTATTGTGATATCAGTGAATGACCAAAAAAGTGAAATTCTTGGTGTCAGCACTGGCCCTGGCAGTGTGTGAGTGCTGCTGTCACTGAGCCTGCTCACATCCTTTAGAGAAAACACCCTGCACTTCAGAATTTAGGCTGCTTAAATATTTGCTGTATGAAGTATATTTATAGTTAGAGATATTTGCTGTAAACAAGTGTAGACTTCATATTTCAATATGAAAGTAAGACTTGAATTGCTGTTACATTGTGATAAAATTCAGAATAATATTAGTTCCATCAGCTGCCAGAAACAAGTCCCTGGCAACTCTAAATGTATAATTTCTTCTGGATTGAATGCAGCTCAATTGAGATTTTGATTCTTGTCATTTTTTCAAACACTAGTGTTAAAGTTGTGTTCCTTAGGTACTTTTATTGCTTCTTCAGTTTGGAGGTTTTGTTTTATCATTTAAATGGTGGAGAACTCCCCACTGAAAATGCTGTTTATTTGTATGTAGTTTGAATAAGTCTGCTTTTAATACCACATTCGTATTTATAGTAGTATTTAACTACATTTAATTTAATTTCTTTGCTAAAGAAATGTGAAGTAAATATCACAGATATTTTACCACATAGAAATTGTTGACAGAGCTGTGGATTTTGTATTAACCTTAAGGCAGAACCAGGAATAAATTTTCTTTTTTTCCCTTCTCAAATTTTCCCTTTTGAAAGTCAAGAGAGCTTCATGAAAATGAATTGTTCTTTTCTTTGTCATATAAAACAAACTGAAAGGAAGGGGTAACAGGACACTGCTCACTGACCTCCTTTAAACACAATGCTGTGTAAATTAAATCCATAAGTGAGAAATACCCCACTCTGCCACATTACACTAGAATTGCTTTATTCTTGCATTTATTATTATTGTATTTTTTTTATTGTGCAGACTCAAAGCCAAAGCAATGCCCACAAACCCCTGGTGTTATCTCAGTAAAGAAAAGAGATATTAGTGGGTGGATATTTTCCTGGAAAGAACATTATATTTCTATTTCTTTTAGACAACAATTTAACCTAGAGGACAGATCTTGTTATCTAACTCGTGACTTTACCTGGATATCCTGTTTAAAACAAAAAAAATCTGCTTTTTGTGTCCTGTGTAGTGAGGTTTGGCTGCAACCCACTCCAACCTCAGCAGTGTAAGGAAAGGTCTCTGGGAATATGATTTCATGTTCCAGTTCCAAGTTCTTGTGCTGGAAAACAGCAACTAAAAGATAATTCTGCAAGGCACTCTCGTGGATTTCCCCCTCTGTAAAATGCTGGTGTAATTGATTTGAAAGCCGCTTGTGTTTTATTTTTGCTGGTATAGAGAAGCTCTTAGCATTATGAGCTTTGTCTGATTAAGTGCACAAAATGACAAACAAGGTTGTCCTGTGCTCATCTTCTTCCTTCTTTAGGCAGATAATCACCTTTAGGAGGCTGGATCCTATTCAGCTACTCTGTCAGTCAGCAATACCCCGAGCCTCGTAAGCCGCATTTATCAAACTAAACACTTGATCTGCAGCGGCACATCAGCTGCTGCCACGGCCTAAGACACAAGATGAAAGTTGCAATTAGGATTTAGGAGGACATTTTATTATCTGAGATTTGAAATAGGTTTTGTTAGTTAATCCAAACATCTTTCCAGATATGTTGACAGAGCCCTTCTGTACATGTACTTACTTCAGCTTAAGTGGGAAGTGCGGTGGATGTTGCCAAGATTTAATACCTCTAAAAGGAGAATACTTGTCAAGGGCAGGACATGAGGGAGGGGACAGAGCAGTGCCTTGGGCAGCCTCCCTTCATGTGGTATTCAGCAGTGCTGGGGCAGCATTCTGCTGGCCAGCTTTTCCTGAAAAATAAAATCTATTCCTTAATAAAGGAAAATTAGTAGCTTAACCAAGATTAGACTATACCCCAGCTGCTTTTATAAGTCTGTCGATTGTGTATGAACTCTGCATGGCCAGGGTTCAACGTGTTACAAATTGGGGAATCTCTCCAAAGCTTAAAAAGCAAAATAAAATCCTTACCTTTCTCATGCTCCCTAAAATGCCTCGTTGCTTTAATAGCAAGGCATTCTTTTACTTATTGACATCTGTGGCCATAACTTTTGTATTTCTCTTGTACATAAGATGTACACACATCTTGTACATATTTCCCTTGTGTCTTTGACATTCAATCAGTGGGGGATGGATCCCAATGGTTTTGTGCCATTTGAGTTGCTCTGGGGCTCATCCCATTGTCCCCAGCTCTTGTGTATTTTGATTTCTCCCAGAGGATGGAGGTTGTTCCTGTGCAGGAGGAACCCTGGGAAGTTTTTCTGTCCAGCTGGATTCACCAGGCTGGAGCTGTTGTGACCACACTGGATCTGCTGGATCTTCTGTGCTTTGGTGTCCCCAGTGTCACCTTTAAATTTCTTTTCACTCCACTCTATTTGAAATTGGGTAAGGAAAATATCAACAAATGCCCAAATTTCATAACCACTGTACAAATTTAAGCAGGTGAATTGAAATATTCCTATGGAAATTCTCACTGAGTCTCTTAACTTTATAAATCATAGATGACTGAGCCACTCTTTTACAGAAATACTGAGCTTCTTAAGCTAAATGAACTAATTTTGAGAAATTCACAGGGATTGTACAGCCAGAGGAATTGCAGAATTCCTCAGGCAAGGCTGCTCCCCATGGCTGCTGGTGTTGGGAGTGTGGCTGTACAGTCCCTGGACAGCAGAGGTCCTCCAGACCCAGCTGTTCATCCCCAAGTGGGAATTTTGCAGCAATTACCTTCGATTAGTCACTCCAGAAAATAATTTTGCTCAATGATTTTGTCATGGAGATAAACAAAACAGACATCTTGTTTGCCTTGATTTTTAAAATTATTATTATTGTGGAATATTTTCTGTTGTTATTTCCTCTGCAGCATTGCAGTAATATTTTAGAAAGACACTTGGAGAGTTTAAATCCTCTGTGGAGTCTTTTGAAGACACATCCAGCACTATTTTAGCCAAGTATTTCTTGTGCCTCATCTGTCATTTAGCAGCAGTGTTGCTGTCTAGAAACACAACTCTTAATTATTATCAGAAAACACAAAAACGTCTGAAATGTTATGGTTAGAATGCAACTGATAGCCAGAAATTATCAGGTCGCTTTCCAGTAAGATTGCAACGAGTTTTTACCCTCAGCTTTGAGACACTAATTTTGATTATTTGAATGTGTACAGCAAGTAAAGAGTTCACGAGGCCTCTCGAATTTATAGACTTGGGTAAAACTTAAATATTTGTGCACTTAGAGAGGTAACTGTATTATCAGCCTCTCATTCATAGATTTATAGAAATCTTACCAAAATATGGAAATTATAAATATTGAAAGTGGTTTTTCTCCTACATACTCTATTGGCTGAGCACCTTAACAAGCTCTGTCTGAAAACCATTCCAACTTTGTTGCTGGTAACTTCCCTGTAACCTGGGCAACTAAGCTTTGAGGAGAAAACAAGAATATAAGTAAAAGTAACTGCAGTTTATTTTAAAATATTTTCCATTATTAACACATTTTTAATAGCAGGAGACGCCCAGATTTTGGCTTCATTATTAAACATGCTGGAGAATGGGGTTTGTGCTAGAGCAGCTGCCAGCTTTGTGTCTCCACTCACAATTATTTCCAAACTGTTACCCTGCTACTGCTATTAACTGGGTTGGTCATTCACAGGTTTTTAGAAAGCCAAAAAAAAAAAAAAAAGAAGAAAAAAGGGCATTTTACCATTTTACTTCAATTGGGTTCACTACTGTCTTTAACCTGTCGTGTTTTCTGGACAATCTCACCACGGTGCCTTTTTGTAAAAGCCCTCTGAATGATGGATTAAGATCTGTCTTGGATTTTACATGGATTAAGCTTTAAATTAACATAAAAGAATAACAATGTGAATCAATTTGATCAAAGAAAAAGTGTCACTAATTATTTAAACAGGACACTTAGTCCCGAGGTTTAAAGGCAAAGGAGCGGATTTCCCTTGCATGTGGATCGAATCAGAAGTATCCCATAATTGACTCTTTACAAGACCTTTCTGCAGAGTAATGGACTAGATATTAAAGCCTTAAGTATTTAAAGTGAATTTCCGTCCTTCTCTAAATGGAGCTGCAGCACTAAGAGCAATTTTACAAGTCTGACACATTAGAGCATCCCTGGGAAATGCAGCCGGCTCCAGCCCCGCTGCCCAGAGCCCTCGCACGGTGTGAAATGGGGAGAGCTGAACCTGTGAGCAGCACTGAGCATCCTCACAACCAATTCCAGATGGGGAGGAACAGAGATAGTGCACGGGGCTCTTTTTTATAAGCATTTAATTGGATTTATCTTTGTCACCTATTTCTAATTTTGTTGGTGCCTCTTGGGAAAATTCATTCTCGTGTGGCCTCGCAGCTTTTCTCCTTTCTGGGCTTTGGAGATTCCTTCTGCATTTTCTGGCTGTTCAAAAAGGATGAGATGGATGATTCTACAAATGAAACACTGCTTTGTGTACCTGAAAGAATTCTTTATTTTCTCATAGCAGTTTTATTTTTGAGGGGATGCAGTGAAGTCATTCCCAATACAGACACTGCTCTCTCCTTGTTCAGTCCTCAAGTTTGCAGAGCTTAGCCTTTCAAACTGAGCTCTTCTTCCTAAGGCAAGTAAAGGCAGTACAATCTATCCAATCTTATAAAAACAATCACAAATAAGACAGGAAAATATGAAAATGTTGTAGGTGCTCCCATTATTTACAGAGTTGAACCCATCCTTTTTTTCTTTTTTTCTAATTATTACCACATATAAAGGGGCATGTGTTATATTGGGGAATATTTCTGTCAATAGAAACTTTTATGTGTATTGGTCCTTGTTTAAATTGTTGCTGTGCTTCGTGTTAGAGCCCATGAACATCTTCCAGCTCTTTATTTTCCATTAATCCATGCTCCAAGTGGTTTCTCCCACCTTGTACCCCAGGTTTCACCTTTTCAGACAGCCCCATGTTTGTGGTACAAGAATATTACACTGAAAGAAAAAATCAGTTCCTTTTTGCATGGCAATCATTCATATATAAATATTCCTTTGCTATGTGGTTTATACTGTATAGACTTACAGGATAATGTTACTGGGAAAGCAAAAGAATCCTTAATATGGTACAAAATTTACTTTTAGCCAATTTCTGGCTTCTACTGTCAGGTAGAAATCAAATCACCCTGAAATCAACAGGAGATAGTCAGGGAAGGAGCCTTGGGAAGGCAAAAATTTTGTCCCATATAGGCACAGCTTAAAATTCCAAAAGATGCAAAAAAATCTGAATATCTGAGCTTCAATTTGTAACATCTGGGACTTCAAACCAGACATAAACAATATTGAATGAATTATATTTTTTTCTGTTTCATCAAAATAACATTGTAAATACTGAAGCCACAAATTATACTTTAAAATGAGAGTGGACATTGACTGTGATTACCCTGAAAATTGAAGTATTTCATACACAAAGATGAAAGAAATGAGGCTTAACTCTTGCAGAGGAGAAATAATTTATAAAAGTTGGTTTGAAACTCAGGTTCTGGATTTAACTGTTCGTTTTTGTGGAGGTGAAGAAAGAGAGCCAAGTTTTGAAGTATTTATTTTCACAATTATTCCTGGCCTTGTCCTCTGCTCTGAGCAAAGGACCTCCCGTGTTTTGGGCAAGCCAAGTATTTGCCATGGGAATGTTGGGGTTCCTTCCCTCAGCTGCACACAGGGAATAAGGGGCTCAAAAAAACCTCATTTTCTGATTTTGGCAGGGTGACCTCATGGGCCAGGGCTGGTCCTGCAGGGCCAACCCCAGCCAGGATCCAGCGTGCCCAGGGACAGACAGGGCTCAGGAGCTCATCCAGCTTTGCCTCAGGGATTTTAGGCTTTCTCAGCTCCCTCCAGACTCCACATTGTGGATCTGCCCCCTGTAGCCTTGGAAAGGGCTTTTAACCCTTTAAGTGAGGCAGGAATAAGATGCACAGCTACACGGTCATTTCTCATGATAGGAAAGAAACAAATTTATTCAGAAACACACTTGGTTTTATAGCATGACTGCAACTCCCAGAGTAGAGAAAAGGGGGTTGGTTCAGAGAGAAGACACCCCATGGCCAGGGCCTGGGCACACACCACAACAGGTGTTTTATTTTGTTATTAATTCCTTTTGATTTTGACCAAATTATCACCCTGGGAGAAATTCTCCCTGGCCTTGAGCTGGACCAGCTGATGGGCTGGGAACAGAGCTGAGAAGCTCCAGCCTGGAATATTTTTCAGGCTGTAATTTTCTTACTTTCTCAACATGTGTCCCTACAGCCCCCTGTGCACTGCCCAGGTAAATGGGGTTTGTACAGAGTGGACAAAGCAGAATTCCCAAATTCAAAGCGCCCTGCCTGCTGCACCCCCTGCTCGGGGTTGTGTCTGTACTCATGGCTTCCATCCTTTATTTTTCCCTGGTGATTTCACGATGGAACAAAATGCAGTTCCTATAGCAAAGAGTTTTTTTCCATTGACCTTCCAACTTTCCACATCCTGCTCCCATGCCATAGAGGGAATATTGGAGCTCTTCTGCTGCTTGGACTGTAGAGGTCTGAGTTGTTAAACCTTTTACAGCTCAGGGGTGGATGTTTTGTATCTGTCTTGAAATCGAGAGTATTTAAATCTAATAATTAAAATTATTTATAAAAATTCTCCTGATTAAATTATGCCAGAAGGTGATGCTGAGACCCTCAAAGGTCCTGAGCATTGTTGTACCAAAAAAGAGTTTCTGTTGCTTCCAAAGAAAGTAAACCCAAGAAAACCCATAACTTTTAACTTGCTCTTAAAATCTTACCAGTCTAATTTTTCAGTCATGAGATTTCTGCCTGAAGTACATTTCTTGGGCTATCTTTGTTTTACACCAAAACAAATATTTTGAGAAATCCAGTTTCCATTGATTCTCTTCCCCAGAAAAGCAGCTAGGAGCTAATAAAAGGAGGGGAGCTGCTCCAAGGAAAGCACTGTGGCTCTTGGAGATCTGCAGAGCTGGGCTGGGGAGCAACAAGAGCTGCTGTCAATCCCCTTCCCTTTCCTCCTCTGCAAGGCACAGCTGGGCTTGCACCTACGCTGGGGCTCCTTTCCTATAGCATCCAAATGGAGATTCAACTAACTAATACTCATTTCTATTTAAAAATGAACCTAAGCAATCACCACGAAAAACTGATCATAAAGCAAAGCCTGGTCTCAGAAAAAATCAAAGTAAACTCTCCAGCTCTTGTCCCAGATACGTTGATGCTGTTCTCAGCTCACCAGAGCTGATTTTATAGGTTAAGAATAAATGGTAATTTCGAACTTGGAGCACCCAAAAGCAAATATCTAAAGTACAAAAGGCACCACAGGATGAGGGCAGGATCCTCTGTTTCTGTTGATGACAGAAGTTTGTGTTAACATAACCTCCATCACCGAAATAAAAACACTCTCATTCACCTTTTATCATAAAACAGCCACTGAAATAATTAACTGAAAGGTGTGTGAATACATTAGAGCTCCATCAGGTGAGTGTGCTTTGTGCCACGTTTTCAACCCACATGGGCTGGGAACGCTAAAAGGAGAGAGGTTAAAGATCCTTGCAGTGATCTCCTAATGCAAGGAGGAGCCGGCCACTCCAGGGCCACGTTCCAGCTGCATTTCCAAAGGCAAACACCAGAGCCCAGAGCCACCGAGGTGTTCCTGCTCTGTCAGGCTGCCTTTAGCAGGGTTTAGCTCACCCCACTTCGTGTCCAGCCTGCAAAGAAAATCCTTGTCCAAGCGTTGACTTAATTCGGAATTTGCAGCCCTTCGAAAGCCTCGAATTGCCAAATTACTGAGGTGTCTCATGGTACCTTTGTTAAGATTCCTCTGTGTGCTGCCTCTCCATCTCCATCCCATTCTTGCCTTGTGTTCCATGGTTTGTTTTGGTGCTGGAGTGGTTTTCAGTGGGGTTTCAGTGGGGTTTCAGTCCTGCCTTCAACCTTCACAGCAGCGTTTGGTATTTCCAGGGAGTTCTGTGGAGAACCATGGAACGTTTCCCATCTGAGCCCAGCAGGCTGCTTGTGATTTGACACACAACAATGGTTTTTTTTAGCTTTGATTTAATTCCTAGGCATGCTATAAATGCCCTTAGAATCTACCAAGCTAAGCCAGTGTACATTTGTAAGTAATATCCTCAAGATGCAAGTAAAAATTGCTGATGTCTTTAAGCTCTTGGAGTCTCCTAAAGACTGTAGGCAGTTGTTGTGCCCCAGGCTCTGCTTTCTTGGATCCAGTACACTCTCCAGAATATTAATTTAACTGTGTTAAATTTCCTAGGGGTGTTAATTGAAGATGCTGGAAATAAAGGTATGAATTCTGCTTCAGAGTCACAAATGTTTTAATTCATCTCCAGACAGATTATTTTTAAGTCATGTGTGATTTGGTTTTCATTTTTACTTCGTTTTATTTAGAAGAGCTTTGGCATTGTTTTTTGCTGCTGTAGTTAATGTGTGCATTAGGAGGGGCAGAAGTTAATTTATAGCATAGAAGACATTCATGCTGCTTGGGGAGTTGAATCCATCACCCTGTGTTTATTTGTCAGCTGTTTAGGTTTCCTTCACTTTGCCTCACAGTCTTTTCTCTGCAACTGCTGTGTGCAGTATGAAATAAGTTCAAGCTGTGTATATAAGTGTGTGTACACAGGTCTCTGCTTCCATTCTGGCAAGCAAACCTTGACTCCTTCCTTTCTGGGTTTTCCTGAGGAACATGACTGCAAATCAGAGATGTTTGGGATGGCAAAGCATCCAGAATCCCCCAAATTGTATCTGGAAATCTCAGCTTTCATAGAATGCATAGAGACAGGTCAGATCCAGAGCCAGCACACACCAGTGTATTGAATATTGTCAATTGAATAGGTCTAATTCTCCCTCCTGCTTCCCCTTTATATATTTATATGTTGTCAATGATTTATTGATAGGAGATTGCTAATGTAGGTGACCACTTAGAACATTCCTGTGGGAATAAAACTGTCCCTTGTCTTTTCCCAAATTAAACTGCCTTAGGCACAGTACTCCTTTGTGTCACATTTCAGCCTTATGACATTCATTTTACTCCTTTCTCATGTTGTCAATATTTTCTATTATTATCACTTTCACAGCCTATCAATGATCTTTCTGCCTGTATAAACTGATAGAGTATCCTAAATATTGCTCAAGGTTGCTCCTTCCTCCAGGACTCCTCCATAGCTCTGCTATCAACAAGTTTCCAGGGATGATTTTTGGTTTTGATTGGCAGCTCAGTCCCACAGTTCCTCCTGACTCTGTCTCCCTGTGGCCACTCAGAAGGATCAATGGTACAAAAAAAATCCTCCCATCCTCCAGCTGCTGAAAGCTGCTCTGCTGGAGCCAAGGCTGAGCTCCAGCACACTGCACAACTCTGGGGACCCCAATTGTTGCTTTTTGCCTGTAATCAGCCAGAAAAGGGCTTTGAAAAACTCCAGGATGAATGGCTGAGCAGGGCTGGACCCATCTGCCCCCCAAACCGTGTGGCTGGAGCAGGATGAGATAAAGGAGGAATCCTCCCTGCAGGATGGATTGTCCAGGCACTGCAGCTGACAGGTGAGTACTGCAGCTGTCAAATACTGACTTGCCACAAGCAGTACATTTCTGCTCTTAATATTAAAAGTGTGTCAGAATTTCCATTATGAACCACTTATTTTGTGGGTTTATTGCTTTGCCATAAAAATACACCTTGGGTTGAGCCCTGGCACGCAGCCATTTGGCTTCTTCTAACACAATATTAATTCAGAACATCCAGACAGTGTTTTTAAACACCAGTATCTGAGAAGTTGTTGCTTCTTTTTTCTCTTTTTTTTTTTTCCCCTCAAATGTCTTGTTTTCTGCAGGACTCACCCAGAAATCAAAGGTGGCCAGATGTAATTGCTACAAGAATCTGCAACATCTGGAAGCCCTTTTTGGAAGGACTGAGACCTGTGATAAGAAAGAGAGTTCTGGGGACATTTAGAGAATTCCCAGGCCAGGTGGGAAGGCTGGATCCAGGCCCCCAAGGCTGAGCTGACAAGGTCTGAGTGCCATCACCCAGAGAACTTCCCAGAAAATGGCAGAAAGAAGGAAAGATGAAGATATAAACTAAAATATTCTTTTTGGAACCGAATCAAAGGATCTTAGGTCACATTTGAAGCCCACAGTACAATAAATGATTGTCAGCCAGTGATCTTTGTGAGATGAGAAATTAGGACAAACCCCAAACTTGTAATTTGAAATTTAAGAATAATTCTGATGGGATATTTCAGATCCACTTACAAACTAACAAACCCTCTCCATCTGAGCTCTGGGCTTCAGGAGGAGCAGGGCTGGTCCTTTCAAATCTCAGCCCTGATGAATAACTGGAAAGGTGGGCAGAAATTGGAGCTCCTGGCAGCCAAATCCTGAAACTCAAGTCCTGTTTGGAAAATGAATGATGAAAAGGGGCAATCCTAATCTGATCCCTGGCCTTACTGTACAATTAGGAAAAGTGATAATCTTCGTTTGTGAAACAGGGAAAATTGGCAGCTGTGAAAAAAATAAAGGAAGTAGTTCAGTTTAATATTAGAGTTATGAAAAAAATTGGCCATAAAAGCTGTTCTGAGGCTGGCCAGGACAGAGCCTCAGAAATGTCTGGGGAATGTTCTTCAATCAGTTCAGGGAATGTGAGGACATGAAGCTGAAAGTGCTGAGCTCCAGAGGAATGAGGATAAAGCTTAAAGCTTTTCTCTAGATTTGGTCAGTTTACTTTCTGAATGTAAATTGGGATCTGGGAAACGAATGGAATAAAGTCCCTTTCTCAGCCTGGAGTTATTGGACAAGGTGGGCTGGAAAAGAATAAATTGGGCTCAAGCAGGGAGAGTGACTGCTGGCAGACACAGGGCTTTCCAAAGGTGGGGAAATTGATTTCAAAAAGTCATCCTCTGAGCAAGAAATGTAACTAAAATGATGGATAGGCTATGGAAGGATTTGGAGATCATTATGGCTGGTAATAGAGTAATACAAGCTGGAAGTATTGTCTTACCAATGAAATCCCTGGAAATTTGCTTTAATTATGTGGCTCAGATGAAGCATAGACTTTGCAGATAACTGATTTGGAGTGAGGAGATTTTCCCAGTGCAGCAGGCAACTACTACAGCAGCTGCTTGGGGCAGTATCAAAGTAAAGTGGTGGAAATCATATTTTAAGGGCCAAGCATTTGCAGAAACTTTTGCTGCTGGATCTGAAGGAAAGGATGGGTTTTTTTTTTCTCTTGCACTAAGCAATTTAAATTCTAAATTCCTTTAAATGCAGAACTGCAGCAAAATTTCAGGTGATTTCCCTGCAGCATGTGATGCTCTAGTGGCTGTACTTACTCTGGCTCTGCTCCAGCTTTCACAATTAATTGAAACTTTGAAAGTACAACAGCTTGGAGGTCAACACAAGTCCTAAAGGTCCAGGAAATACCTCCAGGATCCACAGAGCCTCCAAGACTCTACTGAATTTAGAGGTGCCATGGCTGCTGGTACTTGTGTGAACAGGGCTAAAGTCACCACAGCTGTGCCACAATCCCAGTTCCAGGGTACTCTTTGGATTCCCAGAAGTTTTTTCCAGTTAAAAATCAGTTCTCTGAATCCAATAAACACACAGGCTGCACACAGTGGTGTACCACAGATGGATTCTGAGGGAAACCAACCCATTCCCAGCACCTCGCTGTCAGAAAGTGCTACTGGGCATCAAGGGAGTGAACTGGGATGGATAAATGAGCTTTCAACGATTTTTGGACCTCACTCACAGTTCTGATTAAAGTCAAATGGTGGCTGGAGTGGATTCTGCAGAGCCAAGTTACAGGAAGAAGGGGAGGGAACATTTTGCAGAGCAGGACAAGGCCTGCTGCAAGTTTAAAAAGATGATTTTGGCCCAGCACCTGCTGCCTTTCGAGGATGGGAAGGAGCTGCTCCAGCCTGCCTGGATCAGATTAGCTCTAGATGGTATCTTGGTACCAAGTACAACACTGAGGTGTGAACTGATGTGTTTACAAATGCTCTGAAACACACTGAGAGTCCTCAGCTGCCATCAATTCCAAAGGCAAGGCAATCATTGGAAGCAGGAGTGATTAATTGTGAGCACACAGGCAGCCAGGGAATGGTGTCACAGACAAAGGGACACAGCAGGCACGACCATCCTGGGCAGCTCCCCAGCCGGTGCCACTCAGGTGAAGGTTGTTTTAAGGATTTTTTTAAGGATTACTGCTACTATTTCAGGCAGATTTTTTTCGGTGGCTTTGTTAATATTGTAAAACCACTGCGTGACTTTGGTGAGAAGGAAACCATTTCAGTGGCTGGCACAGCGTGATTTAACATTTGCAAAAATGTTTTTTAACAAAACCTCTTGTAACTGCTCCCGTTTTCACCTCCCCATGTTCCAAACACCTTCCAGGCTGGACACAGATGCTGACACTGCTGGCCCAGGGGCAGCACTGACAGAGGGAATCAAAGCACTGGAGGGGATGGGGGCTTGTTACAACAAAACGTTCTGTTCTCAGGAGAAAAATTCATATTCTGCTCAAAGAACATCTGACAGTGCTTAAATCCAGAGGAAGTTTCACCTTTGGAGAGGGTTGGCCAAACCCTGGCAGGCTGCAGGGACCCTGCAGGGAGGCAGGGATTGGGATTCTGTGGGGTGAGCTGTCAGGCACAGCTTCATCCACAGAGCAACTCCGGACACTGTCCCATCCCACAGCATCAGGGAAAGGTCACCTGGGAGCCCCTGACAAAGTTTGATCCCAGTTTGATTTTCCTCCTGGAAATCTTCCCTTTGGGACAGGGAGCTGGAGAAGTGGGTGAAGACATCAACTCTGGGATTCCTGCTGTGCATTTTGTTTGTTAAACACCACAGTTGTGCTGAGGAAACACGTGGCTCTATCCTCCATTAGTCTCTCCTGACAGAAATATACAGCAATTAATTTAAAGTTATTCATTTGCTAGTGCTCATTAAGATTATTATGCTATTAAATTCTCCATCTCTACTGTTGGATGAAGCAAAGCAAATCTGTACTTTAGTGAAGGTGTTACAATACCATGTGGCTGGAACGTGTGTTTTTATCTTTATTCATTTATAAAATATCATTATGATTCCTTGGCTCAGTGCATGTGAACTGATAATTTTCTTGCTACGTTAAACCGAGTGCTGTGAAAATTTGAGGGGATTTTGCTACAGCAGAGATTAAGCTTTGAATTTTTTGTATGTAAGCCATGCTTTCTAAAATGTCCTGTTTTTCTGTACCTAAACCACTCTGGAGGTGTCATTTTACATTTCAGGTGTGTCACTGGCATGTGCAGCACCAGATACCAGAGTTCCAGAGCTGAGGGGAAATGGTTTTAACCACATTTATGTTAAACACTGATATCTCAGCTTCTGCACACCACTGGTGGCAGAAAACTGCAAGGACAAAAGCTTGGAAATTAGATACTTATAAATAATCAGATCTTAACACCTTTGTTTCATTTTAAAGCTGTTGGAAGCAGTAAGGAAGGGTGAAATACTGGAAAATGAGTGCTGTAAAGATTTCCATCAGTTTATAAACCCTTGTTCCACGAGCTCCCATGTAAATCCATGGTCCTGCTGGGTTCCTGTGGGTGATCCAGGAATGCTGACCTGCACCACAGGGGCACCTTTCATGAAACCTGAGGCAGGGATGTTTTTTCATGTATGAACTGTTGATGTGGCTTTTATACAGTCTAAGTGCCAGGTTATGCTTTAAAAAACAGGATGGGAAGGAGAGCACTGGATGTGGGAAATGCAGAAACAGCACATTGTCATTAAATATCTGAGTCAGGAGTGAGATGTGCCTGACATTGGGATCTCTGAGTCACTGACCCCACAGATTTGTGTTTCTATTTATTTATATTTGTACTTGACAGGTGCTTGCACTCTGCAGTGCTGAGGTCTGAGCACCTACACAGAATTCTGGCCATTTTTGGTTTAAAATTTGACCTGCTTGGGGGCTGCCTGGAGGAAGGTTTGATCTTGCTGGATGTTTCTGATTTGTGTGATTTGGTGGCTGCTCTGATTTCTGCTGCTGGCCCCTGGAGCTCACCCATGTGAGTGAAGGACACTGCTGTGTGCAGGATTTCTGCAGGATCCCTTTAAATCCTTACAGAGCTGGGCCTTGCAGGGCTCATGGTCCATTCCAGGGAAGGGCTGAGCTCCCTCAATTCAAACCATCTTGCAGAATGAGGCCAAGGACTCTGAGGCAGGAAGAGGTGTGAGGAGAGCTTTATTGGTATGGCACATATTTAACCCATAGGAAAAGCCACAAATTTTACTCATTTTAAGTGTATTTCACACTTTTCCACTATTTGAAATAACCACATTTGTAAAAACTTCTTTTAATGAATAGAGCTCTTTATGTACAAAGGCAAACCCTTTTTTTCCTCCTAAGTACAGTCCTTTTAAAATACTATTTCTTTTGTAGGTCTGGCTGCTTCCCTCATCTGTTCATTATTGCTTGCTGCTACAGAATCCTCCAGAACTGAAACCAGGCAATTTAGATTCTATTTGATCTTAGGAGACTTTTGCTGATCCATGCCATGTATTCATCAGGACTAATAAGACAGATAAGTAAAGGACTTGAATTATTTAATGCCAATCCCAACCAAGCTGGTGTTCAGCACAATATTTGTGTGTGAGGGATGGGAAGGAGGTACCTGGGTACAAATTCTGGCCCCACTGTGCTCAGTGGGGGCTCTGCCATTTCACTGCAACAAAGCAAAGGCTTCACCATATGTTTAAAAGAAATATTTCTCTGAATGCTGGTAAATGTGTTTTTAGCTTCCTTTTCACTTTTGAATGTTTGTTTACCTTACATGGCCTTCAAAGTAATTTAATGTAAGAACTTCTCATCAATTCCATTTTATTCCAAGTTTGAATTACCTCATTTTTTAATTTCTTGTGCATTTAGAGACCCCACATGGCAACGTCTGGGCTGAAAACATGGTAGGGAAGCATTGGCATATTTTGTCTTGCTGTGATTTCAACTGAATTAAAGAAACCCAGAAATGAAAACATTTCCATTTGTTTATGTAACTAAAAAAGCCCTATAAAACTGGGCCCAGGCTAGCAAGAAAATCCTTTCATGAACACAAACCCTTTTTGCAAGCAGACCACAAACACAGGGACATACATACACATCCACCTCCTATCTCCCCTATCAATGACAAATTAGAGCAGGTAAAAAAAAAAAATCCTCCCACTATTTGTCTTAGGAAATATCCACCACTTTTTTTTACAGGGAATTTGGAAAATATTTCTGTGGAAGGTGAAATCCTGCAGCACAAAGCACAGCCATGGGCACTGCGAGTGAACAGAGGGCTGCTGTAAAACAACCTTTTAATAAGGCATTAAAATGCCATCGACTTGGACACATTAAAAAAAAAAAAAAAAAAAAAAAAAAGCTATGAAAACAAATGCCTTTCAAATAATTAGGATCTTATGCCTGAGAGCAGTGTTGATCTCCACGCAGAGATTTTCCTGCTGAAATCAGAGCAGGCTGAGGCTGATGGTCTGAGGGAGGAATTAGCAGAGCATAAATCGGCCACTCGTGCTGCTCCTGCCACTCACAGGCAGCCCCTGAGCCATCCTCCAGCCCTTCCAGCTCCTCCTTCCTGCCCCTAAATTCTCCTTTCTATCCCTGAAGTCTCCTTTGTGTCCCTTAAAGTCTCCTTTCTGTCCCTAAATTCTCATTTCTGTCCCCTAAAGTTTCCTTTCTGTCCCTAAAGTCTCATTTCTGCCCCTAAATTCTCCTTTCTATCCCTAAATTCTCATTTCTGTCACCTAAATTCTCCTTTTTGTCCCTAAAGTCTCATTTCTACCCCTAAGGTCTCATTTCTACCCCTAAAGTCTTTTTTCTGTCCCCTAAATTCTCCTTTCTGTCTCTCAAATCTTCTTTCTGCCTCTAAAATCTTTCTGTCCCTAAAGTAGCTTGGAATTCACTTGGGTTAGGATGCCAGAATATTTTTTTTTTTAATTGAATCTCAGGTTTTTATCATGAGCATGTGAAAGGTTAAATTTGCAGATTTTTAGGGTGAGTCTGACTGGCTGATAGAGCCAGAAATAGCTGCAAACCCCATTTCTGCTCTTAAAAATCTGCTGTGGGCTTGTTTTCACTTCAAGTAATGTGCTTGTATTCCTTTAAAGGTTTAGCAATAGTTTGTAGTGGTTGCAGGTGTGTAAAATGCATCCAAGTGTTGTTTAAATTTATCCTTTAATGCAATAAAATAATTCTTCAAGAAGAATTTTATCCATATTATTTCCATACTGTAATGTATGGGAAGAGAAAAATAATTATAATAAATGATCATTCCTGTTTGTGTGTTTAAATCACAACTGTTGTGATGGTTGTTATGGGCACAGCTCAGAAAAGCTGCACTATTCAAAAATGTATTTGGAAGGATGTGCATCTGTGATTACATAATTAACAGGATAAAATAAATGAATATGGCTCTTGCCTAAGAGTTGGGCATCAGATTCTCAGCTTTGAGTTGGAACTTAATCCTTTTTTTTTTTTTTTTACTAAACTAGCCTTAAATGAATATTGGTTTTCTTACATAATAAAATTACTGGTTTGATCTCCATTTTACAGACCACAAACATCAATAATTCAGAGAAATTAATGTATGTCCCTTCTGTATTGAACCTCGTTTCCTGTTTTGTCATTAGGTAACAGTTCCCCCTAAGGCACACGTTTTTAAACTTCCAATCCAGCTTGTGCCTTTCTCCCAGATCCTTTTCAATTTTGGATTTTCCATACCCAGACCTGTGCCCACGAGAAGAGCACTGTGTGTAACATCCCCAACCATCAGAACAGATCTTGCCACTGTGATTTCATCCATTAATCAGTTTTAGCTGACTTGCTGCTCCACTGGCTTTTCAAAGTGTGAAAATCTGCACTACAGAGGAATTTTATGGATTGCAACCCTAATTTCTGGAGTAAAATTCTAAAGAACTGCTCAGGTTAGAAAACTTTGGGCAGAATTTTCAGGTTGCTGGGAATTGCTGTTAAGCCTGTGTTGCTTTTTGGCTGGAAGTCCATCCCAATTAGTGACCCTTGCATGGAGCAGTAGCAACAGAGAAGGGATTTGGTTGTTTTTTTTTTTTTTTTCAAGTCAGTTGTAAATGATTAGTCCAAAAGAGCAGCATAAAACTGTGAGTCCCCTGCAGGAGTCGGCTGGAGGAAATTAAAGGATCAACAACAGAAGGGAAGCACTGAGGTAGGATTGTTCCAGGCTGCAGCCACAGGCTGCACTCAGGAAATTGGCTCCATCAAAAGTGAGGATGCAGGAGTGAGGATGAGGAGGATGGTGCAGGTGATGGTTCTAAATCATGGCTCCAGATCCCAGCATTTTCCAAGGGAGAGCTTTCCTCCCCTCCCCACAAAAAGCAGCTTTTTCCAGGTAAAAATGGAATCTTCTCTTTATGAATCAATAAAAGCTGGGCAGAAATGTGAGCTATAAATCTGATGTAACTCAATAAATAACAAAGATTCCGTTTCTCCACAATAATATCAGCTGCATGGGGATTTTTACTGTGCTGTGCCCCGTGTTTGTGTGTGAGAGCTGTGAAACCAATGACTCGGGAGTGCTTGGCAGCCAGGTAAAGCTTTTCCTTTAAAGTCTAAAGTCAATTCATTCTGCAGAAATTTGCATCTTCTGGGCCTGGGATGAAGCTGAAACCTTTTGCTGGTGGAGCAGGAAAGGATCACAGGAGGGGAAATGCATAAATCTCCATCTGGAGCCAAGTATGCTGGGAAGGAGATGGGGGAGCAGGAGTGCCAGAGCAGGCTGAGAGAGAGAAATTCCAAGGGAAAAGTGGAAGAAAGGAAGAGGAATGTCCCAGGAATTAAGCTCTTCTAATGCTCAATACTTTCATCAGAAGCAAACCACTGGAAAGCTTTAAGCCAAATAAGGAAATTAGAGCAAAAATTAACAATATTCAACTATGCAGATGTCAAAAGAAGCAACGGAGTTATTGGTGTTAGAGGTTATTGCCAGAGGGGAAAACTCAGCATGTCCTGGGTAATTAAGCTTCATTGGAGAGCATGGATCCCTTCTCCAGGTAAGAAAGTCTTTTATAGCATGGCATCTTTGCTATTGTAATTAAACACCATGGGCTATTCTGCATATGAAGTCTTAAACACTTTAGTTCTTTATCAGGGGATTTTACTGGCCAGGCATGAGTGTTCCTATGGCAAAAAAAAAAAAAAACAACCAAAAAAAACCCGGCTGCTATAAAAAAAGAAACCCAAACATTTCTTTTTATTACTCGACTCGCTGTATTTTTATATATATTGAGCCAAATTCATCCCTTGTGGAGCTCAGTTGAAGCCAATAAGGGCAGATTTGGCCCATGTCTATATGAGAAAGGTGGTGACAATTAAAATATATTGTTTAATAATGAGAGCTATGGTAGTGAAGTGTCTTTGTGTCTATGAAATTATACACCACGACACCCAGCCAGTGTGGAGCTGGGACTAGCAAAACATACAAGGCTGGTTTCTGATGGAAAGGCAAAAGCACTCTGACTTTTATGATTATGATTAAATATCACAAAGGCATTTGAACGAGGCTAATTTAGGTAACATCTCCAGAAGTCTCGTTTATAGTGCAGTATTTTACCATTTGAAAATATTTCTTGACTGTTTTTATGTGTGGCTCTCAAGGACAGCACGACTGGCTGTTATTAGCAGTAAGTAAAAGAACAGTTTTTATTTCACTTAGATTTGGGGGACTTTCAGCAATATTACAAAAAGGAATGTACCCTATTAAATGAAAAGTGAGGACAGCCTTTACTATCACTTTACACTGGCAATTCCCAGTTGTTCCCTGCTCAGGGCATGGTCCCAGCACATGAAAGGCATCCTTGGTACCCTGAAGAGCTGAAGATGTTTCCAGTTTCCACCCAAAGCAGAGGAGTTGTGGTTACCTGGGTCCTGCCCAGCAGCTCCTTTGTGTACCCACCCCTGTTGTGGAGTTTGGGTGAATTTACAAGCTGGAGTTTGCTGTGCTCTCTGCTGCACTTTGGGCAGTGGTTTATCCATAGCCAGGAAGCAAATCCCTCATTCCAGCTGCCAGGGATGCTGGCTCAGCTTTGCTCTGCCTTGTAAATGTCCCAAATTTTGGCTCAGCCACTTTCCTGTTGGGTCTTCACTTAGCCAAGAGGGGAGGTGGGAGGCTGAGAGGGATAAGCAGGAGATTTCCCTTGGGGAAAAGTTTTTTTTCCCCTGGGGTTTCTCTGTCCTGAGCCTTGGCTGCTGCCTCTGGCTCCTGGCTGTAGGAACTGGGGTGAGGGAGGTCAGAGGAATAAAAGAGATTTTGTTGAATCAAGAACTAAACTGGCTCCTGATGGCCCTGCTCAGGAGCATGAGGAAGGTGGAAACACCTCAATATCTGCCCGATGGACCAGCAGGAAAGGCAGCTCCTAAACAAAATTAAAGATATAAAATAGCAGTTTTAATGCCACTGGTCTTCTAAGGAGTCTCTGACCCCCCAAAATGAGAGTGGGGAGGGAAATGCAGAAGAATAAAAATCATTTTTGCTGTGCTTATTACTCATTCTGAATCTCTTTTATGGAAATCTGGCCTTTGGCATCAGATTGAAATAATATTTTATTAGAAGAAAGCATGATTCATTGAAATGGTGCAGTGCAGTATCTATGGAAAGGAAAACTGGGAAGGACACAGGAGTTCAGCTGTGGAAAACCAATTGAAGGAACCATTGCCCCACCAAGGATCTCAACCACAGTCAGAAACAACAGAAAGGAACAAAGTATTTCCAAACAAACATTTCAGTGTAGTGGAGGAGCCAACTAAGGAATTCTTACTGTGCCAGACTGTCAGGAAGGGTCCTACAGTACCTGTGGAAGGAGAATTTCCTGTCCTTTGGAAATTAATAGGATTGTTTTATTAACATCAATGTGATGATCAGGACTGGCCCATGTACCTGAAAAATTGAAACTTAACTGAAGGAGTAATAAGAGATCCCAGCAGGAAGGGGATGTTTAGTCTGTCTTAGATAGGATAAAATCACTTTTCTCCTTTTTTGCACATTTTCAGAGCTGTGTTTTTTGAGCTGTGAGAAGCTGTGTTATCCATGGTTCTTTCTGTATGATGAGAAGAGAAGCAGCAAAAAGAAGTGAACAGAACAACCTGAACCCCTCCATGTTACTGATTACTCAGAACTCATCCAACACTGCAGCTCCTTTGCCTGTTGCTTTTGCTCCTTGGCAAGAAAAGAGAATTTATATTTCATTATTTTATTTTTATTTTCCCCCCACCCCCCTTTCTCTCCTTTAAGTTTTCCAGCTCATGTTTTTCCTCATTTAATTCCTGGTCCCTGACCTCCTGCTTCTCCTTCTTTTGCTGTTAATAGGATGAAAAGTGATTTTGGGACAATCTAATTAGCTACTTCTCAGAGGTGAGGGGATGCTATTTCTGTGTTATGCATGAAACAATTCATTCACTAAGGGCTGGGGGTAGGAGCATTTGTAAATCCTGAATTTCATGGAGCCTATAGCCTGCAAATGGAAGCTGTTTTCTCCCAGATGGGAGGAATACAGGTAAGTGTGGGGGTTTAACTCCACATCTGCTGATTTTCAGTGGTAGTTGGTCTAAATGAGATCTCAGCACAGGCTTCTTGGCATGTTGAAGCCACAGTCTGGCAGGAGGAGAGGGGCCTGTGTGTGCAGCAGGCACTGAGCTCCCAGCACTGCTCAGCCAGTTCTCACTGCCCTGAATCCTCAGAGCTTTGGGGTTTTTCAGTTTCCACATCCTGCTTTAATGTCTCTGCTGCTCCCAGGTCTCTGCAGCCCTGCAGGGAGGCTGTCAGTGCATCCTCAGGGATGGCAGCATTCCACCCTTCATTCCCCTGCTGAATGAGAGGACAAAACCCCTCCAGCCCCTGCACTGAGCCCTCCCAGGCCTGCAGAGCTTGGGCAGTGTTTGACCAGAGTGAAAATCCCTTCCTCCTTCGCTGTTCCTGCTGGGCAAGGGCAGAGGGGCTACAGGCAAGTGCTCAGTCCTGATGCTGGGTGTAAATCCAGTCGTGCACTGTGATCCTGGACAGAAATCCCCGTGGAAGCTTTTCCTGGCCCTAAGCTGTCTCCTTGCCTTCAGAATGATAAATGGTGGGAAGGGAGGGAAGGGTGAGGGGGAGTGGGGGGATCTCTCCCAGCTTTGAACTGGCTGTGTCGTCAGGAGGATGAGAAGGAAGAACAGACTCATTTCAGGCAGAATTTTTATTTGGATAAAATCCTTTTACTCTTCATCACCTTTGCTGTTCTCACGAGTAAGGCTTAGACCAAGTCCTCCCCCAAAGATGTCTGATCAGGTGAGGCACTGTGGCTACTTTGATTTTTACTGGAAATCGAAATGGAAAGGATTCCCTGTCCCCACTGCCATCCCTGCCCTGCTCAGGAGCTGTCCCCTCTGCCTCCAGCCCTGCACCCCAACTGGTTCACATTACTCTGATGCACCAGGCAAGTTCATCACCTTAGCAGGATGTTCTGTGATTGATTCCTCATGGCCAGGGCAAGCTGCTCCAAAGTTTCAGGCTGAAATGAGCTCTTGGATTTAGAGGGGATAATCAATGCTCTGGGTATGGTTCTGTTCCATTCTCAGCTGTCCTTTCACGTATTGGAGTCACAGCTGATATTAAACACAATATTCGATTCAGACTCTTGTTATTCTCTCAGTAGCTGCTCAGATACCCTGGGCATGAGTAAAGTGCAGTTTTCAGTGTGGCTGTGTCATCCATCAAACTCAAATACTCTGTGGCTCATTCCTAAGCTGCACTGCACAGCCAAGGCTGCAGGCTGGGCTTGGTGAGGGGAAGATTAAAGGGCTGGTCCTGCTACACTGAAGTCTATAAAAGTTTTCCTCTTGACTTCAACAGAAATAGGACTGAGCCTTAGGATTTTGGCATGAAAACACAAAAATCTTTGCTTTTCATGTGTGCTGAGCTGCAGCAGGCATTGCTGCCTGCCTGACGTAAGGAATTGTTCTCTGTACATGTTGTTCTCCAGTAAATGTTCAAGGATTTGTCCATCCCTGCTGGCAGGGCCTGAGCATTAGGACACAGATCTGGCCCAGTGTCCTGTTATCAGTGTGAACCTCCCAACTAGAAGATATATTTGTCAAATTTGGATTTTCAGGACTGTTAAAACCGTTGCTGCCCAAGTAGATGGTGCTGACATTCCACCTAATTTTTCTTATTAAAAAGTCAACTTTCCACCAGTTTGTAAATACAACCCCTCTGAAAATGTTCCTTGAAACTGCAGCAATGAATGGTTCAAAGCCAAAAATTAGTGTTTGCTGAGAATTAAGGAGAATGACAACAACAACAAAAAAAACAGATTAAAAATGTTGGCATTTGCCAAATACTCCTTCAAACCTCTTCCCCATCAGTATTCTTCAGTGGAACAAGAGCCTTGTGACCTGTTGTAGATATTCCTCCTCTTTTCATTGCAGTGAGGTTTGCTTTCCTTTTATTAAATGAGTTTCTAATTAACAAAACCTGCAATTATCCTGATTTTAATTGAATTAGTGTAATTAGCTCTTTGCACGAATTAATTTTTTTTTTTAATTTCCTTCTCTCAGGACCAGGTTCCAAAGGTGGGCTGGGGCTCAGGAGGGCAATTTCCATCCTGGAGGCACCTTGGTGCTGTAAATCCACTGGGACATCTGAGCTGGCAATCCCAAAAGTGCTCAGCCAGGAACATTGGCTGGCCATGAGCAGGAAAAGGATCTTCCTGCAGGAATGGGGGCCCAGAGCCCCAAGGGCATCACCTTCCCCAGTCACTCCCCAGTGAGGCTGAGCAGCCCATGCCAGGTTTAAATTTAATCCTGGTTTAAGTAGGACACAGGCTGGGCAAGGAGGGGCTGTGAACCCTGAGATGAAAGCACCACCTGAACCCCTAAATGTGTTTTATAGGCATTTCTCTCATGGCACACTAAACAAGGTTCATGCTGGACAAGGCTTTGTGCTTTGCTTGTACCACTCCCAAGATTTTCTTTTCTTTAATTTTTAATCTTGATCCTGTTCTTTGCAGGGAGCAAATCAGCTCAAAACGAGATGTTTTCTACCAGCAAATCACAGGCTCATGATTTCTCTTCCAGCCTGCTATCACAGGAATAAAACCCCTCCAGTCACACTGAATTTAGGCTGCCTCTTGTCACAGTCAAGTGCATGGCACCTCCTTGGAGCAGCTCCTTAAATTAAAATATTGTGGATTTTTTTGCTGTTTAAGCACTACTGCAGAAACATGAGTGGCCAAGGAGAGAGGAGGGGTTTTTTTCCCCCTCTGGCTGGAATTTTTCACTATAACCATCCTCAAGGGAGTTCTCATCTTCAAAAGAAACATTCTTTCTATACAAGCTGCAAAAAGAATTATTTAATGACATCATAAATTAATACACAGAGGCACAAATTTTCCAAAATGTGGAGAGAGAGAAAAATAAATTCATGTTTGCCAAAAACACCCCAGCTCTTCCAGACATAGGCCCCTCTTGAGCCTGTGAGCTGCCAGTGATGCCAAATTGAATGGTGGGGCTTTTGGCAGGACTGAAGTTTAGCTTGTTTAAATTTTGGCAAATATTCCTATTACTCACATTCTCAGCAAGCTGATACAAATATTTGTTCTATTTAGAGGGAAGTCCAAGCTCAGTCTGGCACCGAGTGCTGCTGGGCTGGGTGGAACTGAGCCTGCACCAAGATTAAATTTGGACATCTACCTTAAAGAAAAACAGAATTTAAAAATTCCCTGGGCCTTTTAGTACAGATTAGAGCACATCAATGGAAACCAGTCCTCGTGTGTATTCAGGTTTTTCTCACTTGCTAATTTTTGCTTTAATCTGATTTGAAGTGGGCCTGGATTCCCTGAGCTTGGATTGCCATTCTGGGCTGCAACTCCGGGGCTGGAAAAGCCTCCACACACATGAACCTCCACATTCTTGAGAATTAAAAGCTGTTTAAACTGTAGTAAATCAAACTGGCACGCAGTGAGCACACTTGATCTCTTTTAAAGCTGTGCAGGTTGTTGGGATTTTTTTTTTTAGTGATGTCCCCAGTTTAGTGTTTCTGATTTGAAAAACAAGCAGAGCACATCCTCCAGGACACTCAGGATTGCTGAGCTCTGCTTCATCCCTGGCAATGATCCTGCTCCACCACGACCTCGAGCAGGACCAGCACCTGCCAAGCCTTTCCAGGTGGCAAAAGCAGGAGAAATCAAATGGGACCTGGGTGCCTCAACTGGGAGCCTGGGCTTGGGTCTGGACACATACCCAGGTTAGAAAGCTTGCAATGAAAACACAAAGCCAACTAAAAAAAAAATAACCAGTTTCTATTCTATAAATTAACACAACCAGCTTTTTTTTTTTTTTTGTCTCCTGTGATCATCTGGAGTGGGATTTGTAATGTAAATAATTCAATGATGTCTGAATGTTTTTGTCAAAGTCACACAGGAGGGGGATCCCACTAATAGGACTTTTTAGCCATTTGGAAATGGGAAATCTGCTCTAAGTGGCTGAACTGGATTCCTCTGAGTGGAAAAAGATTGTCACTGGAGAATGATTCATCCCATTTAATCTCAGTGTCTGATCTCTCTCCAGTGACTATAAAAGGAACCCAGATGACCAGATTAGCAGATATCCAAATTTTGCACATTTTTATGCTAACTCAGCCTTTCCCAATCAGGTCCTGTACTCATAAATATCCTGTGCTATTTTTACAAGGAAAAGCTCATTATTTGGCACAGGGATTCCCAGGACACTGGCTCAGCTGCAGTGGCTGCTGTGGGACAGAGCTGGGCCCTGCCCTTTGCAAAGGCTGCCAGGTAAAACTTGCATTCATTACCTGATCAAGATTTCTCTACACTCCCTGCATTGACTGAAAGGTTCTGGGACAATTCTTCCAGGAATTGCTTTTTGAACTGCCTTAAATCAATAAATACCGCATGGATGAGCAGAAGGTGCATGAAAAATGGTTGAAAAAGCAGCAGTGATTATTCATTAAAAACGACATTGTTATTGTGTTGGTCACCTTTGTAAAACAGGCAGAAGATCCAGGAGATTTTCCTTTGCAGCCTGGGCTGCTGACCCCACTCATTTTTGGGTTCCATTTGTCTGGTTCAGTGTTGATCCAGTGTCACAGTGAGAAATGAACTGAGCATTGCAAATTCTGGGCAGTGACACCCCCAGACCTCTCCCCGCTCCCTCCCCCCTTTTATTCTTTACCACTGGGCTGTACCCAGGCACAGGAACGTGGCTTTGGTGCTCTGGGGATCAGTGGCTGCTTTTAACTCAGTGCTCAGATCAACTCATGTGACCCCTAAAGCAAAGAAACACCAGAAAAATCCCAAATAAACCCATGGGCACCTAACACCTGATGGTGGAGCTTTGAGATGGTGAAAAAAGGGTCAGGTGTGCACCTTGGGAAGTGTGAGGTTGGTGTAGTCAGGCAGCAGGAGACCAAAGAGAGAGGAGGCATCTTAATTCACCATGGAACATTTTTATACTAATTATTGAAATGCACCCAGAGACAGCTTGTAGTAGTAAAATGACTTTATGTTCTGATATGTAAAATAAAATGTCCATGCTATGTAACAAACATTTAAAAATTCCATACCACCTGTATCTAATGTGGTTTCTAATAAAGATTTATCTGTAGCATATATGGGTTTTTTTGTCTAACCAATTCTTAGTTTTTACATCAAAGGTGTGTAATAAAAAAAAATTTAAATAGATGTCTTTCCAAAAAAAAAAAAAAATTCCTTTGCAACATTCATTTTTATTAAGTATTTCATTCATCAAAAGCAAAGCTGAATTGGACACGTGGCCTGCATTTGTGATATATATAATTTTATATATATATATATATATAAAATATATATGTATATAAATAGCTATTCAGCATGCAAAAATTGTAGTGATTTCCAAAATCTGGTTACAAAATCCTCACCAGTCACACATGAATTCTGCTGGGTGGGTGCAGGGGACTGTCCTGGCTGAAATGTGACCTCGGGGCTGTCACAGCCCCCTCATCCATCGGGCTCCTCCTCGGGATGGATTCACCAAAACACAGAATCACCTCCCCACTTCCAAACCTGCATTTCAGCTTTTTGCCTTTGCTGGTTTGGGAAGCAATGGGAGGAAATAAAAAAAAAACAAACCCTGTGCAATGACTAAAGCCTGAATATTGTGCTGTTCAATGGAAGCAAACTGCAGCATCGCCCCGGTGTCACCGTGCCTTGGTGGCACTGCCTGCCAGCTCAGCAGGATGGGCACTGCAGGGGACAGGAGCTCTGCGGGTGAGGGCAATGACAGTTTTGTCCCAGAAGGAATTCCTCTGCTTCCCCACGAGTGTCAGCCTCCTCACAGAACCACTGAGGACGGAAAAGACCTCCAAGATGATCAAATCCACCCTGATCCGAGCCCCCCGTGGCAGCTCACAGGGACACTGCAGAGGGCACAGAGGAATCAGCCCCGGACACTTCCACAGTAAACAAAAGGAGCAATGAATACACTGGTTACAGATTTTACCTGTTCTACAAATATTTGTACACTGTAAAGCCTGACAGGTCATGGGAGCCCTTCCCTCCCCACCCCACCACTAGGAAAATATTCCTCTAGGCCTCCTTTAGGCTGAAAACAATTCTGTCTGAGTTAGCTGCAAAAGAAAAGAACATAGCACAGAAGGCACGTTTCAGCTGAATACGAAAGAAATCAAGGACCAGCAAATACAGAAATTGGTTCTGGAAAGTATTAGCGACTTTTAAGCTTAAACTTCATAAATATATTGCAATAAGCAAATGTGATTCAATCAAGGGATGGGAGTCTGAAGACACTGGGTCTGCTCCTAACGCTGCAATTAATTTGCTGTTTGGCCTCGGACTTAACTCTTCACTTCTTCGCTTCCCACAGCCACGCCCGATGTTGGTGTGGGGGCAAGAAGAGACATTTGTGCATCGCTGCCTTCTCCTCCGTGCCCGCGGCGGCCCCGCAGCTCCCCCGCGCTCCGCCGGCCCCGCGCTGCCGCCGCTCCCTCACTTCCCGAGGAAAAGGAATCTCTACGGACCAAAAGGGACAAAGAAGCGCTGCCACGGCAGTCCTGGAGCTATGCAACCCGTCAAATGGCTTTTCCCTCGCAGGTTTGGGAGGTTGTGGCTTCATGAGCCAAGGACCGTAAAAGTGAAGCTCGTATTTTTCCCAAATAGCCAAAATTTGCTCACGGATGTTTAACATTACAAGCAAAAGAACATGACTAGCTACGTCACTCGTTAGTCATGAAGATGGTTTCTACTGGATGAAGACACGGGAATGAATTTACTTGGGAGTCACTAAGAGCCTGGTGAATCCAGCCCACTGAGACAGGAGATGGAATTCTCTGTGTGCCTGAAGATACGAGCTCTTCACCCACACAAATCCCTCTGGAAATGCACATGTGTCTCACCGAAGTGCAAGTTACCCACAGGTATCAACACTGCCCGCACTGTCCTGGAGCAGGAAGGGGCTGCGGCGCGGGGGTCACCCGTCAGTCCAGTTCTCCACAGTCCCCATCCCTGAATGATACTGCAGCGACGACTCCCTGGCCAGCGAGAAGCTCTGCGAGTACAGGAACTCGTTGGCCGCGTTCAGGTGAGGAGAGGGCGCTTTCCTCTCGCACACGGCCGGGTGCACCCGCTCCCGCGGGAAGGCGGAGGGGCCGCGCTCCCGGCCCGGGGCCTGGCCCAGCTGGTTGTAGACGCTGAACGGGCCCTGCCCCGGCGGCTGCGAGCCCTGCCCGGCCATGGCCGGCAGCCGCGGCATCATGGGCGCGGCGGGGAAGTGAGCGGGGAAGGGCTGGTACGGAACAGTCTCCATGGTCTGCACGCTGTAGCTGGTGTAAGGTGCCACTGAAGTCCACATGTTGCAGCTCAGCGGGGGCGGCGGGGGAGGAAGGTCGTCCACGGCCGAGACGGCGGCGATGTCGGCGCCGGAGCCAGAGTACATGCACGCCTCCCTCGGGGCCACCTCGCCGCAGTAGGACGGGCTCAGCATCTGCTGCTCGTAGGGCGGCGGCGAGCGGAAATAGTGATCGTCCCCCACCGAGGACGAGGCGTCCAGGTAGGAGCGTTTGCAGGGCAGGTCCAGGTGCCGAGCGCTTTCTGCAAGAAAAATTCACGTTCAGGAGCAGCTCTGCTGGGACTGGGGAGTCCCCTTGGAGGCCGCGATTATTTCGCTAAACCGGTGCCCTTTCTCAGTTTAATCCAGTTAAACCATCTTAGTTTGGGAAAACAATGTACAACATCAAAAAGACATTGTGCTGCAAATGTCAGGCTAATCCCCCCCGGCCTCAAAGCACTCTGGTGACATTTGTCAGCTTAAGTGAGGGACTTCTCACATCAGGGATTACTCCACGTTCACCCAGATAAGGAGGGCCCTGGCACTCCTGCACGGTTCCTCCTGACAAATTCAAGAAGTCTCTTAGAGGGTCTTATCACAGCCTGCCTTCCTGTCATTGCAAAAATGACTCTACATTTCCCAGATAGTCACGTCAAAAGCTGCAGAAACATTTCCAGATAAAGGAGCCCTTTCCCGGTCAGCAGCCCTTCCTCATCTCTGCACGGCCCCTCTGCTCCTGGGAGGACCATGGCCCTGCTCCCCAGCAGCTTTTGTTACTTATTAGGAATACTCTCTGGATGAATTAGTGAATTCATCTGCACATTAAACATCTGCTAAAATTACACATTTGCCTTGCAGCCCTCATTACTGATGCTGTTAGATTCTTCATTTAGCCATGATCAGAGGATTCTCCCAGCTTAAAGAAATTAGCAGGCAGTGAGACATGCAAATAGAAGGATTTTTTTCTTCTGTGCAAAACTTTTCCATTTAACTTAAAACATGCCATGATCTCATCTGATGCTGGACTAAAAGGAAGAGAATGCAGTCACAGCTCACTTAAATTTGAGAATTAGTGGATGAGAGGAAAGGGGCTGCTCATAGCAAGCTCTCAAAGTCCCACTGGCCTGCAGACATTGAGGGAATTGCTCATGGCTTTGCCTTGGAAAGTGTGGAATTTTGGTAATGCTAATGGCCTCCTGCAAACAATTTTGAATTCAGCTGATCCTAACAATGGATAATTTTCCACTGAAGCTCTGTGCCATTTGAATTACACATTCTAATTAATTGTTTCATCTCTGTCTCAGTCTGAATTTACCTTCTATGGGACAAACCCACTAAAAACTGCCTCAAACAGCAGCTCCTGCCTCGTGACTCTCCAAAACACTCCAACCACAGCAGTATTTTTGAAGATCAAGGCCCAAGACACCAATCCAAATCGAACTCATGCTCTCAGGCTTATTTTCTATAATATTTTTCTAGCTGTGAGCTCGAGTTACCTCTTCTTTTTAGACAATGGTAGAAGAGCCCTGAATCTCTCTGTGCTGTGAAGGTGTTGAGTGGCAGATCTTGAGTATCCGAAGCTGCAAACTGCATGTGAGCACCGTTCTCATACTGATAATGCTGAAGGGTCTGGTGATTCCCATGGAGTGGGTTAACATCTGGCTTTGCTGACAGCTGCCCGTGACTGGACACCAACCTCTGCCTCATGATGCTTTTGGAAATTACTGGATATTCTTTGCTAAAAGAGGTGAGAAAAATTAAGGCTGGTTAGGCAGTGATCAGCATCATCAGAATTACATCAAGAGAATGAGGAAATATTGGTTTGGCTCCCCCCAGAGCATCTCCAGCCAGTGACTTCACCACCCTTTGCTTCAGACGATGAACTCATCGCGCTCCTCTGGGCGTGGGCAGGAACTGCCAGCACAGAGCGTGTCCGAGGCACAGGGAGGGCTTTGGAGGGACATCGGTGGCATCCAGGCACGAGCAAACACGGTGCTGTGGCTGTGGCACCTTCCAGCTGCTCCTCCAAAGAGCTGCAGCCCGAGAGGAGCAGGGAGAGGAGGGAGAGGAAGGAGAGGAAGGAGGGAAGGAGAGGAGGGAAGGAGGGAAGGAGAGGAGGGAGGGAGGGAGGTACCTTTGGAGCCGCGCCACGCGCAGGTCGCTGTCGTCGCTGCCCCGGAAGCCCTTGGCAAAGGGGTTGTTTTCAATTTTCAGCTGGGTTATCTTTAAAAGAATAAAACCAAGAATAAAGTGTTTGAAAGCAAACCAGAGCAGAAGTGCAGCAGCAGCAGGGCTGAGCTGGTGGGTCTGGAGGGGCCCAGTCCTGATGACCCCTGTGAAATGCAGAGTCTGGGTCTTATTCTAGGCCCCATGTTCTTTTTCTGGACTCCTGATAAAGAGAATTTATTTGTCCGATTTAAAAGGTTTCCTATGGTTCCATGTTAGAGAACCCTGCTTGTCATGGTGTGGCTCTCCCTCATTCCCAACCATTTAATACACCTTTATGGCCACCATTCAGTCATTTTAGCTCTGTGAAAAGCATCCCAACTCACCCTGCACAGCCCCTCTCCCTGCTCTGAGCCCCCTGCATCCCATTTTAATGCTGAGGAGAGCAGCCAGTTTTGCTTTGGGATGGTTTTGCATGAGCTTTGCTGTTACTGACAACTTCACTTTGAGCAATGTTGAAAAATCACCCTTACCAAAAAAACTCCTGAGAACACAGCTGGCCGCTATCAGTGCTGCAGGGGAAGGTGGTGACATGTGAATTTAAGCAGCCTCCAGGGCTCCAGCTCTTCCAGGGAAGCTCAAGCAGCTGATGAACCACAAGAAGCATAGGACCCTTCCAAACCCACAGCCTGACAGCAGGTTTGTACATCTTAATTTCATTTTGTTACTTGGTGATCGTGGTTTTCCTCTGACGTGAGCAGGATCAGGGCTTCACTCCCTCCTTGTCACCTTCCCTTGGCCTCATCCAGCCCAGGAGGGGATTTGGGGTGAGCACACACCTTCCTCACTGACCTGTGCTCAGGGGTAACTTCTATCCTCAACTTTTTTTTCTTTAGGAATACAATTATTTACAGCCACACTTCTTGCTAGCAGGAGTTGCCTGAGCTAAAAATAGTTCAGCAGTTTGTTTCTTCTAAAAGAAACCCAGACCAGGTTTATAATTGTTGATTCTTAAGAGAATAAATAAAACCACTGAGGTATTCCTCTGAGGCTGAGATTTTCTCAAGACCACACTGAGGTCATGGTGAGTCCTTGTGCCTGCTGTCACCTGCTGCAGGTCCCTGTGTCCCCTGCTCAGGGCAGTGTCCATCCCCTGTGCAGACCCCAGGGCAGGAGCTGGGCAGTGCCACAGAGGCTCCTCACAGAATCTTCACTAAAAAATTTGGGCTCATCTGGGACATTTTCCCTAAATCTATCAGGTCCACTCTGTGCTGCCCCCCAGCCACAAACCACCCCCACCACAGCAGTGACAGTGCAAGTGTGGAGTTTATGGAGCACTTTGGGAACTTTAGGGATGAAAGGCACCATTGACAGCAGACATTTTAAATATGTATTAAATATAAGCTCTTTTGAGTCTTTTTGGTTAACCATGTTTGGGCAATTGGTCACTTTTACATCAACAGCTACAACTTTTCTACCTCCAGTGTCCTAATGGGCACTTTTCCCCCTCCCTGCCTGACCATACCACATCCCTGTTTCTGCTCTGAGTCTCTTAACTGGCTCACTAATTACAACATTTTTGCAAGGACTCCATGCTTAAAGCATCAAAGGGCACACAGGCATCCTGCTTGGGAGGAAAAGCTCTGGTCAGGTTATTGGGGAGGAAGAATTTCACACTTGTTCCTGTTCCTGCAGGATTTTCCTATGAATGTGTAGGAAAGGAACTGGTGCAGTTACACATGGCAGATTTCACACTCAGGGTGGCAGGAGGGTCTGGCAGTGCTACCTCACTCTGCACCCTTAATTATGAATCTTAATGCACTTTAAAAATTCCAATTAAATTATTAATTATTTCTCATACAGCAATTGGACTTTACCATTAGGAAGATGCCTGGGAGTGGAAGCTTGTGCAAAGGCAGAGCAGTAGCAGGATAGAATCTGAAGCTTTTCCATCCCCTGCTGTCCCTGCCCTGGTGAGGTGACACAGGGAGGTGACAATTTACTGTCCCACTGCTGTCAGTCGTGCTGGGATCCAGCCCTCAGACAGAACTCTGCCCACTGCACAGGTAACAGCACCTCAAACCACAAACCAGCCCTAGAGCACAGAACTGAGCCCTTTGTACTTCACACCCCCAAAAATCTCCCCCCCAGACCCCTCCTGCCTCCACGTGCAAACCACAGAGGCAGCTCTGAGCTCTGTTTTTATGGTTACATTCCTCATCTGTCTCACTAAGCACACATTCTATAATTACTGTCCACTGCAGATTTATGAGCAAGCTTTACTGGTCATTATTAGATGTTCTTTGCTGTTTGAATGACATCTCAGCTCTATGAGCACAGTGAGTCAGGGCAGCCCAGGCTTTGCCAAAATATTGTTACCAGCACCATCCCTGCTCCTCCAGAGCTGCATCCCTCGTGCTTAAAGCCAGGATGGAAACTTGTCTTTTAAACCAGCACAACAGGAAGATCCTCTCACAAAATTCCTGGCCGGAATGAAAGCATTTGTAGCCCCAAAAGCTGCGTACCTTGTGGTTCTGGTAGGAGGTGACAGAAATGAAGGAGGTCTCAGGGAAGACGTGGGTGCAGAAAGCCGTGTTCTTGGAGCCGAAGGCGTTGTTCTCATCCGCCTTCACGATGTGCAGCCGGGGCTGGTACTTGTGCATTGAATTAAGGATGATCTGAAAAACAATGGATGCTGACGTGAGAAATCCATTCTTAAAAGAAAAGGGACAAAGCCGTGGCTGTTGGACACTCTGTAGCAAGATCCAAAACGGGCAGAGCTCAGCTTTAGCTTCGCTTGCAGTTAGAAAGGAAAATTTACATTCTAGAAATGCACATGAACCAAGGCACAAAAGGTATCTGCAGCTCTGGCAAGCAGAGCTCAACTTAAAGCTTTCCTGGTAAACCCTCATTTTCCTATTGCTATTGGATAGAATCAATCTATCTGGGTGGAAAAAATGTCATAACTTTTTTTTTTTTCCCCCAGCTCACGCCGAAGCTGTACAATATATAATTCACCAGCAGCCTGCTCTGTAAAGATTCCTAATAAATACTTTACTGAGCTGAAAAATACACAGTTTAGCAGAGGAAAAAAAAACAACACAGAAACCACAGGGGAAAAAAAGCTAGAAAGCTATTTTTCTTTTATCTGCTGGTAAAAATAAATAAATTTAAAAAAAACCCAAACTACAAAGCAGCAGCTTGGTTTTTCCTGCTGTTTGTGGAGTGGCTGAGTGTGGGTGGCTGGTCCAGGCACCTCTCCCTTCTCGAGTTTTGGCCAGTGAAAGGCAGGACCAGCACCAGCCAAGAGGTTTTTTATAGAGGGTGCCAGGGGGGTTGGGGAAGGGCTGAGGTCCAGCAGGGATCACAGCCTGGCTCCAATAAAGGGATTTTTTGGTGGAGCTTTTTGGGCTGAGAGGGGCTGCCCAGGCTCATCCCATCCCAGCACTGAGATTCCACAAAGCCCAGACACTGCAGAAGAAAATGGCTTCAAGAAATGGAATTTCTTTTAAGAAGTGGGATGCTTTTAAGAAAAGCCTTTATTCCTTTTACTGGGCAAAGAAGAAATACTGCTGCCTTGTTTTCTCAGCATAATCCTTTCCAATCTCCTCCTTCTGCTCCCAAATGGGCTCATTGAGCCTGGCTGCTCCTGGGGGAGAGGGATTCCAGCCAGGCTGGGGTGCCCAAAGCCCAGGGACAGAGACAGGCAAAGGGACAAGGAGGGGACACTGTGCTGGGTGGGGGCTTCCACTGGTGGTAAATAAATGGGAGGATGGATGAAACAGGGATGGAGGGAGGGATGGAGGGATGTGCACTCTGCACCACGGTTCACACTAATTATGGTTTTAGCCAGTTTTGAATGAGAATTACCACGAAGCTCTGTGGGTTTTGCTCTGGGATTGCTCTGTGTGTTCAGAAACCCTTTCTTCTCCATGGTTGCCATGGCCAGGAGAGCTCAGAGCAGCAGCTCCAGGTGCTCCAGCCGGGATGGGAGGCAGTGAATGGAGCTCCAGACCCCCTCAATCTGCTGCAGGTCCCCCTGCCCACAGTAGCTGCTGCATTATGCACCACTTAAATGCAATTTTTACTGTTGACGCTTTCCAGACAACCCTCCCTGCTCCCCAAGAGAGAGAATGAGGAATTTTTGGCATTTTATCAGCTTTGCATCAAGCCTCTGAACCACTTTGTGGCTGTTGATGTGCAGGGTGTAGATCTGAGAGGGTCGGCTCAGGTTTTGGGCTGGAGCCTTTTCTCTGCTTTTATGTATCAGCCACTCATAAAACAAAGTAACAGTCGAGGGATGGCACTTTCATAAGAGAAGGGACATTTCAATTTTCAGTAATTAAGAGTTGAGCCATGCAGATAAATAATGGCTGGCTGGAGCAAAATCTGGGGTTTGCTGTCTGTCCCACACTGCCCAGGATGGGTGACTTTTCCCCAGAGCCAGAGCAATTCAGCTTCACGATGAAGAAAACTTTAAACTGAGATTTCCAAAGGGAAAATTAGGAGCCCAAGTTTTGTTACACCCTGTGTTCCCCCTCCAAAGCAGGATCCACTGGGCTATAATGAGCCCTTAAAAAAGATAAATGTATTTTTAATAACATCTTCAAAGTCGAGGAGACCAAACAATTGCCAAAACTTGGAGCCTGCATTTACAAGTTTGAGCATTTCTGTCCCTTGCACAAAAAGTGAATATTTGCCCACCTGTCTCTGTGTAATTCGTGTTGGAATTTGAGTGTGTGGCTCCCCAGGAGCTGCACAGGGGATTTCCCTCATCTTTTTGGGGGTCAGCAACCACTCTCTGCATAAAACCAGCATTTTACTTAAGAATAAGAGTTCCTGCACTGAGGCTGTGTCTGCACACAAATCCTCCTTCCTTGTGCTTGGTGTAATCCCTGTGCATTCAAAATCCTTACAAACCACCCCAAAACCAACCTTTAGCCACAAAACAGAGTCAGTGCACAGTGAAATGCCAACAATTCAGGCTAAATAGTTTTCAAGGCTGCTTTGGAAAGCTAAAAATACACAAAACAAATGTAAATTCCACTTCAGTGACGAACATCAGTGGAAAGATTAACTTCAAGAATTGTGTCAAAAATGAGAAGTATTTTAATTGATGGGACAGAGCCCTGAACAGTGATGTAGGAGCCCTCGGCCTCAAAGGTGATGCTAAAACAATAACTTTGTATTTTCCTGCACTTACCTTTTTCATGGGGAGATTAATTCAGTGTCAGACACTGTCACACACATTTTAAAAATTGGTTTTGGACAAAAAAATAGGTAGTTTGGGACAGGTTGGCAGGGACCCAGTGGTGGGGACCCTCCTGGGCTGTACCAGGTGAGACCTAAAGAGCTCCTGGATATTTTGGGAAATTCTTGGCTGCTCCCCCTGCCCCTGGAACTGCCTTGGTGCTGGCAGAGGAGCCAGAGCATCCCCAGGGTGATGTCACTGCTACCCCTCAATGTCACACGTGCTGAGCAGAGAGCCCAACCCCAAAGCCCAATGTAAGCTTAAACAAACATGCTCTTAATTTTTATTTCTATTTTCACCCCGCTGTCTCCCTCCTTTGTGCTGCTCACACACTTGCAGCTGGAACTTCAGCTGTCACAGAACTCCACTTCTTCATTTTTTTGGCATTCCCCAGTCAGCAAGAAATGTTTTAAAAAAAAAATGGTGTCATTTGCTCCTTTCATTTAGTTTTACTCAGGAAAACAAACTCCTCTAACTTCCAATCTCTCACACTGCTGAGTAATGTCGGCTCCAGGGCCTGAGTTTGCAGGATGGGGCCCAAAGGCCACGAGCTGAGCTGAGGAAATGGTGCCACATTCCTTGTCACAAGGCAAACTCGCCTCGAAATCACCAGTAAAATGTATTTACTTTCATATGAAATTTGGGGAGTTGATTTAAGAGCTCCCTGTTTCACCAAGGTATCAGATGTCAGATGATGCAGTGGTTTCTATGGCAACTCCCCTTTTTATATTGAATAGTAAATGGCTACGAAAAAGCCACATAATTTTATGGTTGCTCCCGGGGGATCACATAACTAATATAAAATCTTGCATTTTAATATATTTTCTGCTTCTTTCTTCCTCCCCTCTATTCTTTCAAAGTGAAAAAGCCTTTGAGCTGAGGCTGGCCCTGGTCCCACACTGGGACTCAGAGCTGGAGTGTGACAGCCCAGAACAAAAACCTGACAATCCAGTTTTTTGCATGGAAAAAACGGTGTTTTAATCAAGGGGGCTCTGCAGAATCACCTCAATTAATATTTAGAGCATTTGGTGGTATAAACCATGCCAGACTGGAGGGTTTTTTTAGGAGTGAATAGTTTGGAGGTGCTCCATCAGCACTGGAGCTGACCCAGTTGTGCTGTCCAGGGGATTTGGGATCACAGTTCCCTCTTGTCCCTGCACCCACCCTGGGACTCCCAGGGACACCTCACCCCAAAGCCAACATTTTCAGTGGCAAAGACCCCTAAGATCACCCAGTTCAACCAAATAAAACATTCAATTCCCACATCCTCTCCAGCAGCTAAAAACACGAGCTCTAAAACCCCCCGAATCTCATCCTGTTGGTTTTCCCTCCCCAGGGGATGATTCTCCTCTCCCTGTCCCAAGGCAGGGACAGGTTGGGCTGTCCCAGCCCCCAGAGCAGCCAGGCTGCTCCTGCAGGGCTGCAGAGGAGCCTCCCAAATCCACACGTTTGTCCTGGCAATCGGCACAGAGGGGAATAAAAGCAAGGCTGGAAAATCCTGGGAAAAGGTTCAACATGAGCTCAGACAAACAGTTCCTTACGAGATGGCCAGAGCTGGGATTTCTGGGATTTCTGGCTTTTTTTTTTTTTTCTCCCTCGGTTCTTTTTTATCTCCCATCAGCTGGAATTCATTGGGCACAGCTTGGGGCTGATCCCACCTCCACCCTGGCACGTTTTTGGGCAGAGCCCAGGTGTGATATCCTGGCACCCCCCGGGTGTGACCCCTGCCCTCTCCAGGCTGGCTCCAACTCCAAACGAGACCATTTCAGGATCTGATTCCATTGAAACATCACCAAAACCTGCTGCATTTGACTCCCATAAACCAATGATGTAACAACAAAAAGGTTTAATAGAGAGAAGTAAATCTTCTTTTCAATCACCAGCCCCCCTGCCACTTCTCCAGTATTTAAATGGAAACCCTGCATCCGTCCCTCCCTGTGGAGCACACACCATTCCCAGTGGCACACAGCTCTGCTCCTTTTTTTTTTTCTTTTTTTTTTCAGCAAGCAATGTAAAACTTCACTTTGTAATTTATTTGGGGCACCATTATTGCTCTGATTTCCTAAAATGAATGAGTACCAAAAAAAAAAAAAAAAAATCCTTTCAGCAGAAGGCTTAGTGATGCTCTGAAAAAAATTGCCTGCAAATTTAAGGCTGGACAAAAGGGTTTTTCCAAGGTTTAAATGGAGTGGGAAAAAGGTGGTTTAGTATTGGGAGAGATTAAAAATATAAATATAAATATAAATATAAATATAAATATAAATATAAATATAAATATAAATATAAATATAAATATAAATATAAATATAAATAAATTTTTATATATAAGAAATTATATATTATTTTAAAACCTCATATATATATAAATAAATGCTATATAAAAATGCAGGAAATTTTTAGCTGAAAATTGCTGTGAGCAGGACAAGAGGGGTGAGGCTGTGTCCTTTTCCCCCAGGCAGGATTTCTCTCGGGAGCTGCTGTGGCCCCACCCCTCCCTCCCTCCCTCCCTCTGCTGATCCCAGTGCCCGGGGTGGCGAAGCTGCTTCCAAGGCAGCACATAAACCTCCCACCAGCACCCGAGAGGAAACTGCTTGGCCACAAGTCATAAAGCAAACAAATAAAAAAAAAATTATGAATCAAAATTAGGGTTTTGCAAGATTAGCAGGACGTGGAGCTAATTAAAAGTGCTTGAGTGCGTCTGACTGGCACAGGCAGAAAAAGGCTGATTTAATTAATAGAAAAATGAAAAGGAAACCCCAGGACTAGGGGAAAAATTAAGGCTTTCAGTGATAATCAAATAAAACCAAGTGTGCAAATATTAAATCTGAAGAGAAATAACAAACTCATCAGCATTAATGAGTAAAGCCAGTAAACAGCGGATTTGGGTCAAGAAAAACAGGAATATCACTTCAAATGCTGTCATGAGTGACAGGCCATCTATAATATCCTGTAGCTTTAAACCTCACCTGGTTACATCCCAGAAACTAAAATAAAAGCATTCTTTTAAAAGTAGATAAAATAATTATGGCAGATAAAATATTAATATTTTAAAAAGCAGATAAAATAATTAATAAGCACCACCAGCAGCCTTGGAGTGAGGTGGGTACAGAGTTTGTAATACAACCAAGCTCAGCAATGCTGTGTTGGGGGAGATTAAATGAAATATTTACTTTTATTTGTCACAACCTCCACTTCTAATTCCTCCTTTGTTTATTTTTTGTTTCCCTGCAGGAATACCTTTATATATTCCAGAATCTATATATTGTTTCTATTCCTATTTTTTTCATTTCCAATCTATCTGGACCCAGTCAGAACCTCTCAAGAATACTGATGTGATGCTCTTGCCCTTTCCAAGTTGCAGGAGCTGAGTCCTTTGGCAGAGAGGTTTAATTTCAGTGGAGTCACTGATAACAGCAGCACAACAACACCACAGACCCCTCCTGGGATGCTCTTGCTCCTCTCCCATTTTCCAGCTGGTGACTGGAGTGACTCTTGTCTGGAGCCACCACTCGTGGTCAGTGCCCAAAAAATCTCCCCATGTCCTCCCCACAGCCCCAGTGCCCAAAAAATCTCCCCATGTCCTCCCCACAGCCCCAGTGCCCAAAAAATCTCCCCATGTCCTCCCCACAGCCCCAGTGCAGCTCTGTGCCCCCCATCCCAGCCCTTCTGCAGCCTCACACCCCCCTGAGCATCCCTCACCTGCCTGGGCCAGGAGCTGACCCACAGCTCCATCATGGGCACCTTCCACCCCATTATTTAAATACTTTCAACCTCTGGAGAAGGTGGAATTCCATTCCTGTGGATTTATCACTGTGCAGACACACACTTGCTATTTTCCCATATTGCCCTGAATCAGCTTTCTGAAGAAATACAAGTGTTATGTTCCCCTTTCCAGCAGAGAGGGGATTTTTGTGCATCCTCTGCAGCTGAGATTAGCACAAAATAACCTGGAGTGATGGAGACATTCCTGTTTTCCACCTGGAAAACACTGCTAGGTATTTCCCAGGCAGCATACACTGGGAATGGGTAAGGGATGTGCCACCCTTGCTGGCACTTACAAGATTATTTTCACCTCTGCAATGCCCTGTAACTCCTCTGGCACAAAGCACCAGCCCTGCCAGAATCCCTCGTGCTCACAATCACTCACCAGCCCCATGTAAATCAGAGGCTCTATCAGCTTGATTATCTCTGCATGTAATGCTTTGAAAATACATAAATTCAGATTTCCCTCTGAGCATAGGTGGCTTACAGTGCTTTCTTTGGGATCAGATAGACCTCACTGTAGCTAAACATTACAGTGGCTGCTGATTTCTTAATCCATTTTCAACATGAACGTTCCTCAGTTGTTAAGCCTGGTGTGAAAGAAGCCTTTCATGGATGAAAAATCCCCCCGGAGCAAAATATACAGCCCACGTTTTCAGGCTGTGCTGTGTGAGCTGGGCACAGCCTTACCTGCCACAAAACCTGCTCAGCCACAGGGGTTTGAGGCAGATTACAGAGCTCTGAATTAGTTCTGATATAAAACCTGCTCAGTTTTACATGTCTGCATTGACAAATGCCTCCCGTGCCTCTGACTGTAACTAATAATTTACCACAACAGATAACAGGCCAGGGCAAGCAGCAGGAGTGAGGTTTGTGAGGCTGGAGAGGAAGGGCTGGGTGTCAGAGTGAGGCTTTCCCTCATCCCCAGCATGGAAAATAATCTCCAGTCTAATTCCATGGATTGCAGCAAAGGCTTCGACTCCATCGTTTATTAATTAAGATGTTTATCTTATTTATTTTAAGCCTCAAGTGTGCCTCCACCTCTTATAATCTCCCTGTGGCTGCTCATCCCTGATATTAAACACCTATTACAGTGCACAGAGTCAGGGCATGGATGGATAAATGGATTCATTAATTGATGGAATAATGTGAAATTTCTGCTGTCTCCTGTCTTTCAAATGAGATCCTGGGAGCTGGCTCAGAGGAACTGCACCCCGTGTAGGAATGGGGACACTGCAGTGGCCAAGGGTGCCAGGGTGGGTGACCCAGCACAGCTGTGGCTGGGCAGCTGCCCACACACCCAAAGATGCCCCAGCCAAGGCTGCAGAAATCCTCACTCCACATGGTTTTGAGGTTTGGAGGAAATCAAAGACAAAAGGAAACGCAGGCAGGCTCTGCTGGCGCACGGGAAGGCAAACAAACCCTGTGGCTTTTCTGACTTGTTTTTCTTAGGGAGCTTTAAGAAAGTGTTTGCAGTCACTGGGAACAAATTCCTAGAAATGAGAAGCTGTTATTATTCCTAAAGTAATGCCTTCGTGGGACAGACCCTGCAACAGCAGAACTGTTCTGAGCCTGAGCTGATGGGAGCCTTCCCCTGTCCTGGTGCAGAGTCCAGCTCTCCTCCCTGTGCACCACAAAAGGAGGAGCACCACACCTCTAAAGCAGATAATTAATTTAGGAGCCTAATAAGGAGATGGTTGAGAATGGGTTCAGTCTCATTTAGCCATACAGATTGTCAGTGCCTGAAGTGAGCAGCAAACCAGGCACTTTAAAATGGATTATTTCAGGTATTTTCCCATTAATGTGAGAGGGAAGGTGCTGGGCTGTGGTACATGGCCCGAGGACACTGAGCAGGGCTCATCTGGAGCCACAGCTTGGTGGATATTACCCCAAAACCCAAACCAGAGTCCCCACTGCCTCACTAAGGAAACCTTGTGGGAACACAAGCAGGCTGTTCATTGGAAAGGAGGAGGGGGTTAAAATCTTCCCTGTTAAAATGCAGCGCTAAAATCTCAGTTAAAAAATGACAAAGTCAGGAAAAGCAAACGTTTAAAGTTGCAAAACCAACACGGCACATCCTGTTTGTTTTACAGCCACATCGCACATCCTGCATGTTTTATGGTTTACATTTTACAGCATAAACAGTCGTATATTAAGCTGCAGAGTTAACCAAGAGAAAAACACGGAGTGAAAAAATGCCACGTGCAGAGCCAGGGGGTCGGGATGGCTGTGGCAGTGAAACGGTGGCAAGGGGTGACTTTGTGTCCCCTTTACTGAGTGAGCCCTGGTGCCGTTGTTTCATTTCATTTCATTTCATTTCATTTCATTTCATTTCATTTCATGTCATTTCCGTGGTGCTTTCCCCCCTTCAGGGGCAGCAGAGATGGGCTGTGATTAATAACAGCAGCATTAAACAGTGCCGGGGAGCCTTTGAAGCTCACACATGTCTCAGTGGGGTCAGTAGGGTGGGGAGGGGGTCAGGGCCCAGCACGGGGCTGGGTTATCATCGAGTCCCTGCCAGGGCCCGGCTTTTGGAGGCTCAAAATCCACAAAAAAATTACAAACGCTGACAAAAATTCTGGATTTTTAGGAGTGTTTTAAGCTGGTGGGGTCCTCCTGCCTCTGGAGTCAACCCCCTAAAGCTCCAGCTGATTTAGCTGTGCCAGAATTGCACTTTCTGGACAGCTTTGGGAGGCATCAGACGTTGACTCCAAGTGAAAAGTTGCTCTTTAGAGGCTCAATGCACAATCATTTTGAGCAAGACAGATACACCCCTTCCCACTCTGCACCCTTCTCACAGCCTCCCCTGCCCTCCAAACTGCTGCTGCTTAAAACACCATCAGGTTAAAACCCACATCGGATGACACAAATGAGATTCTCTTACCTGTGGTACAAGGAGGAGCTGATGGCACTAAACCTAGAAGGATTTTTAAACTCTCTCTTCTCTTCCTCCCACCAAGGATGGTTTATTTTTACGTGACTTTCAGCTCAAATTGTGGAAACCAGACAGCTCTGTGTTTTTATATGCAGTATCTGAGCACTCACTCTCCTGGCAGGCTGCAAGGGCCCTTGGTCTGAGTTACTGAATGCACTGGGGAAGATAACTGTGTGCTCCCCACCTCTGCATTCCCAACACACATGAATCAAGATTTTCCAAATAAAATACTTCATCTTTTTTAGGGCTGCCAAAGCCAGCTTGGAAAATCAGAAGTTTATGCAACCTGCTTCTGTGAGCTGCATGTACCACGTGCTGGGCTGAAAATCCCACAGAGCTGCCTGGAAAGTTCCTGGGCACAAAAGAAAAACTCAGTGGCATCCAACAGGACACAACTGAGCCAGTCATGGCTGCATTTCCAAGAGGAGGGGAGGCACACAGACCCTCTCTCTTTGCATCAAACAACCCCCCCAGCACAAAATAATGTTGCTCCAAATTAACTAATGAACTAATAAACTGTGACATCCCACACAGCATCCCAGACACAAACTCAGTATTAGGAGCCCACCTCCACCCTAACCCCTTGCAGAATGTCTCTCTTACGTGTCCAAAGGGATCCAGGTGGTTGTTGGTGAGTTTGAGCTTCTGGAAGGACACCAGCTGCCTCATCCAGTGGGCTCCTGTGGCGGGGGAGTCGGGGTGCACGTACAGCCGGCCTGGCATGGCTGGCTCGGCCTTCCCGGCCACCATCCTGAGAACAGAGGGGACAGATGGCATCACCCTGGTACAGTCTGGATGTAGAAAAGCTTTTTGTCCTTGGAGTCATCCCAGCAACCCTCCTGCCAGCCCTGGGGGGATGCAGCAGGACATGGGAACTCAGGGAGGCTCCTGCTGCTCATGGCGGTTTTGGGATCCTGTTCCAGCATCAAAGGCTGGCAGAGTCACCCCATCCCTGCTCCCACATGGAATTTCCTTGAGGCAGTGTCTCCACATGGGCATTGTGGAGACATTTTTCAAGGAGGAAAATTTGTCTGGTTTTTTGGAAGTCTTCAAAGACCCTTCTGCAAAGGGAGATAGCTCTGCACAGGAGAAAGTACCTGTGGGCAGGATTAGAGCTGGTGTGGCTGCACCCTTCACAGCCAGGCAGGCTCCCACAGCCTGTCCCAGTGGGAAGGAGCTGTTTCCCCACTCTGGAGCTGCTCCCAGCACCCTTCTGCAGCTCCCCTTGCCCCACACCATCACCAGCTCTCATGGACACAAGGCCCAGCCATGAGACATCGTTTAATGGCAACGCCCTCATTACTCCACATTGTTCTCCTCTTATAAAACCCCAATAAAAGCAATATTACCAAAAACAACAGAAACTTTCCAGCAGCAATAAAAGGAAAAGGGGAAACAGCTCTAGGGCTGGCAAAAACTAAATTAACCAGAGTTAACAACTATCCATCATCTCGTGTTTAATGTCTGAAACACACAAAGTGGCCACCGTGGTGCAGAGACCTTCAGTCCACTCCTCTTACCCAGAGGCATTCCAGGACAAAAGCACATGGAAAAGGGATTTTTAAAAAAAATACTGGAGCAGCCCTAATGTGCAAGTAAATAATTATTGCTTTCTGAGATGTCACCGGGCTCGTTCCCTGTGAAATTTTCCATTGCTTTTCACCAGGCAGCAGCCAGTGGAAGGGTTTGGGGAAACCACAGCAAATAGTGGCAGTGAGGGAGGCTGCTGGGCATTTTAGGGGGGAAAAGTCAAAAGAGAAAACAACACGTTTCCTTTGTCAGAGAGCAGAAATCTCAGCTGCCTCTCGGGTAAGTAACTGCTAGGAAAGGCACAGGCAAGGCAAGAATAACAAGAGAATCAGGGCTCTGAGCAAACTAACCCACATTTCGCTTTATAGCTGCTCTCCTAAAAGCAAAATATTACTATAGAAGGAAGGAATTTAAAACTTTTCTTGAGTCACATAGAGACCTAATTTTGAGGGCCAAAATGGACCATTAGATCATCCTGTCCACCCTCTGGTACAAGGCAGGCTGTGGCTTTACCTTCCTACACGGCCAGACAAACCTATGCTTGGCCTAAAGCATCTTCTCCAAGAAAACTCCCCAGCCTAGAACACTTTGGGGATGGACAAGTCCCCAGCAGCACTTTTTTCCAGTAGTTAACCACCCAGCCTGTCAATAATATTTCATTTTATATTTGACTAGTTTAAACTTCCAGCCCTGGCTCTTTGTCCATCATTGCTCCACCAAAGAGAGCTCTGGGATGTTGGCATCCCTCCCGTGGGAAGGTGTTTCTGTTGCTTTCCAAGTTTGCACAACAAATTGTTGATCCAATTGCAATTTCCTTATGGAAAACCAGGCAAACAGAAGTGTTGTCCTTACCATTTGTTGTCACAGAATTTGTACCGGTGGTCGTCGGCCGGGACGATGTCAATCAACAAAATGTATTTGGTCTTGGGGTTCATTCCAGTCACCTTGACCTTGTAACTGGGAAACATCCTCCTTAGGGAAAGCAGAGGTTACCATGTTAGTGAGGGATGGAAGCACTGCAACTCATGGAAACTTGGAGCAGCAGCCCAAAAAAGCAGATCCACCCTCAGAGGGATTCCTGTGAGGACATTGTTGGTTTTTATTCATATCTGAATTAAACTCTCTTTCCAGAGCATGTGCCAGTGCAAAAGTGGGCACAAATTTGGGTAAGAGTATAGGGAGGGGAGCTATGTGCCAATGCCAGGAAAAGAAGGGTGCAGAGAGAGAGAGATATAGGGGGGTCAACACATCTCTGTTTGTGGGAGGCTTGGACAAAGAGCCCTCACTTCTACAGGAGGCTCTACCTGGCTTATGGCTGCATCAAAATTCCAGATTTCTTGCTGCTATGGGAGTGTTTGAAAGGTCAGGAGACCTGCCTACATTTCAGAGGAAACTGAGCACAGGCTTTGTCATTCACACGATCCCAATATCCATCAGGTCCCACCACTACCCCTGTGTTCCCTTCAACAAACTGAGAATTGAGGATCAGCAAAGTCTGAGGAAACAAAGGGTTAAACCCCGTGGTGGTGCAGACAGGTTCCTCTGGCTTTCCCAGATTTCCCAAATTCACAGCACACCCATTAAACCTTGCTGGAGCCTGGAGTATGGCAGAGCTTCCCACCAAAATGTGCCTGTCCCATCGGCTTCAGCAACCAAACTAGAGAACCCCATAAACCAGTGCATCACTAGACAACATTTACATGTCTTACAGACCTAAAGAGCCTTTGTGATATTAATAAGAACCTTTTTCTAAAGCTCTGTGGCTGTGAAAACAGCAGATTCCATCACAGTCTGGCCTTGCAATCTAAAGGAGAGGGCCCTAATGGATACTGACACTGCCATGGGCTTCCCAATCCCTGGAGGCCGTGTCAGCAGCCAGGATTTGCAGGATTAGGCACTTCACATCCTCAGAGTAACTATTTTCTTGGCTCCATCTTCCTCAGCTCCTCCTCATCCAGTAAAAACACCCAAGTCAATAGAGCAAACTGGCTCAGCACAGCCCTCCAGCCAGGACACAAAGTTCTCCTCCCCGCAGGCACAAGGGATGGAGGATGAGAATTGCCACATCCTGCACTCCTCCTAATTACCTGAATGAAAATGGGCCCAAATCCTGATGTCATTTCTCCATCAGACATCAAGGCCACTTTGTCCCCCACTTTATCCCTCTTTTCCTGAGCTGGTCCAGGTCTGCAGCACCATTTTGTCGCTGCTTGGGGAGAAGGCAACAAAATGGGCCCTGTTCAAAATCGTTTCAATTGACTCTTTTAACCGCCCTGCATAAATTCCAGATGTTTACCATGTAATTAGCCTGGACTAAAAAGGGGTGGTTTACCAATGTCCCTCTTTGATTTTCATTCATAAACTCTGCACTCCTCTTAACCTTGTCCTCCTACAGGTAAGCACCTGGGTAAATACAGTAGGACATTTCAATTTGTGAATACACAGCCCAATTCACACATTGAAAAAAATTGTATAAGGAATCCAATCTGAATGCCAAGATTTTTTTTTTTTTTAAATTAGGCCTTAAAATGGCATTTTAAAATGAAACAAAAAAAAGAAGAAAAAAAGAGGTGAAAATTATTAAAAACCAAAAAAATGAGATGGACACAATTTGACCGTTTATCATACCTGCATTGGGGATTTTTATAACATTGAGCTTCTGAATTTATTTTTCCCTAAATCATTTCATTTACTGTAGAACATCCAAGCTGCTAAAGTAGCTGAACTGATATATTGTAAATGTTAAGTGCTTTTTTAATGGCATTTAAAATTAAGCTTCAGCATATGGAGTTCATATAGCATGGACATGCCTGAGTTTATAATGTTCTTTAGTATAGCCCTCTAAAATAAATACAAAGAGCCAAAGTACTACTATAATATATACAGCTGAAATTCTTTAAGGATAACAAATGGGGACTCACATCTGATTGAAGGTGTTGCTTAACTTGCAAACCACTCACTATCTCGCAGTGGTAGCATTGTACTCAGCAGTCCACAGACCCAGCTACAACCAAGTTTGCCAACTCTCTGCATTCTTTTCCAGGAAAACACTGGGTAAATTTTAGTAATTTGGCTGTGCATGGACATTTCATCATTATTATTAGCTGCTGCATTTTGGCCTTAAAGAAAAAATATGCGACTAATGTGCTGTCCAGGGACTTGTCAGTTTAATTTTCTTAATGAAAACATATTTCTCAACCCCTTGGCAGAGGCTCGTTTAGTAAATATCTCTTTGCAATATGATACAAACATGGGTTGTGCATTTCTGGTGGGAAGGCATGACAAACCTGAGAGCTGGGGCCAAGGAAATGCAGTCATAGAGACTGAATTAAAAAAAAAAAAAAAAAAAAAAGGCAAGGGACAGTACCTAATATCATGTCCTGGTCCTTATTAAACGTCCCATTTGAAAGAAGGGAGCAGAAAACCACGGTGGAGCTGCACCAGCCTTGCTTGGGAGCGAGGCTATGCCTACAGTGGCTCTATAGAGCTCCCTGCCAGCTCTGGGAAGGGGCCAAAAACCTGCCTGCTTCCCCAAATTTCCTCCAGGTCAATGGAGCTACTGACAGGCACGAGGAGCTGCAGCTGAGCAGGAGCTTTGCACAAGCAGCGCCTCGGGCAGCGGGGCAGGCAGGAGCTCCGGGCGGATGGGCGGCTCCGAGGAGGATGCTCCGCTCCGGCCAGCTCCCGGACAATAGGTTGCTTCATCATCCATTGCTCGGGGACCAGCAGAGGCACAAAAATCACCCAGTGCTGCAATAAAACTTGCCAACGTCTTGCCAAGCTCTGGGAAAGCTCAGCCTGGCTTTGGTGGGAGGTCTGAAGCAAGATCCCTGTTTTATCCACCCTCCTTCCCGCACGGCTCCAAAGCGGGGGAGAGCATTGCTGCGCAGGAGCTGGGGACAACAACTGGGAATCTGGGGCTTCCTGGGGAACGTGTGCAAGCAGGTGACATCTCATCCTCAGGGCACCTCCTGTGCCAAGGGCAGCTGCAGCCCTGCCTGGGCAAACGGGGCAGCTCGGTGAGGTTCAGTGATGGGCACAAGCGCAGCACAGCAACACCCAACTCTCCCATTAAGTTTGAGCCACCAGTACTCAGGAAATTAATTGCAGCAATTCCTGGCCTGATCATCTTTTGTTCAGCCCCACTGTTTGGACACAGTGTCCATGGGCTGCAGCAAATGCCCTGAATGTGCCAATGACAACGCCATCCCTGGGACGGGGATGTCCAGCACCGGACCAATTTCCTTCTAATTTATACTCCTTTTTTTGAAAGCCACACCAGGAATGTGTCCAGCCCAGCAGCACACCTAAGGTGGAGGCAGCAAGGCCACTCAGGGAGCAGGGCCACCAGCCACCAGCAGCCCCACAGCTCCCCTGCCCACTCAGGGACCAGCCACGAGCCCTGGGAGCACCCATGTGATGCACAAGGGACTCAGCACAAGCAGCCAAGCACCAGCCCCAACAGCCTCTTCTGCAAAACACCAAAACTGACAGGACCCCAGTTTTAGGCACATTTAAACCCATTTCCCCCTCCCTCCAGCTCCAGCCAGGACAGAAGGGACCATCCAGGCTCCTCAGCCCTATCCTGAGGGTCTGGTGTGCCCCTCAGAGCTCTGTGCTGGGTTTAGTGGCTGTGACAGGCACGTTCCTGTCCCACCCCTGCACTGGCAGGGACAATGTGCTGCTGTGCCACGGCAGCAGCTCTCACTGCCCCTCACAGAGCAAAACTTAAATCAGTTTTTATGTTCACAAAAGAAAGGCACCCTCAAAGAAAGCGATCAAGAAGAAAAGGCTACGACGGTGCCTCCTGTGTGAGCAGGACACCCCACATGGCACTAAAACCCCACAGTGATTTCCTGGGTGATGCCCTGGGGAGGGCAGAGGGGCTGTGCCTGGCTCTGGGGACTGTGGCCAGTGGGAGCCAGGTTGGCATCACCAGGGCTTGGCTAAACCCTTCCCTGCAGATGAAATGTAGCAAAACCAGTAAAAGCCAGGAAAATAAACAAGCAGCACAATTCCACAGGCCTCCCAAGCTTCAAAGATGATGTGCTAGTGAATTATTTGTTCTGATAATGAAGCAGTCACTGCTTAGCTAAGTTTATGCTAGGCACATTTTATCTCTACATGATATTCACAAATTGTTTTAAAATGAACTGTTAGAATAAGCATCTCTTGTTTATTTATTTATACTATTACTATCCAATCCCCTTAACCGTGGAGCAGTTGCTGACATGGAGCCAAAGCTTCTATTATGTTCAAACAAAGTTTAATTGATGTGTAATTGGCTGGTTGGATTTGGAAGTGAGTGATAAGAGGAAAGTTTTGCTTTCCTTTGGGGCAGCAGTTCCCAGCCTTTCAGGCTCTCCAGGCTTGGCCTCTTTGTGGGCATCTCACGTGTGTTTTAATCCCCAGATGAGCAGGTCTGGTTGATCCTGCAGAGATAGGTGGTTGTAAAGCTCCTGTGTCCAGCAAAATCTTATTTTTTGGGCAGGGAATGGCAAACCAGAAAAGTGGAGAGAATCAGAGCTGATTGAGGAGCTCAAATACTCATCTGAGCAGTGACTGTGCCACGCTGCACATCAGCAACAAACCCTCACCAGGATTTAATCTGACCTTCACTTAGATGCCAACACCATTCCTGACATGCATTAGCTGGGAAGGGATGTCCCTGAGGACAGGGAATTCAAACAGTATTTCCAGAGAGAAAACTGCATGCAGCCAGGACACCTGAGCAACTCCAGCCATGCCCTCACCAAAGGCTCTCAGTGCTCTCTGAAGCCCATGGATTTACGTGGATTGGTGTTCACTGCACATCCCTGAGGATGCTGCTCCTTCAGACACTGCTGAGTGCTTCCTTCTGTACTTTCAAAGGGGCAAAAACATCCCCAAGCACTTCAGCAGCTCAGCAGCTGAAATTCTATTTTTTAAGAAAACAAGACAAAGATTAGCAAAGACAGACAGAGATCTTACAATCCTTGCTTTTGGGATGGTCAAGTAAAGCAGTGACTGGATTTTTGGAAGCTGCCGTGCTGTGCTGCCTGGGAAGGTGCTGCCTGTGGCAGATCAGGTTGTGAAAGGATCAGAAAACAGCTGCTCACTCAACATCTTGGCTAACAAACCGTGTTATGGCTGAGCAACCACCCCCTCAGAACCTGCTGGGCATGCTGAGATGCCTCCAGGGTTGGTTTCAGAACACCAAGGCAGGTGACACACCTGCATCCCTGATAACGACTGATGTGGCCCCAAATTCTTCTTGAGAATTGGCCATGGCTGACTGAGGATGCTTCTCCCTGTCTTCACTGTTAGAAGGGAAAAGAATGGTGTGCAGAGGCTTCAAGAACTATGTCTCCATTCTGATGACCTTTCTTCATTTTTTTCTGATTTCCCTTCTTTTGACAAGTATTTCTTCCACTGACTTAACGCATCTTTAAAAATAATATTCTCCAGGGCAGATTAAAACAAATTTGGAGATGTCAGCTGTTTCTTTTAGCCTTTAAAATGGCATTTCCTTTTTGATAGATTCTTGCTTTCAGAAAATACTTTAAAGAGATCAAAGAGTTTTTCAACAGGGTCCCATTTTCCCAGTGTATCCTAACCCTCAGTCCCTTATTTCTCTTATCACCCACGCCACTCCGTTATGACGCTCTGTATACAAAGTAAGAGCAGTTAACTTTGAAGTGCTGGATTAGCCCATGCCAGATCCTTGCCTCAGAATAACAAACAATACAGGTTCAACAGGAGTTCTCATCAGTAGTTCATTTTTCAGCCCCAAATTCACTGTCACTAACACAAGCAACATTGAACTCTCAGTCTATGGGCAGATAGGAGAGATTTATCTGGTGGCAGGACCATGACCTAGTGATGAGAAGGTCAGACAGTTAAGGGATTTTTATATTTTGGAATGGTGAGGTTGTATTTTTCCCTTCTGGCTAGCACATCTAA